>NW_027185252.1:9568511-10131011 GCF_022577435.1 Embiotoca jacksoni | reverse complement strand
ACTTTTCAAGTTTCTTTTTCCTCCTCTTTTTTTTAATTTATAGTTCACAGCCCCTATCTAACATGAAGTATATGAGCAAGTCTGCAAAGTTGCCTCGTGTAGTCTGCGAGCGGCCGGCTCATTTGTCATCACATCCTGCTCTAATGGGGAAAAACATCCTCATCTCGAGTTGTTAATTAACCCTTGTTGCTAACAACCACAGTCTACATTACCACCAGCTCTCCAGCGGGCCGTTATCGCCGTGCTGCCTGCCTGGAGAGCCAGCAGTGGCCCAGCCATATTTCTGCAGGTGTCAGCGGAGGTGCTTCCTCTCCCTGCCGATATGCTTTTGAGAGTATTACTCAAACAGCACTGTTTTTTTTTTATTTATTTATTTATTTTTTTATCTTAAATTGAATTGTTGAGGGAGATGTTAAAGAGCCATACATCACCTGGACACTCAGAGCAGAAAGGGAGAATCTGCAGCGGTGTGGAGGCAGAGATGGGAACGTTCTCGGTGGCACTACAGATGGAATGAGTACTATGACGAAGGCTGCGTTCATAAATCTGCAGGCGGAGAAAATCAAGTTGTCAGCTTATAAACGCTATTTAACGTGCGTGTGTGTAAAGTTTTGCAGTGCTGTTGACGATGTGCATCTTATTCTAGCCCTAAGAAGGTGACCCTCGTCTTTCCTTTCTTCCTTTTTATTCTCTAATCCATGTTTCACTTCTTTCTTTTTCTCACTATGAGCATCAGAAACCTCACCTCTACCTCCACTTCACAAATCAAATTGGATCAATTCGACCTTGTTCACCTTTTATCTGCTTAACACTAAAAGGATACTTACACATCAAGAAGCCCTTTTATCCCCCCAAAAAACCTTTTCCAATTTAGAGTTGGTCACTGTCTCTGCTATAACAGCCCCTCGGGTCTGTTATATCAGGTCATATTGGTTTCCTCTGTGCTCACTTGGCCTCTGGCTAATGCCCTGCTCCATGTATGGATTTTCTGTCCTGTAATTCCTCAGCCTGTCTGCATGTGATGGGTTGTTCAGATCTAACCCTGCAGAACGCTGCTGATTGCAGTGGTATATCTTCATCTTTATGTCTGAGTAGAGCAGAAAGCTCGGCCAACGATGTTGGCCTTGCGATGGATTTGGAGAAATAGCAACAAGGGCGTGTGTTGCAGTTTGCAGATGTATGACTTACAGTTTTTATTTGATTCCCATTTACCTCAACAGACAGGGCAAATGTGCAAAGAGCGGTGTGTGTGTGTGTGTGTGTGTGCGAATTTGATTGACGGAAATTGTGCTGCTTTGTGTTTTTCTACGGAAATATTTTTGCATCGTTCTGCTTTTTAGAGCAAACTATCACAGTATGTTTGTTGAGCCCCTGATTATTGGGCAAGAAAAATTGTCAGAAATTTTTGCAGGGGCAAATGAGACAAAAAGATGGTTGTCTTCAGTTCGATGTTGCAAACGGTGTGTTTCGCCCTTCAGGTGAGGATGTTGTTGTGGCTGATTTTATTCCTGCCTGCCCTCTCCTCGGCTCAGCGATCAGAGCCCATGTTCTCAGCTGTAACCAAGACCGTCCTACCTCCGGACTACGAAAACAACCCCACCCAACTCAACTACGGCGTCGCAGTCACTGACGTGGATGGGGACGGAGACCTTGAGATTTTTGTAGCTGGGTAAGGAGTGTGTAGAAAAGCGTGTTGCAACTGTCTCTGTTCCATCATCATGAACACCTCTGAATCCCTCATGTTCCCGTGCTCCACTGACAGGGTTACAAGTGTAACTCTTCAGGCTAAAATCAAAATACACTGTCATTTTCCCCGAGTTAAAGATTGAAGACAAAGGCAAAAAAACTGAAAGACAATAGATGGTAACGGTTCCCTGAGGCTCACGAAAATGGATGTCATTGAATAGAGCGCCATTGATGGGAATGGTTTTACAGGCCTATATCCAGTGAAGCAGCAATACATTTTCAATGCTTAATAGAATATAGATTAACCAAAATGACCCTGCTTAATACATGTCATTAAGCCTAAACATCCTATTCAGCAGGTATCCTGGACAGAAGACCATCCCAAAACCCCATAGAGGGTGTCATTTCATTTTTCATTAGAATAATCTTCCTTTGGACTGCTTATATAGTTAATATTGCTCTGATGTTACTAAAGTTCAGTACTCAAGAGCAGCATTATAACAACTTCAAAAGCTTTATGTGTAACATTTTACAGATTTTTGGAATCTAAACATTTAGGCAAAACTAGATTTTGACTGCAGGATGTTGCTTTACCTTTCCCTGGTGCAATACAGGATGACTGATTCAATTTGTAGCCCCCCAAAAATAGTGAATTATTTGTTATTTCGGGATTATGCCAAATATAAAAACCTATCCTGGTAATAATTAAATAATAATAAAAAAATGCAGACTGGTCATTATAAAGACCCTCACAACCTCAGCTAACTTCTTATTGTATTGTATTATATTGTATTGTATTGGCCTCCATGAACACAAAATGTTTTCTTACATATTTAAATGTTCCAATTTTCTGTATTCTTGTCTCGCTGGTATCTGGCTCTCTCAGAAAGTGATATAATGTAATTATAATATAATTATGTGCATCAGGATTTAACTTCACCCACGCATTCATGTAGCAGATTAGCAGAGTGGAACATTTTCAGACAAGAAGTTAACTCCAACTCCAAATGTGCATTTAGGCATGAAAAACATCAAATCACTGAGCATAACATTCTGTCACATGACCCACTCATAAAATAGGGATTCAATTGCTGAAAGACTGACAGCACAATCTGCAGCCAAATTCTCCACCTTTCTGATTCACACCTCTGAATGGCTTCCTCTCTATAGCCACAACACCTGAGCTCAGGGCTTTATAAAATCTACATGAGACAGCATGGCAGACATAACATGATTTCTTAGAGAAGTGGAAATAATGAAAACTGGTGATGATAACATAAACTTATAGGGTTGTTAATTTATTAGTAAGATTCCCGCGTTTCTGTGTTCAGTAAAGTCAAGAATATTTGAATTGATGATGATTTGATTGTTACTTAATTAATCATAAATGATTTATAGGGAAATATGTAAAAGTATTCCACAGATCTAGCAGTGTGCTTGCATACTGTAACATTGTTGGACTCATGCTGGACAGTTTTAAAAAGTCAATTAAATTCTTTCTTTTCGTTTAAAAAAAAAAGGTAGAACGTATCCGACGAACTATTTTTTAAGCCGTGCATTCTCATTCTGTTTTAAAACCTCATGTCTACATCACCCATAACGTAAATCAACTTATTTATAGCCTCAAGTAGGCCTCGAGATAAGGAGCGTGTTCAAGTGGTGTGAAAGGGTCCCTCCTTTCTCATTTTTTTAAGGTTGCATCTGTAACTCCAAACTAATGACTTTTCTTAAGTGACATCACCAGTGGAAATTTATCTGACTTTAGGCTTTATACTGCTTTTTCACATATGAAGCAGTACTCCATAGACTTTGATGTGTACAATAGGTGGAGGTTCCACTTTAAGACTTAAAACTAAATTCACAGGTGCCTCAAACTTCATCAAGATTCTGTCATGAATAATTTGCAATCTACAAAATGAAGCAACAAACATACAAACATTGTTTTCAACATTTTTAGGCAGCACGATCAGCCACAACTCTTGAAATGAAGGAAAACAAAAAAAACAGACAGAATTCCTGCTAACAGTTATACGTAATAAACAGCTTCCTGTTTCTGCCTGTTGACAGCTACAATGGCCCAAATTTGGTGCTGAAGTACGACAAGCAGAGGAGACGGCTTGTAAACATCGCTGTTGACAACCGTAGTTCCCCGTTCTACGCCCTGAGAGACCGTCAAGGCAACGCCATCGGAGTGACAGCGTGCGACATCGATGGAGATGGACGGGAGGAGATTTATGTCCTTAACACCAATAATGCCTTCTCTGGTACAGTACAAGCTGATACACTTTTGTAAAAGCACACATGCCTAAGTGCACACTCGCACACACACTCACCATACCTCTTTTCTTGTACAGGAGAATCTGTATGCAAATATTGAACTTATCTCATCTCAGTCTTCATCAGATAACAGATAAGCTTTGTGCTGCTATTAATCAATCTGAGAGCTATAGAGCGCACAGTGCCAAAACCGCAGCACCTCACCTCTATCATTTTTATAAAAACTCCTGTATCACATTTCTCACTTTCATCCACAGCAACCCGCTCTTCTGTTTCCAATCACCCACGGTTCTTGTATTGCATAACACCTCTTTACTCCGCACAATCTTTCCCTCTCCTGAACTCTGTATCTCTCCGCATCAAGGTCGAGCAACATATTCTGACAAGCTGTTCAAGTTTCGCAATGGACGCTTTGAAGATCTGCTGAGCGATGATATTAATGAGCACAGGGATGTAGCCAACCCTATGGCTGGCCGCTCAGTGGCCTGTGTGGACAGAAAGGTACTCCAAAAACACACACACACAGAGTATATGTAGATCTGCACTGCGCGCGCGCGTGCGCGCGCACGCACACACACACACACACACACACACACACACACACACACACACACACACACACACACACACACACACACACACACACACACCAGAGTGTCTTCTGCGTACATGCACGGGTGCTTCTGTTTGTTTACCAGTGATAACTCATGCCCTGCCTACGCCGCCCTTCTCAGCATGTGCTATGACAGTTCATTTGGGGGAATGGTGCGCCATTTTCTCTCTTCTGTCCATCGCACCAGTGTAATTACAGAAGCCAGGGCTCGTTTGTTTTATAGAACATCGTACGAGGGGAGGAGTGATGACTGCACAGTACTGCTTTCTGCCCGTAGCATTTTCTCTCTTTCTCTCAGTCCCCTTTTTTTCCATTGTTTTCTATCCTTTTCCACCTTACTTATTCCCCTGTTTTCTCTCTGTGACTGACGCACTCACACTTCTTTCTTTGTCTCTTATCTTAAACACACGCATGCAGTTCTCACTTCCAATCAGGGACGGGATAAAGAAGGTTATAGTGGGAAGAGGACAGTAGAGATTACAATAGATTTTTTTAAAACCACAGTCCCATCCCAGTGAGCACTGATAGGTTGCACTGCTGCCAAACCGATTGGAAAGATATCTGCTTTTAATGGCATGATTCTTTTTAGAAGAAGCCAGAGCCCTGATGTGTATTCTTGCATGCTAGTTCCACTAGACCGACAGACAGAGAACACGTTTTCCTGTCACTGCACAAGTTTTATTAGAACATCTTTGGCACAATGGCAGAAGGTTGAGTGGCAAATGTGTTTGATCTGGTTTGTTCATAAAAAAAGTGTTATTTTTCAGAAAAAAGGATGGGTTTTTCATCCAACCATTTCGTCTCCCCCAAGTCTCCTTGAAAGTGACATCCCATCATTATTTTTCTACAAACTGATGAAGGTGACATATTGAGTCTCGCATTGAGCTGATGGATCGGTTTTACTTTGAACTGGCAGGGAGGAGAAAATAAGTGGATTTTAAAAGCTAGAATAATTGAAATATGTTCAAATAAATCACAGTTAAGTGCAATAAAAGCACAATATATGTTTCCTGACAACAAAAGAATGTAAATGCCGCATTAGAAAAGGTAGCTTATTCAGGCTTCTTAGTGATGGCTGTAAAGATTGATGTAAACTGTGTGCAGTCCTTGCACCAACATGCACTCTGCAGGCATGCATGTCACACCATTCACAATGCCAATCTAGGTGACAGAAATTAGCCTTGGGTGAAGGCTTATTGAAAAATCGTTGACTTTTAAGTTTGTTAAGTAACTGCCAGTGGCCTTCAGGTCTTTCGTTGTAGTTCAATTTAGATTTTTGCCAAGTTCTGAGTGTGTGTGGTGTGTGCGGTGTGTGAACCCCATTCTTCCCACAGCATGCCATAATGTGACACCTAATGACATTTACATCAGCCAGACTCATTTACCCTCCTTGTCTTGTAAAAATATACTAAGGTTAACACAAATGGCGCGTGTGTGTGTGCGTTTGCATATGTGCATGTGTTTGTATTGATTGAAATATGTTCGGCCTGGTGGGAAAGCTCATTGGATCGAGTGTGTAGTCTATTAGTGTGGTTCCGTCTTTGAGTTTGTGTCTGCAGGGACTCTGAATGATAATGGAGTGTGAAATTAATCTCCAAAGGGAGGCTGAGGAAGGAGTAGGGAGAGAGGCTGAGAAAAAGGGGGTAAAGGGTAAGAAATAGGGTAAAGGGAGATAAAAAAAAAAAAAAAAAAAAGGGGAAAGAAAAGGTTTGATTAGGGAAAGGTGTATAATATTCACAGAGAGCAAAAGAATAAAAGAAGATATTTCAAGGCTTAGTCTGGGGTTACAAATAACCTACTTAATCCTGTTTTAGTTTGATAAATACCTAAGTGATAAACCTTTCAGTTATTTATTTGGTTTTTCATCTGAAGTAACTATAACGCATGAATGGCACAGTGTGAAAGATGCTGCTGATTATCTCAATCTGCAGCTCCCTTTAGCCTTAAGTACCTTTATAGGTTTCGGCTCATTGTTTAGCTGTCCGGCTGCACATGTACCGTTTTCGTCATTCTTGTTCGCTTGTTTGCCACAGAAGGCAGCTGTTTTTTGTGAAAAATCTCTAAAACCTTTATTAACTGTTCAGCACAGAACAGCAGACAGACACCATAGAGACTACATGAAAACTAAAGTGGAACATTTAGCAGCTAAAGAGCCAGATATTTCTCAGAGTTTTTTGGGACCAAAATTGGGCTAAAAAACAACAACAAAAGTTGTTTTCACCGTGTGGGCACAAGCACATCTCCAAAGGAATGATACTTTTAATTCATAACTGTATTAACTTAAAAACTGGTGATAATGTGTTTTATTGTCATTTTCACAGCTTGTTTTTGATCTTCCCAAGTGGCCTGCCATTGCAGGTTTATATCAAAGAATATACTTGATATAAATATACAGATATACGTATTGAGTCCCAGTTTTGTCTCCGTTCGCTGCCTTGGCTCCCATGCAGAGGAGGCTAATTCAATTTTGTAGCTGGTACCGATGGCAATGAAAGAACTAAAAGAAAGAAACATTTCCAGGAACAATGCCTTTGTTCCAGTGATAAAAAGGACATCCACTAAAAACTTAAAACGTGTCTGAAAAGAGACAATGGTGTTGAATTGTTAAAAGGTGCCATAAAATATGCAAGATTTACACCCCATCTTGTAGTACCACTTTTTATTTAAAGAGGCGACAGTGAGTCATTGTAGCCTCCAGTCTGCCCTCACGCACGGCTAATTTTGCGTGTACCTGCCATGCCGTCAGTTAGTAGTTGGCTTTTTAAGCGACATTACACAAGACAGTGTGCTCCAATGTCATTATTGGCACGGCAGTGATGCGGTCAAGCACCACTGAAATGAGAAACAATGTAAGTTCAGCATCAAACGTTATTCCTTTACTCGCCAAGAGCTGTCGCCAGCGGTGAAAAGCAACACCAATGGTAACACTTGTTTTGCTACTGTGTTGTCAAGTGTTTCCGCCATCGTTTGCATTTACTGTTTCATTCATCATTAACAAGAAGTTGGAATACTCCTTCTTGCGCTCATGTTCAACTGAGGGCCGACTGGATGATGCTGCGGTGACTCCCCGTCGCCTCTTGAGGCGCAGAGTGGTATTAAAGACAAAGCGGGCTGGGTAGCATGCAAACTTCAGTACACATCTGTGCAAGACAATACTCAGATATTAGTTCATTTTTGAATGTTGTAAACAAAACAAAACAAAAAAATCTCCATATTGTACTTTTAAATAAGTTTTAAGTGCCACAAGCGTCACAAATAAAATGACCTCTGTGGTACCTGTGTAAAATACCACAAAACTCAATGGTGAATTTCTGGTGAATGTTGAAATTAGTACCAGCTAAAATCTAGCAACACGTGCCTTTTTTGTTATGCTATACAGTTAATCTAAATCAAGTAGATCAATAAATGTATTAACAAATGCAAACCATACTTGTTTTTGTACAGGGTACGGGCCGTTATGCTATCTACATAGCTAATTATGCCAGCGGCAACGTGGGTCCTCATGCTCTCATAGAAATGGACGAGGCGGCGAGTGACCTGTCCCAGGGAGTCGTTGCTCTCTCCAACGTGGCAGAGCAGGCTGGAGTCAACAAGTTCATTGGTAGGTACGAAGAACTGACTGCGTACGTGACATCCGCCTTAAGATCAGCCAGCACGACTTGGACCTTCAGTGTGATTTATACAGACATCTGCAGAAGAACATGTGCTTGTTGTACCCATGGAGTCTGAAATATAGGACTTTACTACACTGAGGGAGTGAGACCCGGGAGAGTAAGAGAGAGTTGGAGCAGCGCCAGGCAAGAAAAAAAAAATGAAAAAGGTAGAGGAAGAAAGAGAACACGTTGGCTCTTTTGGCCCTGTCAGCTGTTTACTCCAGTCAAAGTCACGGGGAAGCAAAGGGAAGGGCGACACACACATACATCAGACCAGCTCAACAGCCTGGAGATGGCATTGATCACAGCCTTACCTAGCCTCATACAACACTTTGTATTTTATGTGCAACAACCGCCATCAGAGTCCTTCTCATCAAAGTACTCCTTGTCAAAAAGGACAAAAAAGACTTTATATCCTGCGGCGGTTAAATGGTTTTAATGTTGACGGGGTCGTTCATGGTCCTATTTTACAAGCCTGTCTTTAATGGTATGGTAAGTGGTTGGTAAAATCTCTGATCAGCAGCTTGTCAGACAACTTTAGTCAAACCACTGGTAAAAACAACGTAACATGCTGTATAACCTCAAAGATCATTTCTCCCCACATTTTCTGTCTGGTCATGCTTTCAAATGAAGGCTAAAATGTCAGATACAGTCATCTTTAGAAAATCCATCTTTATCCTCTCTTCAAGGAATTTTCCTTGAGCCAGAAATACCTTGTGAGGATTATGCTGTAACAGGTGCAGTAAACACATTCATTTCAAATAACTGTAGCGTGCATTGCCTCTGCATAGGCTTTCATTTCTTAATGTTGTCTTTATGTAGCATACCCTTCCGAAAGAAGGTCTTGGCACTTGAATAGATGATTTTTTTTTTTTTTTAAGAGCTTGTACATCTTTGGGGGGTGCTAATATCCTAAAACAATTCACTTTCTTCCTTCCTTTTACAGTATTCTCATACATAAGTACTATACTTACAGTTTTAAATCTCAGTTTTGCACGAATGTAACTACAGCGAGTCTCTTTCAGAATAAAAGCATCAAAAACGAAGATGGAAAAGTACAAAATAAAACTACTTAACAACTGTTTAACAAGGCTATCCTTAGCTCGAGATAAGACATAAATTGGGTTATTTACATATTATTTCATTATTTTTTGTCCTTTAAGTGTGAAGAGTATATTTGTATTTTAATGCAAATTATAGTCTCAATGCTATATTTATTTTAAGCTGCCTTGCTGCCAGAAAAGTTCCTGTCATGGGGAAATGTTTAATTTTACCATCTGAATGATATTGAAATTCACTGCCACACCTTGGCACACCTCCGTGGCCTGGATCAAGTTAACTCAGTGACGTATAGAAGGGTAGGACATTAAATGCCAAAATGCACAATTTCACGATGATTTGTTTCTTCATAACAAAAACCATCATGAGTCAAAAAGAATTTGACTTTTACGATACTTTATTATAATCACTGAGAAGTCCTTGCCGCTGATGTTCTTCTAAGTTTTGAAAATGGGAGATGACTTTGTATTTGAGCGCAGAGGAATGAATCTTCATCATCTATAGATCTTTTTTTTACATGCAGGAAATCATCTGATCCACCAGGGGGACAGAGAGATCCGGCTCAGAATTACCGTGAATGATGTACGGTGGATGGCTTTGTCATCAAAGTGCCGTAAATCAGAGCAGAGGGACAGACAGTGAAGTTGTATATCTAATGGTTACATATCTCTGGAGAGACATTAGTGGTTTATGGCCATAGGGGGCGAGTGATATTTGTCTGGGCTGATGGAGCGGGCCAGTAAATCAGGAGCTAGCTCTGACTCACAGCACTGACTCTGCATACTGGAAGGGCAATCAAAGCCCTTTCAAGTCCATAATTAAACTCTGCTGGTCTGAGATGAAACAACTTAGCGAGATACTTTACTTTATAGAAGGTCATTGGAAAATCCTGCGGTGATATTGAGAGTGTGAAGAACAGTCATGACGATCTTTTCGTGAGGAGAAACTTACTGTTAGCTTTTGGTGAATGCAGAAGATTCTCAGCACGTGTTGCGTCGTTGTTTTGTGACGAGGTGTGTTTACCTGTATTTGTGTGTATGTAGCCATGACAGTCAGTGTCTGTGTCAGCAGAAAGACCTGCTCTGCTCAGAGTAAATGGCCCGGAAAGACAGTAGTGATCTTTTACCGTTCACTTCTGTTATGGAGCTGATCTCTCTCCCTCCGTTCTCTCTGTTGTTTCACCCATTCTGCTTGATTTTGTCTTTCTAAAACTGTTCTGCTCACCCTCTTCTTAGTCGCCTTTTCTCTTACCCCCCGAGCCTCGTCTCTCTGTTTCCGTCTGTGCAGGAGGGAGAGGCGTCGTAGTGGGGCCCATTGTCAGTCAAACGCTGCCTGATGTGTTTTGCGACAACGAGTACGGACCCAACTTCCTGTTCAGGAACAACGGAGATGGAACTTTTACTGATGTTGCTCAGCAGGCGGGTAAGAAAATCATGTACAATTTAACAGATCATTCCCTTATGGTTAAGTAAAATCCACACATGGTGCAAAAACAATACACAAGGTTGGCTTTATTGTATAATGGAGCATATTACCGTATCATTTTAGGTGTGGAAGACCCCATGCAGCATGGCAGAGGGGTGGCTCTGGCAGACTTCAACCGTGACGGCAAGACGGACATCGTCTACGGGAACTGGAATGGACCTCATCGCCTGTACATGCAGCTAAATAACCGCAAACAGAAATTCAAGGTGGGTCCAACACAACATGCGCACATACGCAAAAACGTCTTGTTCTTGTGTCAATATCAGCTGAGTATGCTTCAAACAAACATGGTAGTGTGATGCCTGAGAGGTGTATCGACCTGCTCCTAATGTTCACAAGGTGAAAAGGCTGCCGTCATGCAGACAGTCAAAACACAATGACATATGTGGGAAAACACTTTTAGTTGTACATACGACGTGGACAGCGTGTGGAGACAAGAACGAGAGACAGAAGTAGTTGTAAAAATTTAAACTTGATCAACTTTCACATCTCCACCCACTCTACTCCACACGCCAACTGCTGAAGAAAGGGGGCCTCATTGTCTGATTGTTGGTTTTGGATTACACTGCCATGAAGACGACTTCAGACATTATTGGACAATCTGACTTTGTTTGAGGCATCCTGAAGCTTTTGTTTATTAAAGGACTGATTGACCCAATTTTCAAGATACACATTTTTTTTTTCCGTACCTGTTGTAATGCCTGAGGTTGTTAATAAGTGAGCAGTTTAGGGTTGGACTCTTTTTTTTTTGGTAGAGAGTATCTCTAATGAAAACTGTTTACATGTATGTCTGTGGATAATCCAGAGTAACCAGCACTCTGATAATCTGCAATCTGTGTCTCATGATTCATGATCAAATTACCAGTTAAAGCTGCTGATGTAAGAAAGCTTGAGGGAGACTTTATTGGCCTCCTTCCTCTGCCCAAAATCAATGTCTAATGAACAAGCAGCACAAAAAGAACAAGCCTGACCTATTCTCACTGGGAATCACCGTGTGTTCAATCCTAACAGTTGCCTGGTGAATTAGCACTCCTCAGTTCTGGCCCGCTGTGGGTTTGAGTGATATTTAAAGGCGCATGGTTGGCGATTCACTCGATCAATGACTCTATAGACAACGCCCGCAAGACAGCCAGCAGTGTGCATCGGTTTGTGTTCCACATTTAAGAGCGGCCAAGTCAGAGACAGTCCCGGCTGCGTGTAAATCTGCAGAGGTTTCCTGCACGGTGATCTATCTGTCACCGGCTGCACCCGCATCTTTTACCAAAGAGATAAACGTCACAGGAGACATCTTTATAGAGGTCAAATAAGGGGTTAATGTGTGATGCTTAGCCCACAGACAACTCCATCAGTGTGACACACACACACACACACTCACACTCACACTCACACAATCACACAATCACACAGAAGACAAATTGAATTAGCCGGACAATGTTTTTTTTAACCAAGATTGTTAAATCACAAACTCACTACATATTTAAGACCCCTTTCGCCCACACAAACTGACACTCCTGCGAGCCGTGTTGACCTTTGGCATGCATAATGAAGCTGTTGTATCACTTCAGTAAACCTCCAATTAAATTGGGCTGAACCAGCAGCTTGCCTGGCTTGTGGAAAGTGCAGATTAGGCCTGTTTGTGTTTTAATTAAAATCCATAGCACAGGTTTTCCTTGCAATAGGTTTAACACACACACACACACACACACACACACACACACACACGTCTGACACATACACACATTATCTGTCACACATACACAGATACATACTGAATACATATTTATAGAGATAAAAAAAAAAAGTCTTCTTGGTTACCATTTACTCAAATCGAAGCTGGATTCCTTTTGTAATAAATTAATATAAAAGTTATTATTGATGTTTAGAATAATTACTTCATTTTAATAATAAGTGTTTTTTTTATTCCAACTTTTGCCATAGTAACAAGAATTTTAAAGTGCAAAAATATTTCAAAATTTTATTTACAGTCTAAAATTGTCCCTTCTTGCACTAAATCTTCTCGTGTTATTAATAGTGATTTTCCATTTTTTATACAGCCTACATTTTATGTACCAAATCAAATTGATTGTATTTTTTTTTTAAACTTAATCCAAAACTTTTGTCTCTGCTTCATGTTAGTTTTGATGAGAGTCTCTTTCTTTTTCATATGACACACCTATTCATGCTTCTCGTACGGTAATAAAGTAATTGTAAAGCTTTCCCTGCCTTCCTGCCTCATGGCCTCAGTTGGCCATCCCCTCTCCTTCACCTGAGAAGCAGAGGTCACTGTGGGCGGCCCCCACCTCTGCAGCTTTATGAGCCTTATAATTAAAACAGGGAGTAAATACTGGGGGGAGTGAAGGGCTGCTCTATAACTCTTTCCCGACTTATCACCGTGTCACTGAAGCGGGGAGATATCCGTTACTTTCTCATTCGAAAACTCCTGTGCTGCAGAGACTTTTTCTCAGGCAGGAGAGCTGCTTTCTATGTTTCTCATGCCAGAGGATGTAAAAAGAGTCTTTGTTCTTATCTTTTGGTTTTACATTACACTCTCAGCCACAGCAGTTGAACTCAAGGACTGGACACTGATTATTGATGGACATATTGTTTGTTGTGGAGATTGAACCTGTGACCTTCAGGCGATGGAAGAGGCTCTCGAGCCAGTGGCTCGGTGCGCACCACATGTTCACATGTTGGACGAAACACTTGTAGGATGTAATAACAGCAAGTTTTAGAAATGTTCGAGTGAATGAAATGCTCAGGAGAGTTTCTGAAGTCTTCTTAGACTTCATGCAGCAATCAAACTTCAGCAGTAAACCCTGACTAGACAGTGGACTTATACAAAAAACTAAACAAATAAACGTTGTGTATCAACCTCTACTTATGGAACACATATGCTTGTTTTGTTTTTTTTATGAATAATGTTATTTTATGTCCAAAATGCAGGATTCTATGAAATGCAGCAACGTAATTTCCCAACGCGGACAATAAAGTATATCTTATTGTATCGTACCTCGTCTGTCCCATTAAACACAAAGCTAATTCAATAGAATTTTTAAATTGGCTTTCACAAGCAAAGAGACGAACAAAAAGGTTCTGTGTTTGTAAAAGTGTTTTTTAAAAAATTTTTTTATCACTAAATACATCTAAACCGAAAAAAACACAAAACGTTTTATTAACAAACAATTCAATTAAGCATTCATTCAACATGAAAGAAGAAAAAAAAGCGTCCTCGTTCCACACACACACAGAGACATTTTTTAATTTGTTTATGTATGAGTGTGTTTCACTGATGTACCTCTTTCTGCAGGACATAGCATCCCAGAAGTTTTCCATGCCGTCCCCGGTTCGGACCGTCATCGCTGCAGACTTTGACAACGACAACGAGCTGGAGGTCTTCTTCAATAACATCGCCTACAGAGGCCCGTCATCCAACAGACTCTTTAGGTATTAACACAGAAATAAAACAAGACACACACATAGATTTTGTACAAGTATGGTAGTGAGTTGTAATGGCACTTTGATGATGAGTTTAATGGACTGCTCTTGTGTCTTGATTTAATATTCCAAAGCCGTTCTGGAAGCTGAGAAGAATTCAAAATTACCAGCCATGGATACTTATCTAGTCTGGCATCCCGCCTCTTCCTCCACACATGAATGAATCTTTCATTAAGACAGTTTTAGGTCTCTTTTTGGCTCATGGTTTGGCTTCCTCTCCAGATAATATTAATTAACTCAGCTCTCAACGTGTAATATATGATACATATCAATTTTTAAGGACTTAATAGCAGAATGAGCCCCATCCTGTCTGAATAAAAATCTGATCTGGCATGTTTGTCTGAACAGGATGCAGGTCTCCAGATGAATGTTGCCATGAGCTGCTGGGTCAATTCATGCTGCATATCAATAATCAGTTTAAGTATAGTATATTCCTGTGCACCAGGTCATTGGAGGAAAATTTATCTTTCTGGACACGTTGATGTTCTTGACAGGGGTCACTGCTCCGCAGTCCATGGCTCTGCCATTGTCTTCTATGAAGATGAATCAGCTAATTTAACTCTGCTCTCTGGCACTGAAAAAGCAAGTTCAAACTATTGTGCCCAAGCTAATTAATTCAACACAACGAATCAATATTTAGCTGAGCTGAGGGGTTTAACAGCTAGGATTAGCACATTAGTGCACTGTGATATCAAATTATTATGGAAAGCTGCATCGAGAAATGCTTTAAAGGTACACAGTAGCTTCTAAAGTACATGTTGTTGTTTTTTTCCAAACAAAAAGATAATTACAATCAGATACAAGCAAAAACATAACAATGATGAAGGAATTAGGAAGTAATATAATTATTTAATTTTAGAAAACATGTTGTTTTAAGGAAGTGTCCAAAAAAAACCCTAATAATCACAAGATGTGGACGATTGGAGACAAATAAATGTATCTTAAGGTGAAGATAAAGAAGAAAGTCTTGTGCACTTTATTTTGTTTTAGTTTTAAAGTGCATAAACTACATGAGTTATCTATGTTGTATATAGCATTTAGAATTTAAAAAAAAGACTACGATTTATGTATATTCTATATGTATATATACATTCTAAATGTATATATACATTTACTTATATAAAGTAATGGAAGTAATACTAAGTAAAAGTAGAAATACCATACTCCAAAAGTCTCTGTTCAAAATTCTACTCAAATGAAAGTGAGAAAGTATTGTCATTATTTAGACAGAATAGCCACTATTGGGTGTATAAACTGGATTATCATTCATTAATTAACATGTAAGCAACATTTTAATGTTGTTGCCGGTCGATTGGAGCAAATATTTCCTACTTTTTGCACAAGTGGCCCGTGTACGATAATAATTTACCATATTTCAGAAGCTGATCATATGTTTTGTGTGTACAGTATTATTATTATATTGCAGTAACTATCAATGCCAGATAAAGATATGTACATATAATGCAAAATTTCACTCTGAAATGTAGTAGAGTGGAAGAATAAAGTGGTACATGTTCCTCAAACTTGCACTTAACTGTAGTACTCGAGTAAATTAATTTAGGATGTTTCCAACATGGGTTGCATATTAATTGTGACTTATGATATTGCTTTGATAGGGTGAGCAGGAGAGAACATGGGGACCCCCAGATAGAAGAGTTGAATGTTGGGGATGCATCAGAGCCTGAAGGACGAGGAACCGGTGAGCACAGCAGGACAGACAGCTGTCTAACATCTGTATTAACGATGATAAGCAGCATGGGGACACATCTCACATCTGCTATTCCTGCATGAAACCATTAGATGGCATCAGAGCTCCGCTTAGGATCTGAGTTTCCTCATGCTTCTTCAAAGTAGAAACGTTCTGCATTGTTAGGTTTTATGACTGTTGAATTACGTTGATGTTTGAAGGCTGTTTAGCTGCATCACTACTGTGATGGATCTCTAGGAGCTGTTGCCACAGACTTCGATGGCGATGGGCGTCTGGAGCTGCTGGTGTCTCATGGTGAAAGTGCTGCACAGCCGCTCTCAGTTTATAAAGTCAACCAGGTGAGTGTCTCTGACACTTCTTTTAAATAACACTTGACACTCAGTAGGTGGTATCATTTCAACCCAGCCCTCCCTTTCTCTTATTCTGCCTGTGTCTCAGGGCACCACCAACTCCTGGCTGCGAGTGATTCCTCGGACCAAGTTTGGTGCTTTTGCCAGAGGAGCTAAAGTGGTGGTTTACACAAAAAAGAGCGGCCCACACACACGGATCATCGATGGTGGCTCAGGATACCTGTGTGAGATGGAGCCTGTTGCACACTTTGGCCTCGGTAAGACTGCAGTTAAAAGGAGCACACAGCTATGCAGGCATCCGACCTGTGACCTTTTGGCTGACCACAAGTGCTAGTCACTCGGGCTGCAACTAACAATTACTCAATTACAAATGAATCTATTAATTTCTTTGTCTTTGAAGAATCAGAAATTTGTTTCAGCTGACCTACAGATGAGTCATAGAAATAAAGTTTATTTTGATTAAAAAAAAAATGGAGTGGAGAGATAATAAGAGAGAGAATTGGGCAGGATAAGCATTGCAGAGAGTAGCAGTGAGAGGGAAAATGAAAACATGTGGAAAATATTGTTTTATACCTTCAGCCTGATTAGACACCCATGGGATTGAAACAAAGCGAGGAGAGAGCCGGTGGACAGGTGCTGCAGCTGGAAACCAGCCTGGATTCTGAGTAACTGGCTACCTGTCCTCCTCCTGGCCCCATAGGACAGTCAGCTGGTGGCCATCCAGGCCTGGTAGCCCACCCACTGCTGCTCCCTGCTCACTAAACCTGTTCTGTACCAGGACTGTCCAAGCCGATCAACTCTGTTGACCCTCATAATACACTCTCAACTCGCCACATCATTGTGGCTTTAGAAAAGTCCACAGTCTGGGGTAAAAAGCATCACCCCTGGTAGACATGTGAGATACACTTCCGACCACTAAATGAGAGGGTGTCATGTGGGTGCAGAACAGGCGAAATATTCTTTGGCTCTCAGGCAGAACACCTGCCGAGTGGGTCGCTGCTTGGCAAGGTAACTCAAGATCTGTTTACATTAGAAATGCCACTTTAATTAAGGGCTACAGCGGGCCTCTGGAGAGGGGCTTTCTCCATGCCTGATTAAAATAGTTAATGGAGAGAGGAGAGTGTGAGCCAAGGGGAAAAGAGGAGGATGAAAATTCATGCCAACATACAGTTGGTACTGTAATCGATGAACCTTTAGTGATGAGTGTGTTTTGTCCATCCTGAATGATCCTAACCTGAACAGGCAAGGACGTGGCCACCAACGTCGAGGTGTACTGGCCAGACGGCCGCTCAATTGCCCGACCGCTGGAGCCTTCAGAGATCAACTCAGTGCTGGAGATCCACTATCCGAGAGACGACGAGGAGGTCACTCCTACGGTGGAAATAGAGGTAGAGAAGTGTTTCATTGTTAGCTTCATAGTAACTTCTGATCATCCAAAAGACACGAGACACAACGCATAGCATCTGAAGATGTCTGGTTTAAACAGCCACAAGTGGTGCAGTTACACTGGTAGCGAGAAGAGGCTAACAGCACTACAGAGAACATGCAGATATTCACTGGGATAATATTATTTTCCAGTGATGAAAAGCTCAGAATAATTTCAAAGATGCTTCAAATGGATTACAAAATTTAAAAAAGAACACCCAGCATTAGGTGGCTTACAGTAAGTCTTTGTGCTGCCACAGCAGCTTCAGTGCTCCTTGCCATGAAACCGTACTTAAGGGACGATATCTCTTCCAAAAACAATCCCTTGATTTAGTGTTTTGATGATGGTTGTGGAAGGAGCTGTCTAAACACTGGTCCCAGAATTCCCACAAGTGTTGTGCTACAGCATGTGATTCTAATTGTTTCTAATACGAATCAGAACATTCAGTAACAGACTCTTGTTTCATACTGACTGTGTCTTACAGTGCGGTCATGGGTTTGCTCTGAATGAGAATGGCCGCTGCACAGGTAAGCTGGAACATTTTACCCACCTGTTGAATTCTCTGTGCTCGTCTTCTCGTTTAAAAATCCCTGAGTCAAGAGTCTTTGCCTTCCTCACCCCCCTCCCCCGCCCTCAGATAAAGATGAGTGCACCGAGTTCCCCTCTGTGTGCCCCTCCGACCGCCCCGTCTGCACCAACACCTACGGCAGCTATAAGTGCCGCGCCAAGAGGAGATGCAACCAGGGCTTTGAGCCCAACGATGATGGGTCGGCCTGCGTGGGTGAGTGGACCTGGCCGAGTCAGGGTAGACTTAGCTGGATCATTAACATCAGGAGAACAAAGGAAGCACTGCCAGAGAACGAGATGCATTGAGCTGCCTTAATTATGCTGGTTTTGAGTAAAGGCTCAGAGGTGCTAACATTCCTCTGACCGTGTTCCCTCTCTGTACCCTGCTGTCTTGCATGACTAACTCCCCCATGTGAACGAGCTGTCTTTTAGCCGTGAAGACGTACATATTATCTAACAACCCGCTGATCTGTTTCTCTGCAGCCCAGGTTGCTTACTTTGGGGGCACGCGGTCTTCTGGGGAGCACACGTGGCCGGGCCTTTCTTTCTGGCTGCTCTCTGTCTCGATGCTGCCACTCATCTCTACCCATCTCCACACTGGACTGCTGTAGCTGTTGTTGTTTTCTTCCCTTCCCAACTCTCTCCACGGCTGAACGGGGATGTACAGAAACTCTCAGAGCAAACTTTTCACACACACAAAAAAAAAGAAAGAAAATCTACTCCTTCTCCTCTTTGGATCTCTGCTATCTTTTTCCATCAGTTATCTACAGTCTTGCCCCCCCTCGTCACCGCTGTCATACGTTGCCTCTTGGCTCCCGGCCCCTTCTGGACTATAAAGAAACATACAGGGAGCATGTCTGCTGGGAGCTACGGGGTTCAGAACTAACTGTGTCACACCCGCAGAGCCCTCACGTCATCACCTGGCACTTATCTTAGTGGGACCTGAACTGAAGCCAAGTCAAAAAGTTGAGCTGCAGTGTATACACCACTGCACATACAGCAGACAGATCTACTGGCTCCACAGACCACATTCATTAGAAACATGCTGAGGGCCCATCTGTATCTCCACAATGTCGCAACGCTAGTCCTTGCAGTGTCACTGTCATTGTTATTATGGGCTTACTGGCAAGGTGAGGAACACTTTAGGTTTTGTGAGTGTGTGTGTGTGTGTGTGTGTGTGTGTGTGTGTGTGTGTGTGTGCGTGCGTGCGTGCGTGCGTGCGAGTTGGGTTCAAAGGGGCAGTCGGGGAGAGGAACATATGGCGGATCATCTGTCTTCGATGGTAGGTTACATTTTGTTACCTATGAATAATACAATACCACAGAAAATAAGAGGCAAGTGTCAAGAGCATAAAGACGTAAAGATAAAGGAGAAACACCTGAACTAAAACTCAGCAGTCCACTTAATGTGGGCCTGGTGACGTTTCACACCTTCATCACAGTAATGTCCTGAGAATGTAGTAAAAACTGCCACAAATAAACAATTAAAAATGTACAAATTACAGTTTGAAGCTGTACATTATACAAAACCTCAAAGGATGAGCTAATATTCCTCGTTTTCTTCACTGTCATCAAATTTCACGAAAAGACCAAAATCAATGATGCTTCTACTTACCAATTTCCTTTGTCTGTGGTATTCTTACTCAACCACTCTGTTCCCCATAGAACACATCAAATATATGTAGTTTCATTTTATGTATTAATTCTTTGATAAATGACTTCCTGAAACACTAAAACAGCTGCAATTTATATTTACTGGCACATGCATAAAACATAATAATGTTGGAAACAATTTTCAGCTGCAGATGCGGTGTGAAGCAGTGTCTGTACCCAGTGTACAGTTCCCATGTACACTGGATGCAACTGATGCATTTTTAAAAACTTCTGAACAACAATTGCACTGAGGAAAAAAATATTTGTAACAAGGATCAATTTATTGTTGATTTAGGTTTTTTTTTAAGAGGTTTGTAGACAGTAACAAAAAAATATAAAATATAGAAGAAAGAAAGATGATGTGGATCTCTGATTGCCCTTACAGAAGATGAATGAATGCATTTCACGTGTAAAAAAAACACCATGTGACCACATACACCTGTACGTGCACCATATATACCTGTACACACGTGACTGTGATGTGAAACATGTATTTTGCTCATGGGAAATGTGATTTTGGAACATATCAGTGGTGTAATGTGTGAAGCCCATGTAGGTTTCCATGGGAAGACTTTACACGTTATAATATGTTTCAACATGTGGTACACATGTGTCATACATGTCTCCCATGTGGAAAATAATGGTATGTTTTTTCTGTAAGGATGGTTGGGATTTAGAAAATTGAAAACAAACCTCGCTTGCCCATTTAATGTAATGTCGGTAAAGTGGTTTCGTCAAGCCTTCCATAGTGAACTAAAGGCCATAAAACACTAGGAGGCCTTTATTTTTTTTTATTAGACGTGACAGGCATATTCTTTTGTCTCATTGCCACGATTCTTGAAACGTTTTATGAAATGAATAAATACTTTGGCAAAAAAGATGACCAAAAAGTGAAAACATTTTGCTCCACAAGATGTTGACTGGCAGGTTTTTGCTTCCTCATTATTGGGCAGAGGAGCACGAGTTTTCATCTCAGCAACCCCATGATCAATATCACAGCAGGGGATAATGTTCGTAATCGAGTGTTGGCCAGGACATTCCTCCAGAGTAGTAACTTTGTGTGTGTGTGTCTGTGTGTGTGTGATTCATGGATGGATCCTTACTCAATCACTGAGGCAAGTGTTACATATATCTAGGACATTTTTAGCCAAAAACCTCACACATTCCATATGAGATACGGCACCATGCTCAGCCCCTTGACACCAGTTCCTCAGCCCGCTAATGAGCTGGACCCGAACCACAGATGCCACCTGTAAATATCCAACATGTCAGCTGAGATTTAGAGACTGAACTAATTTCTCAGAGACATTTTTTAATGAAAACTAAGAGGCATCAGAGCATGAAAAACTAATAAACAAATGATGATGGATGTGTTAAAGCAATTAAAATGACTCACCATGGATCTCTGCTGGATCCATGCTGACCATGTTGTCATGTGCGCTGCATAAGCCAAAGAATCTGCGGCGTGAGAGCTCAGCAAGACCATGTCGTCTCAAGTCAAATATTCTAATATGTTTTCTCCGAAATATGTCAAAGGTTTCACTGAGGTTCCTGTTGAGATGTTCCTGCATTATGAGGACCGAGTGGAAACTGTTTTTGTAGTTTGAATCACACTCTTGGGTCAGACTTGACCTGAGCAAAGACTGATATGTAAGCTCAGAGTTTGCATGAATAATAAGAGTGTTTATCAATATTGCACGCTTGCAAGCTTATCTGCATTTTTTTCTAACCCTACTGCTAACATTCTCCCACTCAATCTCCACAGTCCTAACAACAATGTAGTCATTCACTGTCAAAGACTTGGTTGTGTGAATCTAGTTTGTATACTTTCCTATAAATGTGTTGAAATTGGATGTGGGATTTCAGCCTATTCTATAGTTTGTAAACAGAGAAAGGAAACTGAAAATGGTTCACTATTTGGCAACTCTGAACTATATGTACATGCAATATGCAACTAAATATACTGTGTACAGTATTTGATGTATCTACTCTGCACACGTAAACATGCAGGGTGTCTCTGAAATTGGAGGTTATTATAAAACAGTCACTTCAGATGTGGAGCTTTTCTGTGTCCAGTGAGACTGGAGTTTATTCAAGGGATGAGCTAATGCTGAAGAAAATAAATAAAATGTAGAATATACAGTTCAATCATACCTGTAAGCACACATTTCTGGGACGGAGTAGAAGGAGAGAAAAGAACACATTAAAGCTTTATAAGAAATTCTTTATCTGTATAATGTAAGTGAACATTTCAAATGAATGATGCCCAATGACCAGCAGGGAGAATGCTCTGATTTCATGCATGTATGTGTGTGTGTGTGTGTGTGTATGTGTGTGTGTGTGTGTGTGTGTGTGTGTGTGTGTATGACTGTGTACAACTATCTATGCGACGACCAGTTTTAATTTTTGACCATTGAAGTAATAACATTCAAAAAAGGGCTGTTTAAAGATTAAGGTTAGAATTAGAAGTTTGGGTTCAACAATTTGTTATGATGGTATAGGTTAGGGGGCAACATAATTAATTATATCTGTGAATGTCCTCACAAAGATAGCCAAACAAATGTATATGTGTATGTGTGTGTGTGTGTGTGTGTGTGTGTGTGTGTGTGTGTGCGTGTGTGTGTGTGTGTGTGTGTGTGTGTGTCTCTCTGGCATGGTCAGTGGCACTGCATTGTTTGCGTCCCAGCGGCTCCAGATGTGTTTCTCTCTGCCGGAATGAACTGTGACTGGAGATGTCCCTGTGCAAAATAAAACCTGGAACACAATGCTCAATTTATGTGTTTCAGGGGAATTCAGGCTGTGTGCGATTGTGTGTGTGATTGTGTGTGTGTGTGTGTGTGTGTGTGTGTGTGTGTGTGTGTGTGTGCGTGTGTGTGTTCGTGTGTGTGTGTGTGTGTTTACGTGCAGGCATTTCGCTCCATGTGGAAAGATCATCTAAATTAGGCCTTATTTTCCTGCTTCAAACCAGCAAATGTCCCACAAACAGCAAATGCGCAATGTTCACACACCGTGAAGCATTCACAGAAAATGACACAGGATCAGATATGGACGGATTTGTTAAGAAAACATTTGTACTGTACGGAAATGACCAGAAAAAAGGAGCGGAAGGAGACCAGAAGAAAAAAACAAAAACCTGTATAAATGTGGATGTATACACTGTGGTGGTCATTTCTTTTTAGCTGCAGCCAGAGAATATGTTTATTTTCTCCTGTCCTGATGCAAACAAGCAAGCTGTCTCCGCAGAGCTTCACGAGTAGAGTAACGCTGTGTGCAAACTCTGCTCGGGCCAACAAAAGCCTACTTCCAGTAAGGGTCCTCTGGGGTTCATTGCAGCCTTAGATGAAAATGAATGCTTTATCATCTGTGCTTGTAATTGCCTGAGTACATTTAAAGTAATTTGATTTCAATTTGTCAAACTAATTTCATTGTGCCTGAACACTAAAATAAGTCAATGACATTACAGGTACTTCAACAACCACTTAAGCAAGAATGGCATCACAGTGAACAGCTTAACTCGGTTGTAGGTTATTGTAATTGCTGCTCATGTCGAGTCATTTGTTCAGCACAGGACAGAAAAATGCTTTTCTTTATCTGTAGGGTCACAAGAGGGTTGAGCAATTTGCTGTGACAATTCAGTTTTCTTCATAATTTGTTTTTGTAGCGTTGGCCTTTCTTTGCTGAGCATTATAAGGACACTGCACTCACTGAAGTTACTGCGGAAACCCAGGGGCGACAAGTCTGACGGGGGAAGAAACACGAGCAGCCAACAGTTTAATCAGATGATCTAAAATATCCACAATGTTGGTAACACTCTCAATGCACAGAAAAAGCACTTGTGCCAAGAACATCAAAGCTAAGCTAGGAAGTCGGGTTGTAATAGATATAGACATTTTTTGTATTATGTACAATTTGCCTTCAATTTCTCTTCCAAAATAGATTGTGCTCATCGACGAGATTGCTTTAAGACTTTGTGATTTCTGATATTTCTTGCCCTGTTGGATCGACAAAGAGACCAATGTTTTTTCCACTTCTGCAGCAAAGAGCCTTTGAGTATTATCACAGATCTTTACTCCTTTAAAATAAAGAAAGAGTCAAACAACAAAAATAAGAATTTTTCAATCCATCTGGTGGACAGAGACATGTTGCAGATGCAACCCATTGTTTAGCTTAGATGTGATTTGAGAAAAAAAAAAAAATATATCAGTGACTGCATTCAGTTATTTTTTTTTCTGTCTTTGCAGTTTTCTTATGGTAAATGGTCAGCAGTTGTAAATATTTTTGCATTAGCAGTTGACAAAGCACTTTACAAGTTTTGCCTCCCATTAACACACACTCATCCAAATCCAAGGCGCTCGCCTGCCATCGGGAATAACTTGGGGTTCAGTGTCTTAATCAAGGACACTTCAACATGTGGACCACTGCCAATCTTACTACCATCATGTTCCCATGGATTCCCATGTGAATACCTCTTCCCTCTACCACTTAACCCGTGGGAGAGCTTTGTGCTTCGTATGGATGATGTGAATACTCTGATTTATCTTCTTTTATCAATGCTCTTGGCCTTTTATTTCGTGTTGAGAATAAAAAACAAGACACAATGCTTCAAAGCTCTTCCTCTGCCGCCCTTTATCTCCATTTCACCCCTGCGCTCTGCAGGATCTCATTCCTGATTCATTTAAATTCTATTAGGAGGGCACTAACTGACGCAGTACTATTTATTTTCCTTTCACAATAGATCAAATAAGAAGGACAAACAAAATCCTCTGTCTCACAATTAGCCAGCGTAATCTGATGTGGCATTTTTACTGGAAACATACAATCCCCGTCTCAGATGCTTTCCATTGTGTTTTTACTTAGCATTCTGGGCTGCACTTGCAACAAACGCACCACAAGAGCTGTCCATCATGCTGAGGTTAAACAAACTGAGCAGACAGTCACGCCAAAGCCAACAGGCAGGGCGGCAGTATAACGGGGGGAAAAAAATTCTGCATTAAAGAGAGACCCCAAAACTGGAGCAAGCACAATAAATGAAGTGTAGCCAAAATACAGAGACCAATCCTGGCATTTCCGCCATACCTCTCTCCACTCTTCAAAGGGTGTCTCAGCACTGCGGTTTTCGTGGAGGCATTTCAAAACAAATGTTCAAAATCAGATACAAGATGTAGACATGCTCAAACAATAAGCCATAAAGGTCTGTGTAGGTGCGACAGAGCATCCGGACTGAAGCTCTGTTGCATCACAGCGGTTTAATGCTCACTCATAACCCACTGTGAGCTTGAATTCGGGCAGATGTGGAGAAATGAACTGCGTGAGCACAGTCAGAGTTTTGATGCCTCATGAGATGCTGCCAGAGTTAACAAATTATTTATCTCACTGAATTCCTGTTGATGTAGCGGAAATAAATGTGTATTTGTGTGTGAATTCAGTCACAGATGAGTCGCAATAGCTGAATGCAGGAGAGAACGTCCTCCTCTAATGTCACTACAGGCATGACTTTACTCTGATGCCAGCAATTCTGTCCAGGGGCTCCATGTTTAACGCATTACACGCAAGCACACAATTGTAAACTTCACCGTAGCTAGTGCTCTCCGTTTGCCAGGCACCGCTGCCAGTCAAAATATTTCTGGAACACAGAGGCAGCGGCGGGATACTGGTTTTTCTGTCATTTGCAGGAATAAACATTTTAAACCAATCAATACCAGAAAGTGACTTCCTTCCATTGCTGCCGTCTGTGACTCAGAAAAGAAAAAGTGGAGGCAGGCCACATTTCTTCTGTTGAGAGAACAAGGAATGAAAGAGCAGGAAGAGGGTGTGGAGTAGAATGGAAAGAAATACTGTTGTTCAGCCAAAAAAACAACAAATCTTAAAACTTGGAAACTCAAAACAATTGGAGCAATGACCTTTCAGCAAAACATAAAGGAGAAAAAAAAGTATTTAAAGAAGAAAGGAGGTCTGTGTGGGAGAGAGTGGCTTGTTAGCATGAGCATGACCTTTGGCCACAGGTGCTGAGATGTTTCTTCACTCCTCTGCTGTCTTTGACAAAATATCAGCTCACTCTCACCGCTCCTCCTCTGTCTCCACTCTTGTGATCTTAACTAAGCCTCAGTGTCTGCCAGAACGTTATCGCTAATTTTTGGCTTTATGAGCAGGCTATGATTGATCGACTGTACACCTCTCATACACACCCACACAAACGCACAGCGCGCACACACACACAGATATAAAAAGCAGGCTGGACTGTCATCCCTGCAAAGAATTTCACTGAAACAAGTTGAGCAGATTGTCGCTGCTAACAAACAGATGTCCATCTAACTTGGGGTTGTGTTTCAGTGTACTTATTGAGTTCAAAGGAGCAGTTTGTAGGGTTTAGTGGCATCTCGTGGTGAGGTTGGAGATTGTAACCAACTGAGCACCCCTCATCTCACCTTCTCTTTCAAGGCATGTAGGAAAACCTGAAAGGCCCTCTCTGGAGCCAGTGTTTGGTTTGTCCCTTTCAAGGCTACTGTAGGAACATGATGGTGCAACATTGCGGGCTGTGTGGTAAGGAACCCGCTCCCTATGTAGAAACGAAGGGATCATTCAAAGGTGGCAAAAACAATGAATTTTAGGTAATTATACACTAATGAAAACATAATTTTTAATATCATAATCCATTTTTGCCAATAGATCCTCCTAAATTCTTCCCACTTGACATTTTAAGTTCAACTTTCCCTCAAACATCTCCTTTAGATCTTTTTTGTGTGTGTCTCTAGCAACTTCTGAGGGAAATGACAACGGTGTTTGTCTGCCATTTGGTGCTGGGCAGGAAGCACTGAGGTTTACCAACTGGACATGGGCTGCAAATTAAAAATGAAAAAAAATCTGATTTTTTTTTTCTCAGTTACCTTACTCTGAATCTGAAGATGCCTTTAGATTGGGTGGCACTTACCGTTTTTTGACAATACTCTTATCTTGAGATGCAAATAAATGTCCAAAAATGTGCTGAGAAACTTTATAACTACAGAATTTGCAAGTGTCAAATTAATTGTATAATGCTTGTGTCACAGGCACAACAAAACATTTGTCTCAACCTTGCGACCACCAACATATAAAGAGGAACTTACAAAACATATATAAATAATATTCATAAATAGTTAACAGAAGGGTGGATTATCGACACACCTGCTGGAAAATTATCTGGTTGCTTAATATTGATCCATTTCTGTAGTTAGGTTAAGGTTTGGGATACTTTTGATACAAAACTCTCCAAAATCAAAAAACTCAAACATTTATTGATCCTTGAGGCAAATTTGTAGAGCACTGGATCATGTGCGTCAGGTTACTGGTCAGCTGAACATTGTGTTTAATTAGCCAATCTGATTTCAGTCATGAGCTTCAGCCGTCTCTTTCTGGGCTCCAGGAGCAATACTTTCATGCATACAAGACTCTCAATAAGTGTGTTTATCCTATCATTGAAAGAAAGTATCCAAATGAGTGAACAAATACAGGAAGAAATGCACTCAAAACTAAAACCATGTGAGCTTAAAGCTGCAATAGTCAATACTTACCATTGAGTCCCATGATTATGTTCAGGCTCGTTTCATCTGACTGCTTTCAGGCTTTTAGTAACTCCCCTGTTATAGTTCATTCTCATCTGTCTCACCAGCATCATTTTCAGCAGCACACAGCTGTTATCAGCAAAAAACAGCAACCAGCCTGGCACTAAATGGCAGATGGAGAAATTTAACGACTAGCCTATCAACAAAACCGGGAGACCAAAACAGGGATGAAAGGAGAGTGTTGTATTTGAATGAGTCTGTTAATATTGTCTCTGTTTATGTACGATTACATTTACAAAGACCTTCTCTCTCAGTGTCACTTTGTGTTTACAGCTTCTGCCTCAAGTGGCCCAAAATATTATTTTATTCCACAGATGAACTTTCTTCACTTGCTTAACAGTTATTCTGAGATTTTAAGACCGATTAGTTGAATTAAATCAAAGACTCTTGGAATATTTACCCAAAGTTATGCATGTATGTTCAGAACAAAATATCCAAAGTTTAAGGGAACCAAGACACATGGACTCCCAAGAGTTCACCTCCCAGTACCGATGACCTGGAGCTCCGGCCCTCAGGTGACATGACTTGACCTCATTGTGGAGTTTCCTTCAGTAGGTATCGTGAGAAATGTGCGTAAGAACGTGAGAGATGTCGACTTCTCGTGAACTCAGAGCGGAGACACATCGTGAACTGAGTGTCTAAACAACCTTTTAGATCCAAACAGCAGCCCGCATCAGTCAGCTTTTATCAGATACTTTATTCAACCCTCGGAAACAGTTAAAACTCTTCTCCACAGGCTTTGAATAATAATCAGCTTTGAAAAAAATACATGAATCCATTTCAATTAATCTGTAAATAACCCAATGTAAACACATAAATAGCATCAAGATAAGATATAAATTGCTCTTTCTCGGCAGCACAACTGGGGACTTTGTTGATCAGGGATTTCGCTTCTTGTCATCTGCTACTCACTTTTGTTTACACACACACATCATGCAGCATTAAACATCAATGCAGATTTAGTCTCCCTGAAGCAAAACAACTCAGAACTCGAAGCAACTCAAAGAGGCTGTAACGAGACTCGACACATCGTCTTTTATATTTTTTAGGAAGGCATCATATTGCACTATAGAATAGTCTCTCACTTGTAACAGCATCACACACAAACAGTATCTGCTTACTGATGATTTCCACGTGTCTGAGTGTACTTGCTGCACTCTCAATTACAGTACAAGATAAATATATGGCATGTGACAATTTACATACGGAAAGAGGCTGTACATCTTCCTTTGGCTCAGGTTTTATATCTCAGCCTCTCCTCCAAAGACATGTTTTGGCAATGAGGTTATCTTCTTCTTATCTAGCAGAGACATTATAGAGTCCAAAGTATAATCTGTTCTGTGATAATGTACTTTTTTCTTTTTACAAGAATACGTTTAAATCCTTATCATAATCTTCACTCCCATGGCTGTCTTCATTAATCAAACACTTTTCTTGAAAGAACAAGCTACATAAAGCATAATGTGGCACATGGTGCGTCTTTTTCACCTCACTTTTAAAGGTAGGTTCAGATTTAATCTTAATAAGATGCTATCCTGTCCAGCTATTCTTTAAAAGTTTCAGACATACTTAAAACAACAGTCAACAGCCATGCAAGCTGCTTTATGAGACTGTACTTTGGCACAGCAGTGCTTTGAGATAAATATTGATGTTAGCTTGGTAACATGCCGATCCATCAGTGTCGATCCATCATGTAGCTGAACTGATACTGTATACCACTAACATTTGGAAAGACTGAGCTGCAGGTGGCTGTAGAAGAAAATTCAGGAGGATTCGTCCTCTGGGCCCCCTGGACATCAGCACCGAGTTTCTTATCAATCCATCCAATGACTGTTGAAATATTTCCGTCTGTTAACGTGATGGAGAAACATCACTAAAGCTGCGAGCATGGCCACAAATATGAACCTATCTTTTAAGAGGCCTTTGAATTTGGCACATTTCAGACTTTCCCCTGAGAATCATTATCGTCACCCTTCTGTTTACCTCCAACAGTAACTGACATCGTTCTTAATATTAACATTATAAGTTACATTTTCAACACTTAAAATAAAATTGAAGACAAAACGAAACATACCCTTTTTATGGCAGACGATACTACGTGCAGCTTACAGCTGTACAGACGATATGCTTTTGTAGCTGCTTATATACTTGATGCCCAAATCAGAGAGGATATCAAAACATTAAACATGACTTTAAGGACTGTTACTGGGCATCAGTGATGTATTAGAATTAAATAAATTGATGGCATTTCCATCCACGTCTGTACAGTTCACAAACTCTGTGTGGATAAACATCAACAAGCAGTAGAGTTCTTGTCCTGTACACTTCATTTACACTCATTGTTTTTTGTTTTTTTTCCTTTCATACATTATCCAATGAGCTCCTTTGTTCGCTTATTGGCAGTGTTGAGTCATTTTAAAATTGTCCGTCAGCCCCAGGTCGGATATCCACCTCACTGGGATGAAACATGAAGGCATCAAAAAAGCACAGGAGGCCGAACACAAGCACAACTGAACTCAGCTGCTGTGGTAAAATGTCTGTGTAGGTGCATCTCATTCATCATGTATAATGTCATGTTGAAAATAAACTGTCCACTGGCATGGAGCGAAACATCACCAGCTCTGCCAGTCACTTTCCAGTGAGCAGTTTAACTTTACATTGACACTGTAAATGCTAGCTGCAAGGCTGTGGCTCTGCTGAGGGCTTTTCTAATAGCTATTTATGCAAAAAAAAAAGAGAGGCAAAGGGGTACACTACAGACTTAGTTAAGAGATCATGCTATGAGTCTAAAGAACACAAAACTGAAAATGGTAAAAGACAGATGAAGACAAACTGTGGCAACGAAAATAAAATATGCAGGCACTGAAACAGGAATATGTTTTTGTTCAGAGGATCTCGTCTTTTGTTAGATGATGGGTGGGTGTGCTGTCTATTGGCATCAACATTTTTGCTACATAATGATCACCTTTCATCTCATCAGCCTTCTCTCACACACAAACACGCACACACACACACACACACACACACACACACAGTCAGACAGGATGCTACATTTCCCCAAAGAGAGACAGAATTTATGTTCCCCAGGCTGTACTTATTATTTTGTATTAATGAGTTAACTGCGGAGCAGTGCGGTATAATGTGAATATGCTGTGTTAGATGAATCTTCATCTAAGGTTTGAATCAGTAGCTAAAAACAATCCAAATCATAGTGTTCTTGTCTTAAAACTCAATTTGGTGAGTTATTTTTTCATTCAGAAGTTCAAAACTTTTTCAGTCTGACCCTAGAGGGAGCTACAGCTGTATTTCACAGACCAAAATGAAACACTTTGATGACACAAAATGTGAAATCAACAGCTTTCTTAATTTCTTGACGTGTCAATGTCATATAAAATTCTTTTTAGGGGTCTATTTTGTCATTCCTGTTTTTATTTATATTTAGTATCTTGTATAATTAAATATAATGTACATTTATGTGAAAGCTGTATAAAAAAATAAAAGAGGTTTAAGTATTGACCTCTGTGTGTTCACCTGCACGTACCTTTTCTCACATGTAAACACACGTCTGTCATTAACACCCATACTGAAAAGAGCCCACGCTCTTTCATTTATCTCCGAACCAAACATGTCAGAGTGTTGGGGTCTCATTTAGGGCATTGATCCTTGATCTTTGATGTCTTCTTCATCATTTGCAAGCTTTCATCTCGCTGGGACTGATGGCACAGACACACACACACACACACACACACACACACACACACACACACACACACACACACACACACTCAAACACACACATGAACACACTTCCAGGCAAAACTAGCATGACTACGCGTTACAGGGTCTGGGTTTGCTTGCCTTCTCAATGAGCTGAAACCACAGAGAATATTGTCTGGCTCGACTCGAACTCCACGTCTGCCAGAATATGTGTGCGTATGCAGGAATGCACGGTCACTAGCTACAGGTGTGTGTCAGTGTATATGCACGTGAACCCATGTCCTCTTTGTACGAGTACTTGTGCATGGTTGTGTGCATTTGAATGCATATGTGTGTGTGTGTGTGTGTGTGTGTGTGTGTGTGTGTGTGTGTGTGTGTGTGCATGTAGGAGTGTGACTTACAGCTGTGTTGTGGATCACCAGTATCCACTGCTGTGAATGAGAAGGATAAATAATTCAAGGTGCTCTCTGTTAGCCGTTTGATATTGAAGCCAAATGCATGTGAACAGAGCATAGAACCAAGCAGTCCCACAGCCGGCCCAATTTGCCAGCATTCAAAGCGGCTTGACCTCAACCACCTGACAAGAATGGAGTCATTCAGCGAGAACGGAGAACACTGGGTCTCCTGGGAGGCTGGTCGATTTCCTCCTTTCAGACTTCAGACCTAAGACTGCGCTGCCAATGGTAAGCAGATAGGCATAGTGACGGTGACCGCCACGAAAACAATCAAACATTGACAGCCAGTCGAATAAAGGCTAAGCCTGCTGAATCAGCTACAACACAGAGATGGTGTGACTCACGGAAACAGACGTGAAGGAATGAGAGAAAAGGTGGATGGAAAAAAAAAAAATGGAACAAAAGATATCATGATTATTTTGGTTTGAATGTGTTCAAGGCTGAAGGATGTTACCTCACAGACACTCTGGATGATGGTATGTGTCTAAAGTGTGGGTTCTGTTGCACTTGTGTTTATTCTGTATCCAGTATGTTTGTGTTAGCCAGATCCTCTTTCTCGAGGCAGTACATCGTAGGCCCCAGCAGGGAGAGTGTGAATGCTCTAGATCACCTCCTCGCCTTTTTCTCTCTGCTCGTCCTAGAACCTGGTGCTCTCATGTTTCAGCATGCGGATGTTGGTAAGTGTCCCGCTGCCCCTGTGGTGGTACCCGTAAGCCTGGTGCTGCCCCTCCAGTCACCGAGCGCTGCTGCCAGACGACATGGTGCTGCTGGGACTGGAGCCGCCAGAGCCCCGGTCTTCAAACACACTGATCTCGAGCTGAGGACACAATGAATGTCAAGGATCATCAAGATGAAAAGGGTACCAAAGTGCAGGGGGGATTCGAAAGCATTACAGTTCCACAATTGCCTCACAGCTCTGGATCCTGTCATATCCAAACCCTTTTAAATGCATGAGGCCCCAGCAGCCTACAAGATTATCAAAACAATTTCAGTTTCTGAGCTGCTCACAGTGTTTCGATGTGAGATCTCGCAACCTGGACAACTGATGTCAGAGGATGTGTAGATGTGTGTGAATGTTAGAAAACACACAATAAGTGTCTCCACTGTGTCTCCAGTTTCTGCTTTCTTTCTCACTGCATACTGCCTCTCTCTTGTCTGAGGCTGGTCTCCGAAGCGCACCAAATACAATCACATCACAGCTTTGATCAAATCCAACATGTTTGAAAAGGTTTGGAGAAGCCTGAAACAAAGTCATCATATCTCTAATACAGCTCTAACAAAACTCAGATCTCGTAAAATTACTGTAGACAGTCAAATCATGGCAAGTCCTTTTGTCTTCACAGGGCTGGGCTTAGTTGCACCCCAGATGAACCATCGGACCGAGTCTGATAGGCTATGAAATGATGGCTAACAGGACAACAAGTTTAATTTACTTAAATTATAAAGGTTCAGGCTACGAGCTCATGCAAACAATAAAAAAGTGATCCAAGCGGGACACGCGCTGTGCTGTGTTTTGGGAGAATGAAGTCTCTAATGAGCCTTCAGAAACAGACTGCGAAGTGTATAGGAGTGCATTGACTTATAACTGTTGGTAATAGGCTGGCCCTTTGAATTGGAGCCTGTGCTTTGAGCCAGTCTGGGCCAGGCCTGTGTGATGGTCTACTGGACACATTTTCTCTCCCATCCTGCCTGTGCTGGGATCATTCCAACCAACAAAGAGAGACACAACTCATCTATAAAAGAACATTCACAAAGAGCTAGAAGTGTTTGAACAGGCTGTGATGTAACATCTTATTGTGGAATGACAAAACTACTTGGATGGCTTGAGAAAAGAAAACACAACATCACAAGTGGATACACATTTTAGGCTCCTGATTGACCTGCCATGCCGTTTTTTTGCAGCCCTGTCCTGATTTAGATTTACTCCCGGGAACAATAGTTGACCATTGAGCAGCAAGTCTACAGCAGCTAGAGTTTAAATGCCTTGTTCAATGGCACCTTGATGGTAATTTATGAGGAAGAGGAGGTATTTCTTGTTCATTTACCCAATCCAGATGTTTCAAGCAGTGATTCTAACCTGTCTTTTCACGTGCCACCTCAAATCTGTCTTCTACATGCTAGGCTGTTCTTTCTGCACTGTGAACAGAGAGCACAGCAGCAGATGAAAGAAGGATACAACTCTCATTCCTCTCTCTATGGGGTCTGTGAGCAGCAGACCTCTAGGAGAGTAGATCTTCTCATTCTGCTCCTGGATGTAGCCTGATATCTTCCTCAGCACCTGGAATAAAACAGGAAGAGGAGAGGGATTAGAACAGGACTGAGGTACATCTAGAGATAATCCAGATTTGATTAGAATCATTGGCGGTACGATGCACAACACAAGCAGAACAGGCAGTCTCGCAGAAGATAATCTGAACAGACATTCCAGCCGGGGATCCATTACCTGCATATTACTTATTAAAGTGAATCCTGTGTTACATGTCATAACCGTATACCTAAAGGAGGCTAAACTTTGGCCAAACTACAGCTAATTTAACCTTCTCTTGTACTGTCTTGAGTGGAAAATATGAAAAATGGAAGAAATGAGTTTGCAGTCCTTCTGTGCATAGTTAGCATACGGCATATGATACCAACTCTCTCGAGTCACTGCCCGTCTTTATTTTCCCTGAGCATTATAATCCAAACTCAAAGTAATTCCATTATGCTCCAAGTACAGCAGTTTTTTTGTTTTTTTTCTCATACATACTTCCAAGCCACTCATGTCAAGAAAGGCTGTATGAATTGAATTACTAAAACTGATGAGCACGAGCTTCTCTCTTTTTTTAAGTTTTCCATTTGGAAGCTTTAGTTCCTAATTTGAAAGATGGCTCTCTCAGGCTAAATGTCATGCCTTGGTTAACTGTCGGGACAATTTGGAACCACTCTGAAATGTGAAGTGAACAGTTTATTTAGATTGCATTGGCAGCGAATGTATTTCTCAGTTTTGGAAGTGAGTATTGCATCAACTGTGCAAAAGCCACAGAGCAGCAGTGGAGTGAATCTGTGCAGTGCAGACACACAAATTCAAACAAGCATGCATATGTTCTCCTGCGCCTCACGACTGCACACAACGTTTGCCCTGGAGACAAGAGTAGTGTCTCACAAATTGAAAGCACTGATGTGGTCTGAGGTTGCTGCTGATAGCAACCAAATGACTGCAGACTGATGGCCAGTCATGCTAAATGGACAGCTATTAGCTAAAGTGGCATCATTAGAACAGCTTATTCAGCCTCAGCTATGCCTCTGTGGGCAACAACAATGCTGATGTGCCATGCCTCTCCTAAACTCCTAATCATGTCAGTCAGCTAAACCACACTCCACTGGGCTTGCAGTACACTGAGAAGGCAGCCACCGCTTCTACAAAATAAGGTGCAATCTTTATCGCATCTGTGTATCTAGTCTAAACATTTAGCTACATAATCTACAACATTATTAGGAGGTTAAACCAAAACGGACAGCACCTGGAGGTCTGGTTAAACCGTTAAACCTATATGAGTGTCTGTCAATGTGTCAGGAAACTTCATACTGTACATATCATTTTAAAACTACAAAAGAATTGAATTTGTAACAAGCTACAAACATCCTTTGACGCATGCTCTATGGAGATGTAACACATTTGTGGGTATTCCCGCTCTGATTTATTGAGCATGACAGATTCGCATCCTCTTTTGTGAGTTAACTAAAGGTCACTGCAGCACTCGGCCTCGAGAGATTAAAACAACAGAGACTCAGCAACACACTGAGCACCTCGGGGATGTCAAAGGCCTGTTACAGCTGCAGGCACAGCTGCTGATATAGTGACCCCTGCGAGTGGACACTAAACAACAAAAGAGTCCTTCTTTGTCTCCCGTTGGAAGACGAATAAGAAACTGTTGTAATAAAATGTCTGGGAAACATTAAGACATAGATTTCACAGTGAAAAGCAGTTGAACTGAGGCCATTAAACGGCAGTGGTTTGGTTCGTTGTGCTTCGACAATCGGTCCGATCTGTGTGAATAATAAGTAATCAATATTGGATTTGGAACAATGTCATTATACCAGTACATTTCTAAACACAATACAAGCTGTGTCTTTTTTTTTTTTAAACTCAATCAAAGAGGGTCAAACATCACAGTGAAGAGGCAGAGACTCAGAGTGGAGCCCTGACTAATCGGTTTACTGTGGTCCAGGGAAAAGGCCGGTCCCTCCAGCTCTCAGGGCAGCTCAGTCCTGTTCAGCATAACACTATGACAGTCAAGTTTCCAAGCTGTGCCTCTGTTCTGCTGCTGTGTATGTGGAAGCCTATCTGAAAAAAAGCTTTGTGGTTGTGAGGATATTTACACAATCCTCTGCCTATGTTATCAAATGCAATATAAAAGTATTCATGTGCGTATACATGCCTCCGTGCGAGTCCAACGCTGTACAGCCACATTCTTGTAAATAATAGAAGAAGAACAATAGAGATGGAGAGCGAGAAGGAAGTGTTATGAATGCTTGTGCTTACATGTAGCTGTTCTGACATGCTGAGAGCAATCAGTGTCTTTTGATGGTGCGAGATGTGAGCAGCAAGGTGCTGCGATGAATCCACGATCGCCGTTGTGTGGCACTCTCACGCGTACGCGCACACACAGCTTCTACTTGGGTGGGTATGTTTTATCATCGTCAGTCATAGCGTCATTCAGCCAAGATGATGAAGTTAAACAAGTAAATAAACGACTCTCCTGTGGAGCTGATAGCATCTGAGCATGTCAATGGAGCAGCACCCAGCTGACAGGGAGATGAAAGGAGCCTCAGACCAAGACATTTCTGCATGGCTTCATCACAGCAATACGTTCTTTTGTGCCTCTTGGTCAAGCTCCCAGTGCATCTGTGCTGCTTTGATAAAGAAATGTTTACAAAAAGCAAACAAGACTCAGGAGATGAATGTCGTGGGTGACGGAGATCAGAGCCAAGGGGCATGCTGGAACTTCACGCTACTCCTGTTTCATCTGAGGCCACTGCCAGGTACACACAAAATCACAAGAGGATTAATCAAGCACACTAACTCTGCGAATTGTGTTATGTGTGTGTGTGTGTTCTTGTTCCATCTCAGCGACTAACAAGCAGCATCGCAGCCGTACAGACGTTTCACCACCTGTCCCGTTCTCAAGATGGACATCTTGGTTGTGCTGAGGGTAAATATCTTGTTACAGCTGGTGTGCCGTGCCTTGCCCACCGGCACACAGGTGTGGCCCTCTGAGCGGGTTTGAAAATGGAGTGGACGGACAGCTGGGGGGGAACTTTGTGCCAGAGAGAATCCGATCATATCTCCTGTTTTTTTTGGCTCGGCTTCCCTCTTGTAAGAGAGTCTAAATAACTGTGTGTTCTGCTTTTAGAGACATACATACAAACACATGTCTTCTTCTGTGTGTGTGTGAGCTGGCTTCCATTAAAATGAACAAATAGGGCATGAAATAAGTTGTAGATGCACATTGGAGATTGCTAGTACACAATAAAAGGGTCCTGATCCATTCAATTATCTTTAAATCTTAACATTTCAATATTAAAAATGATTTAATCTTGGAATTAAATTGAAAGCACAATGTTTGCATGGTGAGCACTGTCACCTGACATTTAGATGGCTCTGGGTCAGGATCTTTTTTACATGTGCATGTTGATGCCGGGGTCTATGTGGGTTTCTTCCAGGTGACTCGGTCTCCATTACAGTCCTGAGACCTGCAGGGACAGATTAACTGCCTCTGGGAGTGAACGGCTGTTTATCTAACTATACACAGTAGATTCACTGTGAAAGATGTTCAGGGTGCCCTTTGCCTCTCATCCAGTGTAAGCCGACTCTATAGACCCCTGCAACCCTTGATAGGATTCATTATTTAGAAGACTGAGTTTTTATTTATTTATCATATTTTCAGCAAATGTTTACTGGGCCAAACAGTGCTTTTCTCCTCAGGCTTCATTATGTTTTCTCTGCAATGAACAACAGGTCAAAGTTATTCAAGACTGTGGCCTCTGAATAATGATTGTATTTTTAAACAGAAGGTCTAACACTGACCCTCCAAAAGTTGTGGAAGCTTAAAGGAATAATCCATTTTTAGAATTTGCCCATTCATTTTCTTTTAAGAGTGGATGAGAAGATTGGTAACACTTTCATGTCTGTAGTGTGAATGAGTTTGAAGATGCAGCTCAAAAGCAGTTAGTCTATCTTAGCATGAAAGAGGCAGGGGAAGCAGCAAGTTTGGATTTGTCCAAGTTTGAAAAGTTTCATTATTTACACTCTAAAGCTCACTTATTAATTAATAATTGGTATATAAACTGAAATGTAAACATTACAAGTTCTAGGGAGTTTTCATTTCAGAGCTGGAGAAGCTGTTTCCCCTCGCTTCCAATCTTTATGCTGAGCAAAGCTAAACATATGTTGACTTTAGCTCTATTAAGTTGTTACACTTTAACAAGGAGAAGGGCCCATACATGCCACAGGAGGCAGTTTGTAGATTGGGAAAATGGAAAAAAAAAAGCTAAAATGTACTTCTACAAACAAGGAAAACAAATAACAAATGCCAGCCTGAGGAAAAATCCAAAGTCTAGTTAATATAGGCTGCGGACTCGTTGGTCTCAGACTCAGACTCGTAGGGAGCACAAACAAAGCTTCGAGCTGATTGAGGAACAGGGAGCAGGTAAGGTTAGTGTAGCAGGAGACAGAGTAGATGGGCAGAAAGCCAAATAAGAAAAGACAAAACAAAAACAAAAAAACTGAGGTCATGACACATACATCATACAGACATGACGTGTCGACGTTCTCAGTTAAATCCCGAACTTTATGAAAGTGCATCCACCCTGCCTTTTGCAGGCGAACAGTATTTTTGGACAACATGTAGTATATGGCCACTTTGTGCACTTAGCATTTAGGTGTTCACAGATTTATTACCTTCTCATAGCGTGTCTCCATGCAGAGGAAAATTATGTAAGCTGTTGCACAAGCCAGACATCCTTCCAGGTACGATTGACCTCCAATTTTCTCAGCCTCCGTATAAAAGGAATTTAGGGTCTTCACCGTCTCCTCAAGCAATGTTCTCTCGATCTACTTACAAACACAAACAAACATTCAGACAGAGACACAGAGGCATGCACACACCATATGCACTGCACGAGTAAAAAAGTGCTCTGGCATAAGTGCGGGGAGCAAGCTGTTCAGCTATAAAACAACCTGCCAAACATATCAGCTGCATTCAGCTCAAACAAAAACAGTCCTGTTTTGTCAAGCAATTTAGAAAACACACCTCACTTGCAGGATATGGAAAAACTTGTGGCTAAAAATGAAAAATGACTTCGAAGTATGACAGCAATGGGTAGTGGTTTGAGCAGCTGACAGGGAGAACATTTACAGTGATGCAGATTTAAAAAAAAGTATTTTCTAACAGCCCCTTTGCACCGACTCAGACTGTTTGCTCTCTGTGTGTGGTCTGTCTGCTTCACATGCTAATTGCCAGAGAAATCTACAATAATACCTCTACATAATATCATTCACAGGTGCCAATACAGCAGGGTAAAAAGTGCAAATCTGCACCTTGAATGTAAGGCACATTCCCGCCTATTGCTCAGTGGAAAAATAAAGGCACTATGACTTATTCTTCTCCTGATTCACCTTTCTTCTGAGCACTCACACTTTCAATACAGTTGTGACACTTGTATTCTGCAGTCAGGAGTGTACAACATTAGAGGTCACTCCTTCTGTGGATGGGTTGGAAAAAGTGCATCTTGTAATGTAAATCTATTTTTTGATTCTGTTTATTGTTTGGATTTCAAATATCCGTTTTGTGACCTGAAAGGATGGCAGGAGTGAGGAGTTGCTCAGTATCGGAAGTATCTTCTAAGCACATGTGTTAGTGTTTAAGTTACTGCACAAGCCAAAATCCATCTCTTGTGTTTTGTCATCTAGGATACACCATTGCAGGGATTTTATAAAGCCTTATTGAGCTATCTGTTTTACTGAGTTGAAGCCTGTGAGTTTTTTCAGGCGAGTTGGGATTTTGCCAGCATATTACAGTTGCATATTATGCGAGTGTGTGTGTTTGTGCTCACCCTGTTGTCGAGCTCTGACGGGAACTTGCTCTGGAATCGGCAAACGGTGCCTTCGCTGTAGTCTCTCTGTATGAACACCTTTGTTACCAGCGATGCACTGTGCCGCAGCTCCTGAAGGTTATGAAACTGAGGAGTGACACAAGGAGAAAAACAGAAATGTTACATCTGTGGCCTAAAATACATTTAAATCCATGTAGGTATGAGAGTTGCCTTTTAATAATGTTTTTTGGCGCTGTGCTGTGCTGTGACTCTACACTAGATACATAGAACAGCCGCACCGTTGATTCTTTCTGAATGTTTTTCACTTTTGCAACAGATTTATTGGATTTATTAAACAATATGTCAAAGTTTAGGCCTGTCTCATTATCCACCATTATAGTTTAAAGTTAACTTTTGCACAGAAGTTCTCAATAACGAGGCCCATAGGATATTTAATAGTGTGATTTAATATTTCCGGACAGTTTGGAGTTGTATTTTTGCCAGACAACACAGGTGCAACCGAGCTCCACTATGAGAGAGGGGCTGAGATGTTACTACGCCAACAGCAGTGCAGGCTTACTGTAGTTCACACTCTCACTGCATTCCTCCAGTATCAATAGACCCAATTGCTGTAATAACACTCCTCTTAACATCACTTTGGTGGTGAGTGGTAAATGTTTTACACCCAAACAGTCATTTGCTTTAGACGCATACAGCAGAAAGCAAGTGGGCCAGTGTAAACGTGTCCCCTGCTGATGTAAATTACTCTCCTCAAGAGGATGGTAATTAGAGAGAAACAGTAAGAGTGTAGAGGGAGGGAGGAAGTGGAGGAGGAAGCTACAAAAAGGGGAGAAAAAAAAAAGTGAGAAATATGAGGATGTATTCATATCAGTGCCTCAGATCATTTTAGAAAAACACCATATTTTACAAGATCAGTTCAACACCTCTGCAGCTGTTTATTTTATTGACAAAATATTATTCAGTGTGTATCTTTGCTAAAGTTTGGTGAGCAACAGCCTTGTTGTTGTTATCAAAAGGTAAGTTACTTGCATGAATGAGCCAAAGAGATTCAATTCCATGTAAGCAGATGAGGTACAGTGGCAGCCTTTCATCTCTATTTGGGGTATATCACTCACAGCCAAGAATAGCATCAGAGCTGCTATTTTCAGCTGCTAACAGCCACAATGAGATCACAGTCAGAGCTTTTAATATCCGTTTTCTTTTTTTGCTCTCTCTGCATGTCTAACACCGCCCCCCTACTCGTCCCCACGTTATCTTCGGGCTATCATGATGAACAAGTCATTCTAATAATAGAAGCAATTATCAGCACACGGTTGAGCATCATTTATCCAAGTTGGAATCAGTAGGACGAGTCAGGTTCATTAGGATTACACAGGTTCTTTGTTTGTGACCGTGACAGCGCACATATACATGCAAGTATGTGATGTGAGGCATTGGTAATTAAGTACTCTGATCCTTTAGGTAAATAACAATACCACAGGGTGAAATAAAAGTAGACGTCCTGCATTCAGAGATTTACTTGAAGTGGCTAAATGTGTTTACATTAAAAAATACTTTAAGAGTAAAGAGTTCAGTTTTGCTTCCAGATGTAAACCTGGGTATGTCCAGTTATGTGGATTTAAAGGGTGAAAATATGGTAAAGGGAGCAGAGAAAAAAACAATGACTGCTAAAAACACACATTCAGACACATAAACTCTCAAATTCACAACCCACAAATGTTTCTAAATCAAACAGGTTCCATCCTTTGTTCATGATCTGTCATATGAAGGAAAGAATATGCACTCTCTGCAGCTTAATAACAGTAAATTCCTCTTGGCTTGCCTCCCTCCAACCTCATTCTGAATAACCATGGAGTTTGTACTCTCTTAAAGTTACTTAGAAATCATCTACTTTGCATTGATCCTAGTTATTCCATTAACGATTTCTTTTGTCACGTGGCTTTGATGTTACTGGCAGACTTGTCTGTGTCCATTTAAACCTTGAAAATAAATGATTTCTGTTGGCAGACTGTTGATGTTTACTCCCGTGTGGGAGATCGGGGTTCAAATCTGGTCTATTCCTGCATCTAAATATAGTCTGCAGGCAGACGGCAATGTTAAAGTGTCATACTGATCGCACAGGACTATATTAAGAAGCTCTGCATCGCGCTGCACCATCTGACTTCTCCTTCCACCCACTCGTCTGTTACTTTTAGCTCCGTTAATGTTCGCTTGCACACTGATTAAACATAAAGTAAAAAAAATGTTAGAGAAGGAAGATTTTATCAGGTAGCAGGAATCTTGTAAAAACAAACAGGTGAACAAAACACCAAAGTACAAAGACACCAAATGTTTAAATCTGAAACAGCAACAATGCACATTAAATTAATTAAAATACTTTAATAAACTGTAACTCCATAAACTATGTGTTACCAATTTTTAAGACGAATTAGTAATTCAATTCATACACAGCTCATTAAAAAGTTTGATCATAACGACTGAACATGTAGGTGAACAAGATATTGTATGAACTGCAAACATATTTCCTTTGTCATTTATTTTCATTCCTCCACTCTGATACTATCCCGCTCTCTACTTCCTCCAGTTTGGATCTGTGGGTCTGTGTGAGGCTCACTGCTATGACATGTTTCCTAGTTAAGTCACTCCAACTCAAGGAAGCGACAACATTGCTGAGTGCTGCCAGTGGGCAGACTCCGCAAATGGTACACACACACAATTACAGCACGCACAGCAAATGCACTCAAAAGTCAGTCTCTGTTTCAGTGTTTTTCTTACTGTCAGCTATCTCTTTTCATCCCATCAGAACCTAACTGGTCCCCTGCCACTGAGAGCAGGATTTCTCATGTTTACTGCCAAGCTGTGTTAGCCAGAGGTTCATAAATCAATGATGTTTAGGCGGTGTTGACAAAACAGTGACATTTCCATGACATCATGGAGGAAGATCAGCGACTGTGGGAGCAAAGCTAAAAGAAGAAATCTTTTTTTGGAAAAAGGTGGAACATTGTTTCAGTGGGGAGCTGAGCCTGCGCCTGTCTGTGAGATGATGACTGTGCTTTGACACATTATTCCTCAACAGTGCAATACCTGAGCCAGAGCGAGTCTACTGACTCAGAGCAGAAGATCTGTTCGCGTAGTGAGTGGGCTTTGCGGATCAAGAGAGCGTCCATGCAGCACCAAGAGTCTGCAGAGCGAGCTGATTGTTGCTCACTCACTTAACGCGGTTATTTGCTGACTTGGCATACAATAAATGTCATAGAATGAGTCCTAAAACAATATGTGACAGAGACATGGAGGGAGAGAGAGGCAGATGAATAAATGCATGGCGAGGAAGCAAACTGTGGTGCTCATCTCAGACTCCAATCACTGATGGTTACAAACTGCAGCAGCCTGTTCACATTAAATATGCCATGGATAATTGATGGGTCTTGGACATAAAAACCTGTCCCGGGTCCACACACTGTTGTGTGTTTTCGTGCATGCATGCATGTGTATGTGTGTGTGTAATTGATGGGGCTTGGACAGGGATACTGGCAAACCACCAGAGGAAATCAGAGCCAATCTGCCCATGTCTTTCAGGCTCAAAGAAAAAAAACAAAAACATAATCATGATTCTTGTCCAGTTTCCTGTCCGCTGCCCCCTTTACCTGCAGCGTCATTATGTTTGACTTACAACTTCAATTCCTCATAAATTGGAGGCTTGCAGGTACATCCAGTGCACACATATAAATTAGCATGCAGGCACATTACTGCATGCATGAGTGTAAGTAATAGCTGTCTCCTCTACTCAGATCATCATTATGATAACTAAGGCAGTTATGTCTCCAGCATTATGGTGACATCACCAAGGACACAAGGGAGGGTGGGTGGGTGGGGGGGGGGGGGGCGGAGGACTTGCTGCTGGCCTGAGAGCTACCAGGCATTAATGAAGCTAAAACTACATCAGCAAACGTTGTTGAAGCTGGTTGGAGTAACTAGTTGCACTATGCATCTTCTTTTTAGTGCCTTTTACAGTTTCCAAACAACTGCATGTACGACAGGCATGAAGGGAGAGGGTCACCAAAGTGTGTGGAAGTGGAAGTGTGTGTCAAGCTGATTCAGAAGTGTGACAGGAGGTGAGACAAGCAGAGACTGTCACTGTCCATGGTGCTGACTGCTTCATCATCATCATCACCACTCTCATCAGTCTCCTCAGCTGAGTCCTACTGCATATGCTCTACCTCAATGACACCGGTCTGTGTTTCTGAGGCAATGTAAGAAAAAGCAATGTTTGCTAAAAAATAGAAGGACAAAAAAAAAAACCCTCTAAAAGTTATATGTGTGAGGATATCTGTCTGCAATTATAGAAATTATAGATGAAAGTAAGTGGATTTAAAGCTCCTGGACAACATTTTTTTTTTTTTTTCCTGCGTAAAGATAACGTTTCGTGACACTCAAGACTTCTTATTCATCCGTTGATTGATTTGAGCCAGCAAACATCCGAACCGCGATATGCCACAGCCATTGGAGGCACAACAAGCAAGACATTCAGTTTACCAGGCTGCAATTCTCAACCTGCATTTCTCAGAGGAATTGACCAGAAGGAGCTTCGGAATCATTCTTCAGATTTTAGTGCATGAAAAAGAAAGAGGCAGCTTGTTTCTTACCTCTGTCGCCATATTGCAGTAAGGGGGTGCAGGATCTGTCCCGTGCTGAAGACGACAACCGTTTGCTCGCGTTGTGCGCGGGACAAACGCGACTGTGGAGCCTGGCAGGAAGGCTGGACGCACGAGCACGCGTGCATACGCGCGTATGTGCGTGACTGCGCGCCTGCGACTGTATCCGCGGGATGAGGCTGGAGCCGGCTATGCTATGAATTTCTATGAAGCGAGAATAATTTGCTTTCAGTCCTCGCGGTCAGACTTTCAAAACCCATGGAGCTGATTTTTCAAGCATCAGCGGTTTATTTAGCTTCGGGATTATTTTTGTGGCTCGTTGTTGCGCGCTATTAATAATTTCATTGATTATCAATAATTCAAATAAAGAGCCTTGGTTTCCGTTTGCCTTTGCGACCACTCTGCACAAATGCTCACGTGTCTTCACAAGAAAGCAGAAAACCAGGAGTATCAAACATCTGCTTCTTTCAGAGCTTCAAGCAAGTGTCCAAACAAATATAGAAATAATAATAATATTAATGTATACAAATGCTGCCCTACATGTCTGCAGTGTGTCTATAATGTTTGTAAAAGTGGTATCAAAGCGTAAGTCTCTACTCATTCCCAATGGGGAAATATATTGGATCATAATTAAGTCAGCAGTCAATGACAAAGTGAGTCCCCAGGGAAACATGACAGTGAATTAATTTCTAAACATGAATCCCTTGTTACTGCTGCATGCAGCAAGGTTCTTGTTTATTCAAATCAAAGCCTGTTTTCATATTTAGGCATATAGATAGGTGTTTACTGCAGCCAGCTCTGCTATCCTTTAAAAGCAGATTGGTTGTGGTGCAGTGGCCATCCTCCAGTGACTCATCCGGTAGCCCATGTGCATGCACCATTAGAAAGTGCTCATATGAAACATTTAACAGAGGATGTACTATATTGCCACATTTTTTTCCTGTCAAGAACAGCAAATTCTTCCAGTTCATGAACAGATCAAGGTCTTACTTGGTTTGAATTTTTTTAAAAGGTTGGCTTAAAATGAAGGTGAGTGAAAATGTGGCAGCCAGATAAAAGCTTGTGCTTTTTGTGCTTTTGACCTGAAACCCAGTGAGTGAAACCACTTGGGTTGATGCTACTTTGGGGGTGAAATTCTTCTTTTCCTTTGCTGGTTTGACACCACGAGCCACGACGAGCTGAAATTAGTCACTTTTTCAATGAACATTCCCTGGAGTGAGCCGAGATCACATTGCTGGCAGAGGCACTCATATCGCACACAGACACACATAAATATATTTACACAACAGCTTCCGACGCTTATGAATGGAAACAGAATCCCCAAATAAGGCGGAAGAGCTTTAACAAAATTAGAATTATGCAGAACTAATATATATTTGCCAGGATCCCGCTGCTTGCTCCAGATTGCTTGAAAAGATGCGTATCTAATCACACACTGGCACAGATTCCTTTGGGGTGTGTGTATTTATATCCACATTCACATGTTTTTATATGTGTGTGAATCTGTGTGTGTATTATGCATTTGACATTCTTCCAACTATTTCAGTCGCACATACGCGTGCATATACTACACACTCACTGCATCGCATAAAGATAAGCCGAAGCCTATTCTTCTGATACAACTTGAAATATAAATGGTTATTATATATGCAGAGAAGTGAAAGCCTGCAGCAGGCAGTAATGCTCGTTACACACCAGAATACAAAGTTATTGGAAGGGAGTTTAACAGTCGGACGACTCTCCAAGACTTTTACTGCACTAGGGCAAAAACAATAAGTCCTTTCAAACAAACAACACAATTAGTGGGTTTTTTCATTCTACAACCACCCATACAAGCATTTTCTGATGTGATGCTCCTGGCAGAAAAAATGTCTTTCAAAACAGGCCTTCAAAATAACATCAAACAATGAATATTTGAGTCTCTTACGATCTGTCACCACAAGGTTAGATTTGATTAGATTTACCAAACTGCCTGGTTAGGTAAAGGAAGAGATTGTGGTTGTTGTGGTTGCTAGAAAAAGCCCTTGGGTAAGGTTTGATAAAAACTCTGGCAATATTTAAAACAGAAAACAATGTTGACTATGAAAAACTGTAACAAAGAACAGTTGTCTGTCATGTGAAAGTAACACATTTGTTCACCCTAACATCCTCCCTTCAAAGTTTTGTTGTGATAAGACAGCATGCTACTACCTCCATCTTAGTCTCGCAAAGACAGAACTATTTCCACTGCTCTGTGCTAGTGATGAAGAAAGGTCTAGCTGCATCCATGATGTATATCATTCTGCTGTAGGGGGTAAATGTGCTCTGGGTTGTTTACTTTAAACCAATCATAACCATAGGTCCAGAGGGCAGTGCCAGTGCCCTTGCAAAATAGTGTCAAGGGGAGCTTGTTGCGGTGGAACATTTGCACATGGAGAGGAGAACTGTACATTAAAGTGAATACAACCCTGGAAATGACCAAAAGCCATTTTCAGCCAGTATTTCACCAGCTGAGATGTTGTTGTTTCCCGTTGTGACAGGCATTTTTATAATGGTACACACAGATCTTCACACCTACATTCTACATCCGGTGAGTCCGACTACCTCCACCTTTTCTCCTGACAGGAAAGACTCATGAGTCACACTGGAAGTCCTTGCCAGGAAAATGTCTTATGTGATAGTGTTTCTTTTCAGTACAGACTGTTTATAAAAAAAAAAAAAAAAAAGCAAAACGTGATGTGGACGTCATCACTTTTAGCTGTAATTAGGTTTAACATATTAACATACTGAGATCAGAATGTTAACAGTGTTAGCCCAGATGATGGAACATTTATGTTCATATGGCTGGCATGATAAAATGTCCAGTTCAGCATGATATTACGCCTTCATTAGCATTTTAGTGTGCTATGCTGGTAGTGATCTCAAAGTAGTTGAGGTAGACAAGAATGCAAACATTAAATTTAAAGGTATCTAAAGTCAATTGTTGTTTTCCTCAGTGGACCATGAATGCCTGTATCATAGAGCAGGGTTTTGTCTAGGTTTTTGGAGGGTTTAGGTGCTGTGGTAGCAATGGGGGGTGGTGAGCAGTTTTATGACCTAAAACTATAAATGTTTACCTAATTTTGAAAAAAAACAACCACACTTGTCTAAAAACTTCAATCGGCCATACGAAATTATAATCACCAAACATTGGTAAAATAAAACTTATGGTGGCTTATAGATGCTGTGAAAAAACAGTTGGGTGCTGCACCTAAGGGTTACAATGGTAGGGGAAGTGCTGCCATACAGTTACACAATCCATGAGATAGTTGTTGAGGTGTGTAATGAACCTAGATGGAGAATTTAAAGACTAACGTCACCATCCCCAATGCTGCTAGCAACCTAAGAAGGAATATTGTCGGTAGTGGCATGACAAAGGAGCAGATGGGGCCAGCAGTGAGGTTGTTGGACACAGCTGTGCTTGCTAGCTAGTGTTAGTGTGTGTGTGTGTGTGTGTGTGTGTGTGTGTGTGTGTGTGTGTGTGTGTGTGTGTTACATTTGGTTACAATATTGACACAGAAATATATATTTGGGTATATGTGGACTGGGATGGGAAAGGTATTGGGTCTTGGTTTTGGGTTGATTGTCTTCTGGGTTTGCAGCGGATGTCAGCAGACTGGAGAAAATTACTGGGTTGTTACATTCAAACTTCCATCGTGGCTGAACATACGCATTCCTATTCATATTGAGAAAGTAATGCCTTCATATTACATCTCATTCTGGTCTTTCAGTGTGTCTGAATCTGCACTTCAGCAGAAAATAATAACTTTGCCGCAGCCTTAAATTATCATAATGACCCATAGCACTGTACATAGACACACACGCCACACACAAATATTGCCTTTTTCATATTTCATTAAATATTTATTTCAGCAAAGCATTCTTGGTTTCTGCTTCACTCCAAAACTGCCAGTTTCTATTTGAAGCTTGTGCTGTGAAACGTTGAGGATGGTGATATCGACCCTGCAATGAATAAAAGAACTAAAGAAAACAGCAACTATTACTGTGGTTTCTTTGCTTTCGGGTCCTTAAACTCACAGTGTTAAGGCAGGATTAAACACTTTGTCAGGGTTTCTTGGTTAATGTGGTTTTGACTTGTCAAATTAATCAAATCATCACCTGTACTGTGGAAGACTGTCGAGCTGACCGGTCCTTATATTTCATGTTGTTTGACTTTATTCTTCCTGAGTATGGAATATAAAAGTAAGTAAAAATTATCATTTATGTGGTACTCTGCTCTGATGTAGCATTTTCTTTAACTTTTTTTTAACTTTTTTTTTTTTTAAGACAGGTACTCCTTTAGATAAATAAACAAATAACCAAGAAATGTTGCAATCAACAATTATATCTTTGTGCAAAGTTTATTTGTGTCTGTGTGTGCAAACTTTGCATTAGATGATATCTGATTGGTTGTCATATGTGTGTTGTGTGTGTGTGTGTGTGTGTGTGTGCGCGTGTACGTGTGTGTGTAAGTGTGTGTGTGACCGTGCCGTCCTGGAATGCTGACCTGTCCCCCTTCTTGGCAATCCAATCGGAGCTGAAAAACATCTACAGCAGATTGTATTTCCTGGGAGGTTTGCATTCCTAAAGCAGGCAGTCTGAATTATCCGCTGCTGCTGAGATCTGAACACTGGAACCCATTTGTTTATGTAGCGCTGTTCGTATATGTCTTACAGCGTCAACCGTTTCTACTTTTGTATGCACACGCTACCTGGACATGCATGGTATTTGTGTTCATGCACGCCGGGGTTTCTATCTCGGAGACATCTGGGCTTTGTGCCACAGCAAACACCCTTCTCCTATTGACTTAACCACAAGTTGAGAATCTCTCGCACACCCAAATACACAGATTTTTGTCAGAGGGACACAGTGAAAGAGATCTTGTTCTCTTCCAACATGACAGGAAATGAGAACTTTGAAACCAAAAAAATATATTAACTTGGAATCTTTCAAGGCAAATAAACATCTCCTCAAATGCCTTCCAATAGTTTGGATACCAAAGTCGAGCTAAATAAAACTCAACAAGTCTCAATGTTTCCTAAACACAGGCTGGATTATTTGGTTGCTCTTTCAGCAGTTGGTCTGCTCCTGCAGAAATGTTAATCTGTCTCACTCGCTGGTAAATAAAATCGGAATTGAAGATTTCATTTTAGAGTCAACAGATGTTCTCATATCTTATATCAGTGCTGTCCAGTTAAATGTGGTTTATGAGCTGGGAAAACAAGATTCTGTCTAAGCAACTTCATCATCTTGATTCACAAGTCAAGAAAAAGCCTCAAAGAAATCAGAGGAAGACATTTTAAAGAAAATGCTCATTTAAAGAAGAGAAACTGAAGAAAAGGATGAACGAATGGCAAGAGCGAAAGAAAGAGGCTAATTACAGGATATTTGAAATAAAGAGAAAGGGATGTGGGGACACCTAGAGAGAGGTGGAGGACCTGCGGTTCAGACTGAAAGAGTGAGCATTTGAGGGCCTGCTTTTTCTAACTGAGGAATAACATGAACGAGTTGGCTGCAGCTTAGGCAGACGGCAAAACCAAAGAGGCTGACAACTTCATATGTTGCCTGCTTGTGCCAAATCACAATCAGAAGAAATAAAAACGTCCTCTTTGTGTCTTGTATCAAGGCTGGACACAAATGCACACAAAAATATAAGCAGGTAGGATAAAAAAGAGTCTTATTATTAATACAAGCAAGGCAGGGTTGTGGGGTTGGGAGGAGAGGTGAACTGTCTGGCAGGCAGGCAGGCAGGCAGGCAGGTAATCCTGGAGACAGGAGAACAGGTAACAGGTAAGGCGAAGGGGCCGGCAGGTACAGACACTCTGGCTGTCTAAATTTGCATACTTACATATTCTATATGCATATTTACTATTAATAGTTTGAGCAATTTAATATGAAACACTGGACACATTTACCCCTTAACAGTTGCCAGTATGGCTACATTGCAGAAAGGGAGGACCACCAACATATTTTCAGACTACAGCAGCCGACGAAACTGCAGATGCAGAACAATGTACAAATTGTACAAATCCAAACAAAAGTGATAATTTTTCAGTAAGTACCACTATCAGTATGTTAATGTGTGCATGAAACAGAGGGCAAGAAAACAATTTTTGGGGGGAAAAATACCCCCAAAAAAGCCAGCAGAAATGTTATGCAGATATGCATTCAAATTGTTACAGTCATTTCTGGTACGTGCACAACGGCTGTGTACACTTTGATGACACAAATAAATGTACTAACATGCGGGTGTACTAACATGCAGGTGTACTAACGGAAGTACACAAATTGAGACACAGCTTCCTACTGGCTGGCAGGTGGATTTACAACGAAATGTTGGACAATACAAACCAAACTGTGTATTAAGCCATCTGTATAGAAATGTGTATTCATTCCAAGCCATGCTAAAAAATATTACAATGCCACTGAATAGGACAGTTGGGCAGGCAGAATGAAGCGCCAGAGGCAAAACAGATCTTCCTCTAATAAATTTCAGATCAAGGGAGACACATCAGCAGGATTTAGTTCCTCTGAGCTGTCAGAGGTTGCAAAGGAAGAAAGGAGGGGGAAGGAGAGGGGACAAGATAAAAACAAATACAGAAAGACAGAGAGGATGTAATTTGTGTGCAAGTAATCCCTTGCGAGCGACAATATAGTTAATTTAGAGGTGATGCAGATAATAACGTGCAACAAATGCAATTTCCATGTCAGTTCAAGGTAGTTTGAGGCTCCAGAACGAACTGACATTATGCAAATGTTGTCTGAATAAATAGAGTAGAAATGACACTAATTTAAACGTGCTTGTCACGAATTGAGTTCAGTTATAAGAAATATTACTGTAATGCGTGTTGCTCACTGCACTGTGAAGCCATGATTTATAAGCTCGGCATCCTCACTTGAATGACAAATGACAAGTGATGGTTATGAGTCTATATTTTGATAAAAACTGACACAAACACTCCATCTTACTCCCACAGTAAAAGGCCATCGATTGTGTTCCTCGCGCTCCCATTAAAATGATGGTTCACAGGCTTTTCGCTGTCTTATCGAATACAAATATTCTCACTGTATGCTGTGTTGACGAATGGGGTCCCTCAGTATGCCCACCGCCAGAGGGAAGTTGATGAGCTGAAATGAGATGAGCCAACAGATTCCTGCCTAGATCATTCATGCGTACACTGCTGCACTGCCATACACAGTAAAGACACATTGGTCGTCTTTGTTTAATGGGAGAGAATAACCGTCCCTCCCTGTTGAAACAGTCACAATATCAGCATGCAAGGCTTGGCACGTTGTTACTCAGTGCAGCTTTAATCTGGAGCTTTGTAAAATCACGAAACTAGATTTGTAAACAAGATTACAGCTCAAATCCTGAATCGACAGGGTTTGTTTTCTTACTTCAGGCTCCAATTAAATGATGACCTCGCTAATCACTGCAGAGGTGATATGAGTTTTCTTTTTCGGTGGCCGTGTTCAGAAAACAAACCGACACGTCTCGCAGCACCTGCCGGTTTGAGATGGACACACGTGGAAAGGCTTTCACCGCAGAAAAAACATCCCTGTCTGCTGGGACACTGAGACACACATAGCTACCCACTGAGCTAGTGGAACTCACATACGTATATGTCTTGTTTGTTGCCATGGTTTCGTTCACCTTAGCGCCTCCTGCCTTGTAAAAATCCCCAAAATAAAACGTATTACTGAGGCATGAGGGGATTTTTCCTTTTAAAAATAGTTCCTATTGCAGAGGAAATATATAAATATTTATGAATAATCAATGAGAGAACATTCACTCTGGTGATGCCCTGCAACTTCACACAGTGTTTCTGTCTCGCTGACTATTATGCGCCACTATTTTCAGCACTGTTAGAATTCAGCCACAGAACTAAAGTAAATGCTTTGTGTCTGTGCTGTTTTTTTTGCTTGTACAGTGTTGTTTGATCAAATGCAACCTCCCTCAGGAACAAGCATCAAAGCTGCCATGATGATCATTAAACAACAGCCATGAACTCACAAAAAGCCACATTACGGGCTAAAATGCAACAATGTGATTTCCTGCTTTGTTTGGGGGATTCTGAAGATTGCAAGCACAATTTTTTTTTTTTTTGCTTTCTTCTCAGATGATGTTGGCTAAATTTGTGTCTATTTACAGAGCCAGGCAATTTGAAGTAGCGGATTTATTTAAATTAGGTTGGATTGTTTTGAATTTCTGTTTGTTCTGCATCATAGAAGGAAGATTATAAATAGTTGATTTCAAGAAATAAAAGAAATATGATTAAAGATTTGTGATACACAGTCCAACAAAATACACAGTGTTACTGTGTTAATGTGAATTGTTTTCCATCTAAATTTTGTTAATTTTGCAGTGACACCAGATAAAAACAGCTTCAAGATTTCAAGAATGCAGCATCTATGATTTCCCACCTGCTGGTATTAAATCAGATTGTGCTCAGCATTGATTATGATGTGTGTGTGTGTGTGTGTGTGTGTGTGTGTGTGTGCACACACGAATGCACACACAGAGGAATACACATGGAGCTCGACTTGCAGTGAAGTGAAAACATGACAGGAAAAAGGGCCTTATTCCAATAATGAAGAGAGTGGGTCCCGCCAGGAGGCAGATGATGCTGCATTTGTCTTCCCTCAGTGGAAGGAGAGACGGGGGGGGGGGGAGGGGGGGGAGAAAGAGAGAAAGAGAGAAGACTCTTGTTCCTCTTACATAATAGGTGATTTTAAGAGTATTGGGATTCCTGTGTCCACTCACGTCCTGAATGAATGCGAGGGTGAGCAGAGGACACCAACACTGCAATAAAAGAGTTCTCACTCACTTAATGACAGTCATGGCTTTTATGCATTGTGTGTAGATAAGAGCTCCTGTCCTCCTGGAGCGTTTCTCTGAGAATATTGGCAGCACACAGCGAGACAACAGACACAAAAGGTTGACTTGTTAAACATACAGAATTTATGAGCTTTCAGGACTTTGCACAGTAAAGCCCTGTCAGTGATACTGACAGCAACGAGCATGAAAGCTGTTGGACTGAGCCCCATGATAGAGTGCTCTGTAATGTAGTGTGTAGTGTAATGACACCACTACCAGCAGGCCATCCTGCTGAGAGAAGAAAAATGAGCCTGTCAGGAGAGAGAAAAGAAAAAGACAGAGACGGAAGAAAAAAAAAATCCCCCCCTCGAAGTTTTGATGTGCAGTTTGGCTGGAGATGTGCTTTTCGCAGCCAAGTCTCTGCTCAGATTAAAATGCACTTATTCCATCAACGTCCAGCAAAGCAACCTGCCAGTTATCCAGCTGCTGTTTGTTTACCGGGTGGGAGGATTCAGCTCTTTCCGAATGAGGACTGAGAGCAGGTCTGTGCTGATCTGCTGGTGAGGAGCTCTGGCATGCATGCAGCACCAGGTGTTAGATTGGTAAAGCAGAAGAGTTTTTGTTTTTTTACTACTGTCACAATAATAACTTTCATAAAACGATCCTCTAAATAGAAAGTAATCAGCTGCCAGAGAAACAGATTATTGCACTTTTTCCTAAATTATATCAGACAATAACCTCACTCTCACTCTTGCCATATGAAAATGACTGTAATCTTAAATGAAAGTGAGGCTTCAGGCTGTTTGCCAAATGCGCCTTGTAGTAGCCCACAGTGAGAGCAGAATTTCAGGCTGTTGGAAAGCTTATTTCGTGCTGGGGCTGAAGTACAGAAGGGAGTGGTGGAGACTGTAGTAGAAGGTAAGATGAAGCCAGCCCTGTTTCCTGCCTTCAGATGGCAGAGCAGATGGCCGAGTCCTGAGGGCCGATACTACAGCCAATTCTCCATCAGCAGCACTGACTTCCTCATCATTGAGTAGTAACAGATATGACTGAGAAATGCTTACAGAAACATGAGGTGTTTTCTGATTAAAAATGCACACAAACTGCACACACAAGGATGCAAACAATGTATGTCGAGGTCAGTTTGCCTCTTAAAGCACCAGGCGTGAAACTTTTCTAGTAATTACTGTAAGGTTTAGATTAATCCCTTCAATTGTTACAGAGGTATCAATGTAAATGTGTACTGTGAAAAAAGTGTCCTCAGATCCAGAGTCATCCTGGCAAAACAGGTTAGCCAGAGGACAAAGATCCGCTGTGTCCATTGTCCCCCTCTAGTGGGCAAGCACAGATAAAGTCATACAAATGGACTGAATTAGAAGAAGAGGACAAAATGACACAATACATGCAAGTTTATCCTTTTTCCTTAAATCTATGCTAATACTGAGCCCTGTGGTTTGGGTGTTTGTTAAAAAATTGTTCAGACAAAGAGAAATTTAATCAGTGATTGGTTATCTGATACATAATATGTGTAATCCTTTTCCATGTATCAGCGTTTCGGAAATGAACAACATGAAAACAGCAGAACATGAGACTAATAACGGAAAGAACAAAAAGGCTCATTTCATCCGGGAAAGAAAATACTGAAGGAACTTAATACATCAAACAGGACTGTTGTTGCCTGTTTTTAATAAACCGCCATCCTCTGTTTTGCGTGCCACAATTAATGTTTTAATGATTTAATAGAAACATATATTTTGAAAGATTAAAGAGAAACAGTGATACTGAATGCTTTGTTCGAAAAATCACATTCATACTATCAGACTTATTATGAAAGGAACCAGGGATGATGCGGTCAAAGTACTTTCTTTCTGTTGTACACCTACATGGAGAGGACGCCCTGAGGAAGCTCTTATTCAGTCAGAAATAGTGATGAAGAAAAAAAAATAAAAATAAAGACGCATCCGCATCTTATCTGTGAAGACAGCAAAGAAAAAAAAAACTGAACTGAAGATGACAAGCACAACAACAGCAACTGCTGTCAGCTTACAGGCTTTTAAAAATGAAATAAAGAACACTCACTGCACTCTTTGTTGGAAGGTGAATGTCAGGCCTCATTACACACACACACAAGCATGAGCACAAATGAATGAATGAATGAATAAGTGCACACAGACACACAATAATGCACACATGGACACCCACAGAGACACACAGGGTTTGTATTATCGCAGATACTTGGAAGCAGCCACACAAACCACAACCCTGTTCACTTCTTCCCAGAACTGCTGGCTACTTTATTCGAGCTTCATCAGAGATGAAGAGTGTGAGTGTGTGAGAGCGACAGAGACAGAGGCACACAAAGGGCCAGGCATGCACATTACTATTTACGGTAATTTAAGTCAATTGGGTAGATCATGTATTGGTAAGCTTCCCCCAATTAAACGAACATCAGTTCTCACAGAGCACAAACAAAAAGACAAATAGCTTCAGCTCACACTGTGTTCGATTTCTCCCCCCTTCTTCAAGGAAGTATGTAAACATACACGATAGTCCACTGGTAGATACTGTGTCAGTGTCACATACAAGCATGTATGAGCAGGGTCAAAGAAGGAGGTCATGTGACAAAGTACAAAGAGTGATAAAGTCCAAGATGCATGTAAGATGGAAGTAAAATGCAGGACTTTCACCTGGACGACTGGTACTCGATGGCCTGACGACAGCAGACTGTTGCTCACTGCTTCAGTTTTCTTTGCCGTTATAGTTTAAAACAGTGGACCAATCAGTGACCGGAGGGCGAAATACGAACACGGTGAAGTCGAGCGTTTTTTTTTTGTGGGATTTAATTATTTTTTTTATTGCAGCAGTGGTAGAGTTTCGGTGCATCTGGTGGTCACATCCACTGTATGCAAGTTTGGATGTAGCTTCTGGTACAGAAGTGCCATAAACTGCAATACCACGAAGGGCCACTAGGGTTTGGCTCCAAAAAGGACTCTGGCTTCTCATTTAACATCTCTATTGAAGTACAAAGTCAAGTCTGAAAATAATCCCATCATTAAAAAAAACCTGCATGTTTGGGGCCCTGTCTGTTTGATTGACATGCCGGTGGTGCCGTAGTGTCCTTGCAGATAAAGTCCGATCCTCTGCTCGCTCCGCCCCGGCTCGTCCAAATATGTTACTGAACTCGAGGCTTCACATATGCAGTTCACAAACCAGTGGGTGACGTCACGGTTGATTGCCGCTTGGGTGGTCAATGTCGATTAGGTAAAGACTGCTCCAATAGTTTCAAAAGGTTTATACTCGTTAGGATGCAACCACTGGAAATGATTGTGGTCAGACGCAGAGATTAATGCTGTCAAGTCGATGAGGAAGCAAAAGTCACTTAGTCACAAAGTAACGCAAGTAAGGTTTTTACGTAACGTCACATATTTGACTTACATGATGTATGTTAAGTTACTTATTTTAACCCGTTCCTAAACCTAAACAAGCTATTTTTGGTGCCTGAACCTAAGGCATCTTATTTTAAAACATGACACTGACACGGTATCGTCTAGTGGACTGACAGGTGTGTAACATGCTTTGGCATGACACCGGGTAGCCTCTCCTGTCTCTCCTTTTTCTCTTTCTGAGTACAATTTAGAGAGCTATTCTTCTTCCCTTGTTTCTCTTGACATGCTGCCTCTCCTTCTCTATCTCCCCAGTCATCTCGCTGTCTTTGCCAGTCTTCTGTTGCTTTAAAGTGCTTTGTGCTTTCCACACTCAGACAGCCTTCCAGTCTTGTGCTGAGCTCTGGCTCAGGCCTGACATGGAAGGGCCAAACACAGATATTCTGGTGATTACAGCCAAGTGTGTATTTGTGCCTGTGTGAGTACCTGCACATGTGTATAATCATCAATTCCCCAGTCTTGCTGCTACATCGCGCTCCTTTCTAATTCTCAGATTGTCCTAGAAATGTCATTAATATTCTGTGCTTATGATTTATTTTCTTTCCTGGAGTATCTCTATTATTGTAATCCTTAAACCTGGTTGTCTCTGTGCCACGGTCTACCCACCAAGCTGCACAGGGTGGCCCCAGACCAGATCAGAGAATTTCTTGGCTCAGGTACTGTTAATCAACCAGTCATTTTCCAAACTGTAAGAGTGAGCCCAGATTATTCTTAGAGCCCACATGGGTCTTAAAATCAGGAAATTACACCTTCTCCAGTTTTCTGACTCAAAGGGAACATGAGCTCTAACTGTCCTCCAAATGTCCCATCACCTTCGCTGTGATGGAGACAAACTAGTGGACCCCTCATCCATCAGCAGAAATCTATTTACAGGGAGTAGAGGAAGGGAAAGAGTTGTGAGACCACAGCAAAAAGGAAGGAACCACAATTTAGTGAGAAGGAGACAGATTTGTGTTTTGGCAGCACCCCATTAGTGTCCACATGTTAGCATCATAGCAGGATAATGCAAAGAAACTGTGGGATTGTTTCACTGTGTGAGCCAACGCTGAGTCCATTCGATCTGGAACTCGCACAGAGACCTTCATAAATTTGTCTGGGATTGTGCAGAACATGAGAAGCGGTTATTGAATGTGGTTCTGTAGCCGTGCAGGGGTTCAAATTCTGCCAAGATTCCACTTGAAAGGTCTGCAGTGAAAGAATGAGTTTTTATGCAGGCGAATGCTTGGCTTCCAGAAGTGATGATCAATCTAATCAATTAAGTTTTCCAGACGGTCCTCCGAATCAAATCGTCTCATTCTGTGCAACTGCAAAATATGCAAGAGGAGGTGAATCCAGATTTAATTTTTTTTCTGGTTTATTTCCACTAATTTCCTAATGGGTATTTCTGTTTCTGATCATATGAACAGGACAAAGTGGTCACTGTGCATTCATAGTTCACAGCAACATGGTTAATGTATAATGTACTGTATCCAATGGAAATAATAAGAGCTATAAAAAAAACATTTTTAAAAACATACAGACGGGACGACAGCAGTCACATGCAGAGAAGTTGTCAAGTGGAACAAAAAAAGGAAAGGAAGGATGGGGTAAGGGATGATGGTGAGGAGAAAGATCAAGACACCTCTTCATGACCCGCCAAAAGAAAAGCATATACAGAGAGGAAGGAGAAACTGTCAGTGCTCAAAATGGACTTGAATAATTGGAGAGAGGAGGACAGTTGTCTTGTGACTCAGAGCCTGTCCTCAAATTACTTGTGCTTGTCACTAAAAAGAAAGAGCGAATGAGAGGAAGGACCCGAAGGACATGGCATCTAATAGCTCTTCCTTGTAGATGAAACTGAAACTATTCCCCATCTGGATGGATTTAGATTAATTACAGTAAGTACTGAGTTTAGCCTGCTAATCTAAAATGATATGACACAAAGACAAAGCAAGACAGAAAAAGTCTTAAACTTTTGTCTGAGAAATGCCAGCAGTGCCAAATTGCAAATCCATCCAAAAACAGCATATGTTGTATGATTTTTGGCTCTTTGGAGAATGTTTCATCTGTAAGAGGGAACCACAGCAGCTCAGGTTCTCTTCTCACCTTGCTCAGACAGCTGTTTACAACCAGGACTTCTAGAGCCTGCAGCACTTTGTCTACATCTACACACTCTGTGTGGACACACTGTGACTGCAGGCTCAGGGGCAGAACACCATACAGCACAGTGTGTATCATTTGGGTCATGTTAAACCAACCCACATGCCTCACATGCACACAGGCACATTTTCATAGATGTAAATATGCACACATTCTTGCCAAGCTAAACGGTTTTCATCTTTTTTTCGGAGGGTTATTCTTTGTATTCAATGCTTATTCAGGTCACCCATGATGTCGACCAATACGAGTGGGGGAAAGGAAAATATAACGTGTGTCTGTCTTTATTAGTATCTACTTGTATGTGTGGCCACAAAAAAAGGCAATTATACCATGACGGTGGGCAGTATGAGTCACATGACATGGTGTGGTATAAAATCATTGCTACCAATAACAATTCCAAAAATGAATACAGACCGGCCATTGACCAGCTAACAGGAGGGCATCAAGATTTGAAAACATAGGATCTCAAACAATACACAATACACAATACACAATAGCTGCTTATTCTGGTTCACTAGTGGCCGGCACAAATAAGGTTTAGACACACTGACATCACATTATAATTCATTTGACATAATTTTTCTTGATACCTGGTGAATATAAGTACAATATTTGCTTTCTTTTCACTCTCTCTTTTAGTGCCGAGCAGGTAGAGACCAGTGCATGTCTGGAGCTTTCTCACTAAAAGAGACCTGCTGAATGCAGCTGGAAAGAAAACTACGGGAATGGTGACAGTGATGCTTGTCAGAACTTACCATAAAGATGTGTAAAGCTGAGGGGGCAACAGCTGATAATTCTCTGTAGGTTCATCACTATAAATGACCTCTTTCCCACTGAAAACAACATTAATCATTGATTCTTTAAGTTGACATTTTGACAGAAACAACTATTTGTTTATGGATAGAAAAGGTATCAAATGTTGTAAAATGATTAAAAAAAATATGTAATAATATGGCAATGAATTCAACTTTAATATTAGTTTAGTTTACCTTGTAAATAATTAACTTTCCACAAATTTGATTGCAGACCTCTTTAGCTATTCTTTCATGTTTTTCATGAAATAGCAGGAGAGCAGAATAACAAAAACATATTTAATTTTGATTCACCAACCATGTGATTTGAACAGAAATGTAATAAATTCACGATTCTATTTTTTTACCGTTTTGATTCTTTGTTATATGACAGACATTTCTGAATGCTGCGTCATTGAGTGGAAACATTTAAGGAACCCATGTATTTATTTTTTTTTCGTTCTCAATGCAAAAGCTTTTGGGGCTGTAAAATAGCATTTTCCGTCCTGCTGAATTCACCCAGGGATCATCTGAACAGTGCAATAATGTTTCAAGTTCTCCTTGTTACACGTTTTTGCACCTGCAAAATTGGTTGGGTTGGTGTGGATTACCTTGAATGGGACTTCAGTGAGTGGAGCAGAAGGCCCTGCCCTGGAACCAGCCCAACACATGCCTGTCTAATGGCTGTGATATGTGAGTGGGACAGAGCACACTCCGCACACTGCGCCTCATTGATGAAGACGGGAAGATTTTCCTCTGACCAGGCATGGAATAGCCAGGTGGTCTGCCCTTGACATTTTTCATCTGTGCAAATTGGTATGTGTGGGGTAACGTGCATGAGAGCAAGAGGGAGGAGGAAATTATGCTTTTCTTCTTCCAAAGTTTGTGTTGTCCAAAACTAGCATAGGTCTATGGTAGCCAGACTGGAAGAGGACAGATGAGGTGGTTTGGAACAGTGGCCTCGCTGCCAACGTGAGACTGCTGTTCTTCCACTAACACAGTACAGTAGCATGTCTGCCCACTGCATTAGTGAAAAGCACCATTGTATTTAACAATTAACGAGCTTGTTCTTACCTTCATTTATCGGGCCAGGGGTTGTTAAGAACACGTGGTCTTATGGAACACGTCAAACTCTTTCAGTTATGCACAGTTCACTCGTACTTCCAAGTCGTCTGCTGCTGCTGGCAACTGACAGCTCCAATTATGTGCTGCAACCAACAGCAGCTAAAATATATGGATGTGTCATGAGACATTCAGTGTTAATGCGTAAATACATCATAGGTGGAGCTACAGCTGTTCACAAAAACAACAAACTTTTTTAGCCGTTTATTTTAGACAGTCGTACTTAAATCTTTTCAGTCCTTTTGAGTTTTAAAGCTCTCTTAAATTTACAGAAGCTGTTTTTACATTTTGTCTCGATGCCTTTTGTGTTTTATGAAAACACTTTGAATTGTCGTGTTGTTGATATGTGCTCTGCAAATAAAATTGTCTTGCTCCTTATTAGGGCCCGAGCACCGAAGGTGCGAAAGCCCTATTCTTATTCAAGCGATTATTATAATTCTCCGTAAACAACTAAATTTTTGGCGGCTTTACCATATTCAAAAACTCCTGAAAGTTGGTACACCCGTCTCTCCCAGTGAAACATTTTGTATTTTAGTGGAGTCGCGAGTGGGCGTGGCCAAATGGCTCACTAGCGCCCCCTAAACAGATGCCCAGGCGGCTCCATTTACCTACATGCACGAAATTCGGTGGACATGTGTATCACACCGAGATGTACAAAAAAGTTACATTGCACCATTACGTCAACTCAACAGGAAATCCACCATTTTGAATTTAGTCGCCATTTTTGGCGATTCACACATGTACTTTAACAAACTCCTCCTTCAGATTTTGTCGGACCGACGTGAAATTTAGTCTGTGCACTCATAACATGTTTGGAATTAACAGTTATCAAAATAATTAGTTTTCGTCGATCGGTGTGCCCGCGGCGTGGTGGCCACAAAGTGACCCAAAAGTCATGCTACGGCATGTTGTTAAAAAAATGACCGGCATTTTTAAAGTCAAAATTGACTGTTTTGATTTTTTTTTTAAGTCATGACAAAAGGGGGAATCAAACCACAAACCTTCTAGTTGAGAGGTAGCAGCATTAACTACTGCGCTACCAATTTTTATAGTATATAATATATAGTATATAGTATAGCCAAGTTTGATGTTTTGCCGTGACACAGGAAGTTGATGTTTAAGGTCAAACGATGCTCCAAACCTCATGAAACTTGCATCAGTCACCAACTTTCATGAGTTTTTGAAGATGTTAAAGCCGCCAAAAAAAGCCTTTTAAAAAAAAAAAAAAAGAAGAATAAGGAACAAGATCAAGAAATTTTTTTAAACTGCAAGCGGGAATATGCGGACCTTGGCGTGCTGCATGTCGGGGAGCCGACGGCCCCGACCCGCTGGATCCCCGACGTGCAGCGTGCGAGGACTTGCATATCACTGCTTGCAGTTTGAATTATTGAATGTAATTTAATGTTGTGTTTAGTGGTTTGTATACATTGAAGAAACATAATGTAAGACGGAGTGAAAATGAAGTGCTCCCAACTTTCTGTTTGTTTTATATAAAGAAATATGTATGGACCTCTGAAATTTTCCGGAGACTCTTTTTTTTCCAGCCAATCGCGCTTCTTTTTTTCAATCACATACTGGAATAACCCTGAAAGCTCTCACTGCTTCCATAACATAGATTGATTGGAGAACATCCAGAATTTTAATTGTGATGGCACCACTAAAGAGCCCTTACTCGCTTTGTTTTTGACTTTGTGTCATAACTGCTCATGTTGATAGATGTGGAAGTCTGTAAAAATAACCTTGTAAGAGCTGCACTTAAAATCTCAATTATAAGAAAATACTCAGAAAACAGTGCAGAAGGAAAGAAGAAAGATGGAGTTACACAAAGTCACTGGCCTGGATAATGTATCAGACAATTTCCCATATGATGTTATTTCACAGACTTCCATTACAAGTTGTAGTTTAAGTGATGCTGACAGCTTATTTGAGCCAAAACCACACAAAACTCATTTAAACAAGCAGGTTTTTGACATCAGATGCGTTTGGTGTCTGTCAATTCTTCCAGCTCATTTAAGAAAGAGACAATTCTGAGCCTCCTTGCTGTGATACAGCAGTCAAAGAAGAGATTATCAAAATAGAGATGCTGGTTATCCTGAGATGTAAAAAGCTGTGATAGTTTGGCTTTCAGTAGAACTGTGAGTGGGAGACCTCGCTAAAACTTAAAAAAAAAAAAAAAAAAGAATGTTGAGGGCAGACTTAAATGCCAAGACCTTTTTCTCCCATTAGCCAAAAATGTTATCATGCGATCTATCACTGAGATATGGAAAAATCCTTCCCTGTTTGTTGAAACTCCTATCTCTCCATTTCTCAACAGAGGTGAGGTCTGATCCTTAACTGATGACCCCAACCATTACGGAGATGAGCAGCGGGGGCATGTGGACACATATACACACACACACACACACACACACACACACACACACACACACACACACACACACACACACACACACACACACACACACACACGAACAAAAAGATGGAGAGATAACGTGTCGGGGAAAAATGGGTTCTGACTGTCCTCGCTGACATATTTGGGATAGTATGTTGAAAGACAAGGAGATGGATCGATACACACACACACACACACACACACTCACACACACACACACACACACACACACACACACACACACACACACACACACACACAACAGCAAAAATATCAGGTGACAGGAAAGTGTTCAACAATGAAGTCTACAGCTCATAAATCACAGCAGATCTTGCGGTAAAGGCCAAAACTCACAAGTCACACATGGGTTCACATTACGAACAGTAACACTCGGAACAACATCAAAGACTTAGGAGCTGTGCTAAAGTACTCAGCTGTACAGTAGCTCACCTGCAGGTACAGACAGGAAGCTGGTCAGCTCCAAAACATTCAACATCCTTTCTTGTAATAAATAAATAAACCTGCTTCTTAAAATGCTCCACATTTATTTATTCTACATAACCAATTATGTGAATGTAGCTGGAGTTGCAGGGACTGGATCTGACCTGCGGTTGCTTTGAGCATTTCACTTTATCTCCATTACAATAGAGTCAAGTTTCAGTGCCTGGAATTTGCTGAGCCTCTGTTGAATCTTCAAAACTAATCAAAATCCCCACTTTGAACTGATCCCATCCCATTTCCTTAAAAATATACAGATCCAGAGGTAAAAATGTCACGGGGGCGAAAGGGTACTCTTAACTCTGTCCAGCTTGTAATGAAGTTAGTTAAATCAGTCAATATTAGTTTCCAACTAAATGTGCCATGAATGTGCTTTGTAAAGAGGTCTGTGAAAAATTATGTTCTCCAGGGGCTTTGCTCTTGAGGCCATAGTTAGTTTCTCCTTTTCACCTTCTCTCCTGTTTCATTTCTTGGTACACACCAGCTCACTACACAGTTACATTGTGAATGCGTGTGGACGAAATCAAGATCCTGAGATGAAACGTATGCAGCTTGAAACGAGCTAACTGACGAGACCGAAGCTGACGCTTGCATACCGCAGTTGGAGGAAACCTTTTTTTGTTTTCGATTTAGAAATGCAAACTGGATATGCAAGTGTGCTCACGTTTACACACATGTACCGATTGTGTGAATTCTAGCACCATGGTAGCAAGTTTTAGCCAAAATGCTGACGAGCGCCATCATCTCTGGCCCTGATACAATAACAGCCTGTTGGAGGTGAGCTGCTGCTTGTGTTTGCAAGTGCATGTACATACGTGTGTCACAATATTCAGAGGAAGTCTCCCATCACTCAAAGCTTTTTACTGGAAGCTGACAAGATGTTGGCCACACACACACATGCACATACACACACACACACACACACACACACACACAAAAAAAACTCAGTCCCAGTTTGGGTATCCTTTCTCCTCTCTGTCTCTTTACATTGGGTTCCATGACGGTGAGCTGGTCAAAGCCCCCTTACAAAGAGTCCACCCGGGGAAGCTGAAGCCAGTTGTTAAGGGCTTGGGGATAGTGAAGGGAGGTGTGTGTGTCTGTCTGTGCCTGAGTGTGTGTGGTGGGCGGGGGCGCGGGAGGGGAGGCGGGGGGGGGGGGGGGGGGGGGGGTCAGGCGGGTGAAGGGAGGAGAAACTGTCTGATTGTCTGTCTGATTTGTGTCTAAATGTACCTTCTGACCCCGTGTGTCAGCCCTGACGGAGAAGCCTCCAGCACTGTGGCTTGTACAACCAGCAGCCGCGAAGATGGAAACAGACAAAGAAAAAGAGCAAACATCAAGAATAAAATACTTGGGGCGATAGGAAATGTGCGTGTGAGAGGGCCAAAGACAGGAGACAGCAAACACTCACACACAGTATATCTTTTCACCACTGCCCGGTGTGACAGGCATCTACAGGTTTAGCACTATGTGACTGCGTGGTGCTAAAATCGCCCAACATAATTTCATCACATTTCAGCAACTACGTGCAACAGTCCCCACTGACGAAGTCCTTCCAGGCCTTAAGGCTCAGTGAACAAGCTGAACTGAGGCAAGAATCAGCCAAACCGTATGCGCCTGATATTTCCTGGTGCCACTAAAGCTTCCAGTTTTTGTGCAAATATGTGACATTCATGGAGAACTGAAGCTCTCTGCTTATTTGTTGTGGTTGTGTTGTGTGTGTGTGTGTGTGTGTGTGTGTGTGTGTGTGTGTGTGTGTGTGTGTGTGTGTGTGTGTGTGTATGTATGTGTGTGTGCGCACGTGTGGGGTTATGGATCTGGATCCATTGTGCACTGACTGACCCTGCTAACATTGTTTGCAAAAAAGCAGATTACCCAACAGGCCTTAATCGCTTCCTGCTAAATTTCAGATCAAAGATTTTGCAGACTATACAGATCATTTCAAAACCTACAACAATAACTGAAAAAACTGATTGAACAATCTGTGTTTTGACTCTTTACGGTTTGAGGGGCTAAAACAATTTTCAGTCAAAAGATAATCTTTTAAAAGGGTGAGTATAACCAACTCGAACACCCAGTATTCATCCTGACCTGACGATCTTCTAATAGAGTACAATGGCAATAAAGTAAGCAAATGAGGAAGTGAGCCATACTTACGGCACTTCACTGCTTCTTTTGCAGCTTAAAAAATGATCAGGCTAATTCAAATTCCTCTTGTAGAATTAATTATTGGAAGAATTATTCTTCTGCTTCTGACACAGTGTTTAATTTCATCCTCATTGTGTATGTGTGTGCGAGAGCGAAACAGATCAAGAAAAAGAAAGAAAAACTATTTGTGGGACACACTGGTCTCTGTGTTTCACACATGTTTTGACAGTTGTGAAAGCTAATCCCTATTGTTGCTTTGCAGGGCTGGGATGTGTGTGTGTGTGTGTGTGTGTGTGTGTGTGTGTGTGTGTGTGTGTGTGTGTGTGTGTGTGTGTGTGTGTGTGTGTGTGTGTGTGTGTGTGTGTGTGTGTGTGTGTGTGTGTGTGTGTGCGTGCGTGCGTGCGTGCGTGCGTGCGTGCGTAATGAAGAGGTGGGGGTTCCTCCACCATTGATACATTTACTTGTTGTTCACTGTAGTAAAGCACTGCACAGCTGCATCTGCAGTAAATAAAGAATCTGTTGACTTTCTGCAATGAGAAAAATCTATTTTTGAAATGTTTAGAAACTCCTTCACAAAACAGCTGTACGAAAAGCCATTTCAGTTGGCTGTTAAGCTTTTATTTCTTCAACTGACTGAGAATGAAGTAACAGATTACTGAGTTTCAAGATTCATAAAAGTCTATTGTTCGCCATCTTCTTTTTGTCTATCCTGTACAAGTTCAGTCTGCCAAAGACATGCAACATGCTGTTGTGTCTGCAGTCTTTCACATCATCCCCTCCATCTTCTTGTGTGGTTTAGAATTCACATTCTGCTCAGAGGGCATATCTGGCCGGCTGGCCACCTCAACCTCTCTCCAGCCTTTCCTCTTTAGAATCTCCATAACACACACACACACACACACACATACTCTCTCTCTCACTCACACACACACACACACACACACACACACACACACACACACACACACACACACACACACACACACACACACACACACACACACACACACACACACACACACACTCACTCACTCACTCACTCACTCATACAATTGCTGAGACACTCTTTTCAAACCATGCTAAACCTTTAGGCCCAACAATACAGGCTGGACCTAATCTTATAACCCCCGTCCAATCAGAGGGCTGCAAACCGAAGAGTGGAATTGATTGGCCGGTGGCCACAGGGGCCAGTTAGGGGAAGGAGAACAAGAGGAGACAACCATTGTTGATTGATTACCATGAAAGACACTTTTGTTACTGACTTGAAGGCAGGACACTGTGCTTGTATCAGGAGGAAATGCTAGCAGTCTTAAAATAGGTCAGCACCGCTCTAACGTGTATACAAGATACTTAACCGAGATAGTGAGGTGTGCAGAAGACAATCTCACCAGCCCTTCAAGAAAGACTAAGGTCCACAGATTATTACCCGAGTAATATTGATTAGCTGCAGCGCAAAGGTTAGCAGAGCCATTTCTGTCTGCAAATAACACAACACTTTGAAGAATGACAGCAGGGTGATGGAAAACAAGAAGTGAGGAAATATAATCAGTAAGTATATGATACATAGTTCTGATAACTATGAAGTTATCAAAACAGTGCCTTACTGTCCACTCAACAATTCTTTTAGTCATAATGATGACATTTTAGGGGCAACTTCAGCCAACTACCACATCATCTTTCCACTATGTAGGTTATGAAAACTGCTCCAAGAGAAGATTGAGCTTGAGTGCTCCATTTGCTCTTTTTCGATTCCAAGAAAAATCCCTCTGCACTGCCCGCGCACGCACGCACAGCAATAAGTCAACTGGGATGTGAGCTGTAGCTTGAAGAAGATAAGGTTGAAAGACGTTCAACTCCATTCTCAAGTAAAAAATGATTCGATGGGACAGTAATCTTGTTCTCAATCCCCGGTCTTCGGAAATAAGTGAAAGTGCGGTCAGGATAGTATAAAACTATATGGACGCTTGGATGATGTGGCCTTGTGGGTTTTATCATTGTGCCTGGTTTCCCGATATTAGACCACATTTTTATCTATTTTATTTCATCTTATTGAATTAGATTTAATGGACCGACTGCTGTTTCTGGAATTTTATCTTCTACGCCACAGGCGAAGAACAATACCGTCCCCGATTCCCGTCCGAGTACACCTCCAACTGCTTCCAAAACACTCACACGCTTTCCTAGTCTCCTTCTTTGTGCTGCCTCATACAGATAATAATAATAATCCAAAAATCACGTGCGTGTTTACTTCATCTCAATGTCAGCAGTATCCAGCTGCAGGACGATCCATACTGTGTCTTCACCATCCTGACATATGGGCGTAAAATGTCAGCTTGCACCAGCGAACGACCACTTTAAAAATAATTTGTATGAGCCGACATTTACAGTCCATTCACACGAGGGAAAAGCATTAATGCATGCCGGAGATCAAATGCAACATGCAAGAACACCCTCCGTGTGAGCCACCGGTCCCATATCCTGTTCACAATGCTACAGGCTTTTGAATTTGAATGTGACCCTTCCAGTGCATTTGCTCCAAAGATGAAGGCCCTCACTGTGTCAGTGGCACTGATAGAAAGAGACAGAGGGGCAGCGTGCTTCTATTCACAGCCAACATACACATTAGCATAACTCCCATAGCGCGGGTGAACCCACCTAGCCACCTGTAGCTGCACAGCCTACACTCTGTAACCTCGCCTCTCCCACGCTGCTGCTCTCTCCCACCCACTTCATTCACTTTCTTCTCCAGCTTTTTGCATTAACTTGCATTAACAGTTGTACTTGTGAGTGTGAGTGTGTGTGTGTGTGTGTGTGTGTGTGCGTGTGCGTGTGCGTGTGTGTGTGTGCGCGTGTGTGTTTTCTCACTGTTGCTGCCAGCAGACGTCTCCTGCCAGACTTTTTCGAGCTAATGAAGTAAGCAGACTTGAATGGCAAGCAGACATCATTTGTTACACGCGGAGCATCCTTCAGGAAGCTAGTTAAATCTCTGATGAGTAAATGTAAGCAGGGTAAAAAGTTGAGGAATCTATCACAAAAAAAGCATGACTGATAGGATGACAGCATCTGCTGGGTGAGTTTCTAATGAAGGGATCTTGTGCATATTCAAGAGATGAATTTACAAATGGACCTGGAGAAACCTCTCTCTCTCTCTCTCTCTCTCCCTCCTTCTTCTAGAGGAGGGGTTTTGTTAAGAATAAGGGGCAGAAGGAGTGTCCTGAAGGCCAGTGGGAGACTCCCCCTGCCATTGTGATTGGCTGATGCTGTTGTGAGTGAGTCCAGGGGAGGCCAGTAGGAAGGTGAATGGCCTGGGCGCCTGCTAGGGGGGCAGGCAGCTAAAGAGAGCAGCTCCCACTGCCTCTTAAAACCTAGGTACTCCTCATTACAGCCACAGACTTATAGACAGAGAGCAGTGCAGGGCTGGAGACAGTTCTTAGAGAGGGCGAGGGAAGGAGAGTGAGAAACTGTGAACAGGGAAAGTTAGAAAAATAAGAGGACCTACTTGTGTGCTCACCCTTCCCTGCCTGCTGCCTCCCCACTCCACTACCTGAGGCACACATACACACACACACAAGGAGGTGTTTCAGGGAAGCTGAGAGGGCTGACTCTCCAGGGAAGAAGGGAATTAAACAATTTTGTTTTCAATCGGCTGCGTCCATACTCAGGAGAAAAAAAAGGGATTACAGCTTGTACGCCTGCCCCACTTGTTCCTCTCTTCTCTGTGCATTTTGTCTTCACTGAGTTACTTTGGAGACTTTGGATACAACCTTCTTGAATTGTTGGTCTGAACTCAGAGAGGCATGGCACACGGACAAAAGAGCCCCAGGTGGGCATTAACCCAGGGCTCCTTCAGCTTGGCACTGGTCCTGTCGCTCTTCTCCCTCCTCCTCCTCCTCCTCACCGTCTCAGCCGCAGATGAGTACGACTACTACAGCTGGCAGTCAGACAACTTCCACAATGGCCGCTTCTACACCAAGCAGCCCCAGTGTGTGGACATACCAGCTGACCTGCGCCTGTGCCACAATGTGGGCTACAAGAAGATGAGGCTGCCCAACCTGCTGGACCATGAGACCATGCCTGAAGTCAAGCAGCAGGCGGGCAGCTGGGTGCCCCTCCTGGCCAAACGGTGCCATGCTGATACGCAGGTCTTCCTGTGCTCGCTGTTTGCACCGGTGTGTCTGGACAGGCCCATCTATCCCTGCCGCTCGCTGTGCGAGGCTGTCAGGGACAGCTGTGCTCCGGTGATGGAGACCTACGGCTTCCCCTGGCCAGAGATGCTGACCTGCGACAAGTTCCCCATTGATAATGACCTCTGCATCCCCATGCAGTTCACTGGGAACCAAGCGACCCAGCCACCAGGTAGGCCAGCTATGTGCACATACTCATTCAAGCATGTCAAGAGCATCTACACATGATAGAGTAAGTGTAATAACTTTAATTTATAAGGCCCATAAAGAAATTACTGGTAAAAATGATGGCCTTAACAGCGGTAAAATTGGTTTCTGGCAACATGTGAAAGTAACACTTTGCACAAACTGTAATTCCGATGTTCCCTCTAAATTCAAAATATCATGTGACGAGCTTAGCAACTATATTACAATCACTTTAGGTTAAATAAATCATTAAATAGAACTTCATTAAACTTTGAAAGTCCTCTCAGCATAAAGCAAGTATACTTTAATGATTGATCAACTGATTGAATACTCTGCAACAAACATGGTTGATATTGTATACATTTTAGTTTCAAAATATGAAGCACACCATTGCCATCATACACATTTCAAATTCAACATGGGTTAAACAAACATGACATTATCGCAATTCAATAACCTGTGTTATGCAGACACAAATAGTGAAGGAAAACAAATATATTTTGTTTCTGCATTGCAAAGTCATCTCACAACATTACTAACTCATGAGTTCAAGACGCTGCAGAGTCGGATGCATTAAGAGTCTTTGCAAGAATGTGTGGCTCATATGGTTGCCCTGCACTGCAGCAACAACAGATCAAAGTTGAAGTGAGAGACGATCCAGAGGAGGTCAGTGAGACAGACAGGAGCTGGAAGAGGCTACAGGGAAAAGTTCTGGAGTAAGTGGACAGCTCAGGACAGCTCCCTGCCCTCTCTGTATGCCTTAGGCAGGGACAGAGACAAGAGACTGAGAGACTCCAGCGGCCAGATCGATCCCAGAGTTAAGATAGATGGACTGTGATGTGGAATTCATCTTAACTGAAAAGGTAGCACACATGTGCACGCATAAACACACATCTTTATCAGTGGACGTCCATCAGCGGCTAATCAATCAGTCTAACAACTGGAGAATGTTTTATATCAAAATATCAGCATGCGACTCCCAAGCTGGTCTGCAGACTGTCATTAAATGAACACTTCATGGATGAAATACGAAGAGAGATTTGATTCACACAAAAGGAAAATATTATATTTTCACTGGCAACGAAAAAGAGCACCGACAGATGGGCCAGTAGTGAGCTGTGGGAGAGTGGATGGGAACTAAATAGACAGAAATAGGTGTGTGTGTGTGTGTGTGTGTGTGTGTGTGTGTGTGTGTGTGTGTGTGTGTGTGTGTGTGTGTGTGTGTGTACCACGACTACTTAAGCAGCCTTTTCACAAAAGCAGTCAGTGCTGAGAGGGAGTTGATGAGAGTCTTTAGACAGTGGAGGGGGACAGTCCCCACTGTGTCCCGGTCTGCTCGGCTTTTGTTGGGTCTGGCAGCTAGCAGGCCAATTAGCTAGAAGGCCAATTACTGAGCTCCCACTAATTAGTCGACATGACAGGACAAGAGAGGCAGGCAGAGAATGGGAGTCGCTAAAGTCTGATTGTTCCTGAGAGAGCCGAATGGAGAGCAGTGAAAGGGGAGGGTAGCAGGAGAGTAAAGAGAGGCATAAAAGAGGAGAAAAGCTGCTTCCTGCAGCATAAGAAGTGTCCGCCTCTCTGCTTTCAATAAGGACCCAAGGAAAATGGTTTATTATTCACATTATTCCACGACTTGCCTTTAACTGTTTACTGCCATCTCTCATCTACTTTGGTTGTTCCTTTTCTCGAAAACATAACATTTCATTTAATGTGAAATTTGCTTTCCTTTACTTGAGCTGATCTTTGATAGATAAAGTTAAAGTCAGTAATGCCAAAACATTGTTTCATCCTGTCAACCAGTTGCGTGGCAAATCTTTGCTTTTTTATCAGTAATGGTCGCAGCATACTAACATCTAACCATCTCCTCCGATTTTAAAAGAAAGTGGGAAGAGATCGTTGGAGGATTCTCAGCTGAATTAATGCTGAACCGACTTGTTCCATTTGGGAAAAAGGCTGGTCTGCTTTTGTAGGATTGGTATCAACTATGTGACATTTTGGCTTTGCAGAGTCATAATTCATTCTTCTACATGCTCCCTGAGAAGGAGGCTGCTTAAATTTCATCTGTCACCTCCTCAAACAGGCAACTGTTTGTTGATCCTATCTAATCAAATAATTATCAGAGGCGTCTGGATTACAGAAAGTGGTGCGAGATAAGTGCAAATATGCAGAGGGGATCTTAGCTGTTAAGCAGTTTTAGGCGGAGAGACAAAAAAGACTAAATCAATTGGATTAAATTTGTACAGAATAAATCAGAAATGGAATTATGATTAAGTTTAAAGATTCAATTTGTGCTTTTGAACATGTGTTTTTGTGTACGTGTTCATGTGTGTGTTTGAAACTGAGTGAACCCATATCACTTCTAGCCCGAAGGCTCAGTCACTTTTGTTAAAAACCAGAGATTCTCAGATGTGAGTACAAGGCCATCCCGAGGACAAGCTTTTGGCTCTAAAACACACACACACACACACACACACACACAAACACAAACACATACACACACACAAAAGCACAGCCAGCAATAATAAAAAAGAATTTCAGCTAAGAACTCTAAGGAGCGAGTTTCCCGCAAACCCTCTATGTCATTGGAGGACATTGATGATTCTCTTCACATAGGCTCATATGAGGAATCTTGCGGTAATCCCACTGAATCTTGGGGGAGTTGGATCAATCACAGGAATTAAGTCCGGCTCTACCTGCTGCTCTCCCCGTCCGGGAGGCCCCGGTGTTATCTGAGCTATTCTGCAATTACATGATATAGTACGGTTCGAGGGCTCCTGTGGAAACTAACAGTACAGAGTTAGATTCACTTTCCACCTTTCTGTCACGGCCAAAACTGAGAGGAACTCCACCACCACCTGAGCTCAGCTTGTGTATAAGGATGACTTTTGGCATGTGTGTGTGCATTTGTTGGCGCTTGTGCCTGTGTATGTGTGTGTGTGTGTGTGTGTGTGTGTGTGTGTGTGTGTGTGTGTGTGTGTGCGTGCGTGCGTGTGTGTGTGTGTGTGTGATGCGGGAGCCCATGGGGTGTGATTATGTGAAACACAAGTCTGTATATTATACCACGGAAGACAAGCTGACAAAAGCGGGTCCAGGCATCCCGGGAGCAGAAAAGGCCAGCTGAGCTCAGTCTGTCAGGCAGAGCCCGGTTAATGCCCACCCCATCAGCTGCACTGTATGCTTTAATGATGCTACCTTTAGCCACTGTCAGCACCAGTAAATCAACAGGTGTGATAAGCACAGACGGCATTCTGCACTGTCTGTTTTAGTGCACGGGGTAAACTCCTTAACTCACAGAAAGTATTCTTCGAGATAATATGCTCGTTGTCTGGTGAAAGTCGATGAAATTACATGGTGTGAAAGATATTGTCTGTCCTTGCCGCGCTCTGTGATGTGACTAGTGTAAGTTACAACCATGCTAAAGGAGACAGGCAGCACTGTCAGGTCCCCAGCAGTACAATGGGCGCTACTCATGTGGCCCTGGCTGCTATATGAAAAGGAAAATGTGATCCAATGCTCCGTGCACGGAAGACTGCCGAGGCCCTTTGAGAACGTGTTTTCTCTTCTGTATAGGATTCCTGCAGATGCAAGGAGCGTGCTGTGTTTTAGGGGCGCCTGGGTGCTGCTTGTGCGCCATGTTTAAGTCCTCCTCTGTCAGTCTGCATGCCGCATTTAAGCAGATGTTACACCCTCCAACGTAAATCACTCGCTGCATTTCATCTGCAGCTCAGTACCGTTTTATGTCACAACTTTAACGGCCCAAATGAGGCATGAGATAGTGACCCGTACATACTTTGAAAGGAACGCTCTTACCATGAAAGTCCCTGCGACGCCCAGTCTGCAAGAACTGAGGTACAAGACTTGTCAAGGAATCAGATGATGATAGTGTGAGGTCAGGTTAACTTTTGTGTGAAGATGTGTGTGTGCGTGCGTGCGTGCATGCGTGCGTGTGTGTGTGTGTGTGTGTGTGTGTGTGTGTGTGTGTGTGTGTGTGTGTGTGTGTGTGTGTGTGTAAGAAAAAGACAGTGGACAAAAAAAAAAAAAAGACAACATCCTGTAACAAAAATTTCATTCAACTGTAAAATTGATTTCTAGCAAATTGAATTCCAGTGAAATGTTGCAAACACAAAATGTGATTTACAGTGTTTGTGTTTTCAAATGCATGTTTGAAGCAAATTAAAAAATTCTTAAATGTCATGTGATGACAAATAATAATCTCTTAGGGATTGAAGGGGCAAGGCGTTTTAGGCTTTTAGTGACTTAATGATGGACACAATTTATGTTGTTGTTTATACAAAGTTAATTGAATGCAGTAGGCAATTTCCCTACAGCACCAAGTGATTACAGCAAAATGACGATGACTATATCAGCACTTTTTGCTGTGACATATATCCTTCATTTTCCTTTTGTGTGGGGACTTCTATTGCAAAAATATTTGACAAATAACTTTACATTTTTCACATCAAAAGTGTTCTAAATCAAATCTAATATGTCTTTGTTGGGGATATATTTGGAGGTTTTTTTTGCCAAATACTTCGACTGAACTCCAGGTAAATATGAAAGACAGTGTGAAGTGGACGAGAGACGACAGACACAGCAGGGAAGAAAGACTGAGAAGGAGAAAGTGATATTAACCTCAAAGTTATGACTAAGTGAAGCTGTGCAGTTACATTCTTGAACTCTTGCCGTACACCGTTTCCACTCTGGCTTGCTGTTTAAAAATGAACAGCAGCGCTTTCCAACAGACAACCTCCCTGCTCACCCTGCTGCCATCACCCCTCTCCTCTTATCCTTAATTATCGACTCCGAACCTCAACATCCTCAACAACCATAGCTCTGCGATACAACAACATTAGTCACAGCGAGAGGGAACATTAAGGTTTCTGTAATTACGTTTATAGCTTAGCATTCAAACACCAAAAGCTGCACACAAGACTTGGTCGAGTCCAAAGTCAACCAGAGCAAGAACATGATTTTCACAATTTAATCGCATGGCATGGTAAAACATTGTTCAGCTGCTTTGAGATGATGGAAAAAAGACGTTAATGGCCTAATGTCAAAATATTTGATGAGTAGAAAATGTGTCCAGGAAAAGAAACACCGAGCCATGCAGCAGTGATTGCTATCCGAACATGACGGTGATTCCCCCGACAGAGACCGGCGATGATGGCAGCCGTTGCTTAAGTGATTTCTAAGTGGCATCCAAAAGGTGGTTTTCGGTCCAAGCTCAACTAAGTTTCATGGAGGGACTGCTTTCTCCTGACACATGCTCTGGCATCAACACAACTGGGCTTCCTGCCAACATACCACCCTTATTAAACCAGAATGAATTACCACAGAGTCCAAATCAGACGGCTTCAAGGGAATCGTTCAAACCAGACAAATCCAGAGAAGTTTTGTTGTCTCTTGATCTGTGCATGTGTATGTGTGTTTCCATGCTCCTGTCCCAGTCTTCATGTCAGCACCAGACAATTAGAAGTCTGACCCTGTGGGCCTCGCAGGTCTCCTGCCTGTGAAAGCATGGGAACCCTCAGAGGAGAGAAACTAGCAGTGACTCTACAAGAACATGGTCCAATCACCTCCGACGCACACACATGCACGCACACACATATACGTACTCTCAATGGCAGTTAGGGGGTTCACCTCCCCACGACCCAAGCAGCGAAGCATGCTAAACTTTGACCCCTCTCATTATCTGGCCAGACGCTGAGGTTTGGGCCGGGGTGATAACCTCTGAACCCTGACATTTAACCCAAAGGCTGGCCTGTGCTGTGACAGTCCTCTCTCTGTGTGTGTGTGTGTGTGTGTGTGTGTGTGTGTGTGTGTGTGTGTGTGTGTGTGTGTGTGTGTGTGTGTGTGTGTGTGTGTATGTGTGTGTTTGTAAGTGGGAGATACAGAAGAAAAGAGAGAATGTATTCTGGATATTGTGGTGAGTGAATTACTGAAAAATGTTGTTCTTTTATAAGCAGTCATCTTGAAAAAGGCTGCCTACGCAGCAAAAAGTCGCCGTTGTTTTCCTCTCACACACGTTATCTCTAATCAGATCTGTCTGCCCTGTAGGTGTATATATAAATCTATATATGGTGTCGGGAAGATTTTGACACCACATCCTTCTCTCCCCGACCCTTTCTAATATTATACCTTGTTCTCTCACTCGGCCCAAGGCTCTGTTTTTGTGGATGAGTGCACTGATATTAGATGTGTACAGCCGCAACATGCTTCGGGATTACATGGAGTTTACGTCATAATTGTCATAATAAAGTTTTATATTGAAGAGCCTTTGGAGAAAATTACAAGGCTTTGTGTGTGTGTGTGTGTGTGTGTGTGTGTGTGTGTGTGTGTGTGTGTGTGTGTGTGTGTGTGTGTGTGTGTGTGTGTGTGTGTGTGTGTGTGTGTGCGCGCGTGTGTCAGAGAGAGATGAAACTTAAAGTCTCTGGAAGCAGGTTTTATGAGTGGCATTGGTGCTCCAATTGAGAAATAAGATTGTAACGTCCGAAAATCATTTCAAAATATGTTGAGTCGGTTTTAGTGGTATGGATGTAAAAGTGATTTTTTTTTTTTTTTTAGCAAAAACGAAAAAAAAGGCTTCACGTAAGGCCTGCGGTTCTTCTCTCATGATGTGTTTCCAACGTGTGGGTTCACAACAACAACAATCACAGATCAAAGTCGCATATCAAAGTTATTGAGGCTAAACATGCACTCAAGCAAAGCATGCATGACCATCATTTTTGGAGTTAAAAATAAACTGAACTTGTTGCTTCGGTTTCCCCTCACTGTTTCACAATGTGTGGTTGCTGTGTGGCCTAAGTGACGGCTGTGTCTGTGTACTGAATCACTTTTCACGGTGTTCAGCAGCTCCCGCCACAGCGTTTACCTTTCCGCACAGCCGAGACCACGCCTGCACCACCAAAATATACAACGGCCAGAATAAAAAACATTTTCTCCAGTGTAATTGCAGGGCAAACATCAGTCAGCCTGCTGGACTGTGTATTCGCTCCGCAGCAAATAGCCTTTGACAAAAGGAGGGGGACTGCAAATGAGTGCCTCAAAAGTGCTCAGGGTTTAACGATTTCATACCGACACGGCTTTGCTTTTGGTGACTGCACTTGACTAACAATGACCTTAACTTAGCTGTTATACATTAGCTAAACTGGCCTTAATAGCATCAAATCAAAGGTGAATTTGTGTAGTTTATGTTTGAAATAAAAACGTGGTTTTTTTTTGCCTCCTCAGTATCGAAGGTGTGCCCGCCATGTGACAATGAGCTGAAAGCAGACAACATCATGGAGCATTACTGCGCCAGCGACTTCGGTGAGTAGCACAAAATGAAAGAGTAAAACCTGCATGTCGACACGTACACGCACACGCACAGCAGGGGCGCCCACCATGTTGAGAATCTGCAGTCAGCTAAACAGGAAAAAGTGAGTTTGTGAATGATTGATAAGCCGGTAAAGCATGGAATTTGCAATTGCTTTGTGCACGACATTCCTTCAAGTGCAACTTTGTGAAAATGACAAGCAACTGTTTAATTTGGAAGCCTATTTCACAAGGTAATAATAAAATGAAAGAAACTATTCAAAGAAAGGCAAGATGAAGGAACAGATGTGGCATGTGTAATCATGGACATGTTTTTCCTTAAAATTGTAAAAAAAAAAATCTAACACTGAGGTACAAAAAGTATTTGCAGTCATTAAAGTCTGCGTGTCAACCACCTGATTTCTAATAACGTGTAAAACACCAGAGGTAACAAGTAAAACGGGAAATCCCTGTGTTTGTCATACACGCACACCGACGTGTCCTTAAAAACATATGTGGACATTAATAACATAATCCTATGACATAATAAAACCCTCTACATTAAACACTAAAACCTAGATTACACTGCAGTGAGTTCATTTGAATGTTTAAAAGGTTCTTTATTGGTGCAAATAAAAAGGTTTTTTTTCTGCACATATGTTTACTTTTTTTCACTTCTGATGTTCTCTCTCGGTTAAAACTCTTACTTGTCACAGACATGAACCAGTAGCGTACACATTTTGCACCGGTCCCTCTGCTAGCATAACCCCTTTCTGCATGAATTGATGGATTAATTTAAGAGCTTCTTGTTCCCATTGTCCATTCAACACCCTTTTCTAAACTTTCTACTTTCCAGCATTCCTGCCTCACCACAGTAATGACCTGCACATGAAGCCAAAACATAATTATTTCATTATTCCTGCTCATCGGGGCTTCTGGCCCATCATACTCCACAGCAGCTGAATTTCTGCCCGCATGGACTATTGGCCCAGTGTTTCGAGTTAATGATATACGGCTCTCTATTTTCTCTGGTCATAAGATTCTGAGCACCAAATTAGAAATGGTGACGAAAAAGCCGAACTCTGGGAGACATTAGAAAAACAAGACTTATGTTTCTTAAGAGATTAGCAAGAATACTGTCATGGAAAATGATATGTGGCCAGACAGAACCATATTTCAAGGCTGGAGAGTCCCACAGAGGAAAGTTTAAAAGAGCTGAACGTTGTAATACAACAATTGACCACACATTCAAAATGCATGGACTATAAAGATCATGACCCTTTACAAATAATAAAATAAATGAACACTCACCATGTCACATCCAGCAACAACTAAAACATCTCAGCTCACACTCTAAACTGGTGCCAAAATACAGGCTCATCCTCTGTAATGAATCATGACATTACTAAATCACAGATATGTATTTGTCTTATTAATTGCAGGATTACATCTCAATCGTTTAACACGAGGGATCAGAGAGCAAAACACAGATTGGTTCTGTTCATTAGAATGAAACATGAGTACGTATGAAAGCAGATAGCCAGCCTTTTTATTTTCTAAGAATGTATGTGACTGGACGAGATATGATATCAAGTTGAGAAGGCAATACAGCTGTGACGTATAGATTCGGAGATCAAGGCAAGAATGACTTTGTAATGTTATTCTATAGGGCGATAGCTCATCGCAGCTTGATCTCACGCCTCTTCAATGTTGTTACCTATTCATCTTCAAACACTGTTCACCCTCAGAGAATCTGTGTGTTTTGTTACCGTCTGCTTTTGATGTCTGATCTCTTAACATTCCTCGCTGTACCATCCAGCAGCATGATACCAGACCTTAAAAGAAAGAGGGCAAGAAGGACGTGCAGCCTGCAACTGGTTGGTAGAGGAGGGTGCTTGCTTTTGCTTCAAGAAAACCTGTTTCTCCTCAAAACGACAGCACACTTCTCTCTCCAGCTGCTTCTACCTCTGCGCCCGCTCGGCTCATGTTAAAGAGAGCGAGTTTGTATAAAGACGTGGGCACGGCTTGTCACAAAGATGCTGGCCAGGGCTGCGCAGTGGGCCCCACTGCATCACTTATGACTCAATATGACTGAATACGGGTGGGCTTTAAAGTGAAGCAGGCGGCGGGATGATTTTATCCTTCTTAACTTTGCTGAACACATACGTACACATGAATGCAGCCATTCACAAAAGCGCACACTCGCTCAGGCATGTAGGCACACAAATGTAGCACATAAACACGCACTCTCAGCGAAGGAGCCGGATGGGAATCAGGACGCGAGTGAGGGCCAAGTCAGCGCGCATTCCTTCTTGAACATGCTATCACTTCACATGTACTGTGTACCTATCAGAGTGTACCGAGGGATGTTTATGCAACCATAGACGAGCAGTCGAGAAGTGAAATGGCGATCTTCCAACAGGCTTAGGTACATAGCGATGCTTCATACCGGCTCCGCGCCTTTGCCCGACCCATGATTAATTTCACCTGTCAAAATGTTCACCCAGAGAATTCCTCTCTCAGATGCTTTGCAGTTCAATTTTAATCTCTCCTATGTACAAAATATGAATTTAAGAACATGAGGCTCGACGGGAGATACAAGTTAGTGCCTCATTAGGCTGATAAAGCCAAGTTTGATGTAACTAAATCCCGAATATGTGTATACAGAGGTTTTCGGTTCTGTATTTGTGCTTACAAACACACAACCGGTAACACAAAGAAGGTGCAAAGCAGACACACAGTTTACAGCCCTGATTAAATTGACTCTGTGATTGTTTCATGAAAAATTACAATCAGACAGCAAGTATGGACACTAGATGATTGAGATTCCATTTGGTAACATGTTTTCATCAGCACTTATAATTTGAATGAGTTAAGTCCCAAAAAAGGACTAGAAACTTGACCTGAACCTTACTGGTACAAGACTTGACTAGTTTTGATCTGGTAAAAGGCCTCGTAACATCCAAACCAAACCGAACTAGCAAGATGGTGACGGCAAATATTCGAACGCGAGGCTTCATAACCGCCGTTCACAAGCCAATCGGTGATGTCACTGTTGGTTGCCGCTTGGTAAAATCCAACAACAATTGCATCTGCAACAACATTTAATGGTCAACACGTCATAACTTGTCAGACTTGTATCATAACGTGGGACTTGCTGAGGAAGACTTGCGATTTGACTTGTACATACGCCCAAAGACTTACAACAAACTCCACAAACATGTTCTCCTCTTGGTTTATGGGTAGTTCCCGAGTCACACACACAAACTTCCACACAGGATGCAGTTTTTGTACACTGCAGGAAAGATTAAATGATGATACTCAGGAGATGTGTAAAGTAGCTGCTTATCTGGCACGGCCCAGAGCTCAGTGCTACTTAGAGACAGAAAACATGTCCAGCTGCTCAAAGCAAAAGGGGAACGAGGGAATCAAGAGTGACTAATTCTGGGTGAATATCTGTGGTTTATAGAATAAAAGCTGAACTGAATTTAAGTACCTCCCTCTTCTTTCTTTCAGCCCTGAAGATGAAAATCAAGGAGGTGAAAAAGGAGAAGGGTGACCGGAAGCTGATCGCAGCGCAAAAGAAGAAGAAAGTTCTGAAGCAGGGCGTGCTGAGGAAGAAGGACCTGAAGAAACTTACCCTGTACATTAAGAACGGCGCCAACTGCCCGTGCTCCCAGCTGGACAGCCTGGGGTCCAACTTCCTCATCATGGGCCGCAAAGTGGACCAGCAACTGCTGCTTATGTCCATTCACAAGTGGGACAAGAAGAGCAAGGAGCTCAAGTTCGCCATCAAGTACATGAAATCCCATCAGTGTCCCACCTACCACACTGTCTTCCAGTGACGTGGCTCACTAAAATGTTGTTAAAGTAATGTTTCCCTGAACCACAGATCCCTGCTAAATCTGTACCAGTCCTTTACATACTCCAACAAGGGTTTGCAGGGTGCTAAAGCGTTTTTTTTTTTTTTTTTTCTCAGCTTAAATATGAATCAGGTAGAAAAGACTCCCCTCAAAAAGACAGAGTTCATAACAATTTAGGTTGATCAGGTTGACCCTTTGATCCACCTTCTGCAAATGTAATGGAGTCCTCCTTAATAAATCTGCTTTCCTTTTCTGATATACTAGAACCAATTACTTAAATCATATCTTACAGCAACTTTATCAATTAGACAGTAGCATTAAGACAGGAAATGGAACATGGAAATGGAGTGTTAGTTTCTGTGTATAAAATAAAAAAAAGAGCTGAGAGAAATGAAAAAGTATATGTGGGCTGTGCACTGCACCAGTGCACACACTGGCACAGAGCTCGCAGGAACAACATCAAAACACAGAAACGTAGATGATCCACTTTAATGTATGTTTCAATAATGTAAAAAGTAGGTAATTCTGATGAATAGTAGATGACTAGAAAACTGGGCTTGTTTTTCTGTTCTCCCTGCTGGAAAAGAAGACCGGAGGAATGAGACGGACGGACGGACTAGATGACGCTTCCACTGACTTTGTACAGAACCGTTTTTAGTGGCCGGAAAGAGGGAAACTTGAATATTTTTTTGCTCCTTGAATTAAAGAGAGAAGAAAGGCAGAGAAGACATCTTCCTGTGAACAAGCAGAGAATAGAAGAAAAAGGAAGAAAGAGACTCTGGACAGAACCAACAATGTTGGATTGATAAGTCTCGGATACTCGCTATTTTTCAAAAGTTTCTTTTTTTTTGTACTTAAATTTCTAAAATTTGCTTCAGTTAAACTTCTATGGTATGAAAACAGAAATCATACATACAGACATAGCACCTGAATACACTGTTGCCGTAGCAATAAAAGATGAAAATTTAACTTTGACAATATTTTCTAACCTATTAACCTGTAAGTAGTTCTGTTACTGAAATAGATCTTTGTTTTACAAGAAAAGTAAATGAATAAAATATATTTGAAATTTTTATAAAGAATACTTTCAAAATGTCCTGTTTCTTCATCATTTTATACTATGAACATTTATTTATTTTTTTTCTATAAAGAAATGTTTTGCTTGGTTGAGAAAAGTGCGAATACTGACACACACTTACATAAGAAATTTAGCAGTGTGACAAACTCTCATGTCTCTCTGTCTACTTATTAGTTTTATGTAGAAATTTCCAGCATTTCTTTTGTTTCAGTAGATTATTATTCCACTCACTAGTCATCATTCCTACCAACCAATCAGATGCAGTCAAATCATGATGTTGATAGAAAAGGAAATGTTATTTTCCATTATCAGTTCAACAGTCCAAACAAGTAACACGAAAAATAGTAAGTTTAAAATCTTGTTACATTATTCTGATGTGACGATCTGACCATACAAATTTCAAACTTTCTCGTACTGACTTTTAAGTGCAACACCAAAATCTCACGGAGAACCAAGATGATCTTCATCTTTTCAAACACATTAGGGTACATAAAAGGTTGTGAAAGTGCACATGGCCTGCCCTGTGCCTCCTTCTTTCAAAAGGAAAGAAAGAGGTGAAATCTTGTTTGTGATCGCTGCTGTGCCAAAATCTTCCAGATCCACATGGAGCCCTCAGCTTTACACAAAGCCCGGTCTACAAAACCACCAGCATTTAACGTCAAAGAGTAAAAGGGGTGACGCAAACAGACAGCAGGCTGCAATGTAACTGACTGACTTTATCAAAACCATTCACAGCTTAATCACTCCAGACACACACACACACACACAGACACAACTAATTCAGTGTGCTAAAAAATATTTGGCATCTTTGTTCTCTAAAAGGCAGAATGGATCAACTGTGACACTCAACAATGTTCACTGTCTTCCGCCCATATTTCCCGGAACGTGGAGACTTTTGGAGACGGTTTGAAGCATGAATGCCAGGAGAGCGGTGACCTATTTCTAAGTGATTGTGGAGATAGTGAACAGTCTTCAGACTGAGTACTGACAGAAACGGGAGGGGGCAGGCGTGATGCGGAAAAAAGGTGCTGGACACGAGTGTCTTTATCGTAAATTTTGAAACCTGCAAATTCTACGAGCGACCTAAAACACTAAGCGAGAAGTCCAACCATCATCAAGTTGGAGAGGCTTTTGTTGGAAAGTGTTTTTAGTGAATCAGCACACATGCAGCAGTTAACATTCACCTTAAGGGAAAATGATGAACAGCTTTCATTAAGCAATGAATGATGTGGTAAGTCAGGGAAGTCTAAAACAGAGGGAAGGTGAAAAAGGAGACGAGGGAGAAACTTGGCTGGTTCCCAGAGACACACCTCAGCACCTCCTCAAAGGTCACTTGTGTAGTTAATAAGGGCCCGATGAGGGACCAGGGACACACACCAAAACACACACATATACTCACAAAGATGCACGTGTGGAATAAGAATACGTACACGTCTCGCTTTGCTCCAACAAGACCTCTGTTCAAACAAACATCAGTTTTATCAAACGTATAGCACCACAACACTTAGGTTACAGAAAAGGAGTGAAAAAAGGGGTAGACAACCACACACGCACGCACACACACACACTGTAGGAGAACGGCCACATTGTGTGATTGTGTGTGCTGATAAGCAGCACCTTTTTCACAGTTGAATAGTGATTGTAAGGCTGTCAGACTGCATGCACACGCACCACACACACACACACACACACAAACACACACACACACACACACACACACACACACGCACTACAGTAAAGTTTACATTCCAGAAGTTTGTGTTGTAATTTGCTTTTGTATTTCACATGGTCTCCCTCAGCCACCGACTTGTTTTATTTTTCCATAATGTCTTTTGACAGAACCCAGAGAGATGGGTGTGATCCACTTAGCCACTTTTTTCCAGTATTTGAGAAAATGTTTGTCTTGTGTGATAAAGTTCATTTGGGAAATGAGCTAACAAAGCCCGAATGTGCTGTAAAGCAGATTGACGGTGTATTTTTACCAACACTGAAACCAGTGGTTGCAAAATACCAATCTTATCCAGTATTAAGTAACTTTTTTGTTTCATTGTTCATAACGTATAAAGAAATAAAGAAATTAAAAGATTGATCTACTCATTCACTGTCCAATATTAGATTTGTAACTTGTAACCACTCAGGATCGGTAGAGAGAGCATCACAGAAAACCGTCGCTCTTGATCCTCTGCAACTGACAAACAATTCTGACATTCAATGCTGATGTTTGAAACTTGAATTACCGTTCATAGGCACCAAGTTACATTTTTCTTAAAATAGGTAAAAAAAAAAAAAAAAGCTAAAATTGTTTATCTACTAGAACGTCTCACATAAAACATGACTTATCAGGACAAGTTGGAATAATCTTAAAATTTGTTTAAACTTTTCAACATTAATGCAGAGAAGACCACTAAATCTCAGGCTGACACACACACACATACACATACACACACACACACACACACACACACACACACACACACACGTTAATCAGATTTGACCAGTCTTCCTCAACAGAAAGAGACCATTATATAACGTTCTGAAGAGTCAGAAGAATTTCTATTAGTTGCAGCACGCCTGTCTCTACCCAGCACACGAGGTACCATTAAAACAGCATTACACAGTGAGCCAACATCCTTCTGGTCTGAACCACCGGACCACCTGTCTGCAGGAAGGGAGGACACAGAGAGTTGTACTTTCATTTCGAAGAAGAGTGCAAGGGAGGATGGAAACAGCAGCACATGGACAGAAGGACTGCACTGGCTCCGAGCCTTGGCCCGCTTTGCTCAGTGAAATGCAATAAAGATGTTGCATGTTGCAGTGAGTGTGTGTTTTTGTGAGTGTGTTCGTGCATGTGTAGACTCTCTTCAAAAGGCCTAGAGCAAGCCAGGGAATCATTTTCTCCCGATAATAAAGAAAGAGAAACTTTCTGCATGTGGTGCACACACAGGCTGTTTTCCACGGCATTGTTCTTATTTGCATGCAAACGTGCAATCTTAAAACACCAGTTTCAGCTGGCTGAGTAATTTTCCACACATGATGAATATGAACGATAAAGCAGGATAGTTTTATTAATGTAATTTCTAAACCACAGCAATGTATCTGAACCACTGCCAGTGGAAGATAAAATCACTGCTCTCCAGTGGAGAGGAATAATTTGTTGTTTAATGTGACTCATCTTCTCACTAAACTGTCATTTTATATTTTATATTTGTTTATATTTGCTTCCTCCCTTTCTCATTTCTCTGTCCTGTGACGCAGAAATTGATAGAGGTATTCATTATTCCAATCCCTTAAGTGTCTCAGAGGTGATGAGGAGAAGGAAACTATAAGTGCACATGTTTTTTTTACCACATGGCACCTCTCCAAAAAAATGAATGAATCATAAAAACATTCATAAGCCAAAAGCCTTGACCTATGTACCTCTTAATATCCATTCCAAAATATACATCTAGTTGCTGTGAATATTATTATTATGATATTAGCTCGTGCCTGAAATGTGAGTCAGCCTCCACAAATTAATTAGGCTATAGATCTTATTTGGAAAATCTACTCCATAAGCTGGTGGAAATGCTCCTGAAGTGTCCAGGTATAACTGATAAAAAAAAAATAAAAAAAAAATAAAAAATAAAAAATTGTTTGAAGGGCATTGTGGTAACAACTATCATCTTATCTGTCTACACAAACTCAAAGTGCTCCATCACTCTCACACGTGTTGCTCAGATCAGGAGTCAGATGAATGAGCACCCCAGAAGTAGTGAAATCACTGGACTCTATTTCTTCTTCTGTCACTTTAATTTGAACGGGAGGATGGTAAATGCCAGCATCACACATAGACTGTATTTAAAAGTGCACCCAGCTTCGAGGTCTGAAAAGTAAAGCCAGTGCATAGGTACCGTAAACTGCAATACCACTGAGGGCCGCTAGGAGCTGGCTTCAAAAAGGCTCTGGTTCCATAAACTATAATATAATATCATAACTGTAATACGCTAAAGTCACTCCTTCTAAACAGTTTCGCACGAGATGTACAAAAAAGTTAAATTGCACCAGTATGTCAACTCAACAGGAAGGGGGATCCTGAGGCCCCGACCAGCCGGCTCCCCAACGTGCACCGTGCGAGGGCAACCTATAACTCCATCCTTCATAAATATTCATTCAAATGCGACCAAAATTGCCGCAGACCTTCTTTGGATAGTAGATTTCCATGTTTTCAAAGGGGTCTGCAGTGATATTAAATATCTTCCTGCAATGTGTAGTGCATGCAAAACTTTTTCAATTTCTCCAAACGTTTCAACTTCACTAAAAGCTGAATCACCATCAACAGGCCAAGGTGGAATTTGAACCATTAATAGCAACTTTGGTGAAGTCGAATCTTTTACCTGTTGAGTTAACCAGACTGTCGGTTGAGTCGCTGGAAAGCTCTGAATGAACTCCGTGAAACACTTCCTTCTCTTTCTCCTGCCGCGACTCGTTCTCCGGCGCCGAAGATAGTCCAGCGGTCTACGACGCCGATGCCGAGCTGGAAACAACCTTATGAAGACGTGTTCGAGCCCCGCCAAGGTAATACTCACGGTGCACGGAGGGCGAGCCCCTGTAAGGGTAAGCCACACGGTTCACAGTGCTAATGGTTTCAGGTTCATGTTGTACATGCAGTCATACTGATACCAAACTAAAGGTCAACAACAATACAAAAACCCTAATACAAAATAATGAACCCATTAGTACATTTTAATGCTACAGTATGACTTTTTTTTTCATATTTCGGACGACATGCATGACACAGTAGTGCAGGGGTTAGAGCAGTTGCCTCACAGTGAGAAGTAACTGGGTTTGATCGCCACTTGAGGCACACGTCAGTTCAGAAAAAGGTCATACTCCAAAAAGTGATAAAAAAGTCATTTTTGTATATAGTATAGAGTATAGCCAGGGCGATGCGGCTACGTTTGATGTTTTGCCGTGACACAGGAAGTTGATGCTCCAAACCTCACGAAACTTTGCACATGCGTCAGGCACCAACTTTCATGAGTTTTTGAAGATGCTAAAGCCACCGAAAAAAGCCATTTTTAAAAAAAAAGAAGAATAAGGAACAAGATCGAGAAAAAGAATTAAAACTGCAAGCAGGAATATGCGGACCCTCGCGTGCTGCACGTCGGGGAGCCGGCGCCCGCTGGATCCCCGACGTGCAGCGTGCGAGGGCCCGCATATCACTGCTTGCAGTTTTAATTGCATATTAGGCTTCAAAGAGCGGTATTTTTAGGGGCCTGTCCGTTTTAATGGATGGGTCTGGGATGCAATATGTCAAAATGCAAACTAAAGGTTTACAAACCAATGGGTGACGTCACGGTTGGTATTCCACCAGGTGACATTTCACCATATTCAAATCTTTTTAACGTTAAACCACAGCAAGAGGCGGAGGTGTTCTACTGCTGGGAGATGGTTGGTGCGATCCAATTTGAAGACCCTCTTAAACAGCTATTCCATGCACCAAAGTTAATCGGCTAAATACGAGAAGGGCAATAAGTGAAAGTCTGCTACTCTGACTCAGCGGCACAACGACACCGTGGCAATGACACTCAAAGGCTGTCAGCCGGCCCGTTGCACAAGGATTAGACCTACGGAACAAACACGTGCACAACAACACCAACCTGGGGAAAAATGGGCAGGGGCTTGGGGAAAGAATGAGGGGGGGGTAAAGGACTGGATAAGAAAACAACCAAGCGGCTCTCAAGGGGCTTTGGCGCTCGGAAACAATCACATTGGCCTCAGTGTCTCCTCTGCAGTGGAAAATGAATAAATTAATAGGTGGAGTAGAAAGCCTCCTGTGGGCAGGGTCCTGAAGCCATCTGTGAAGGCCATCAGTGTGTCCCAAACCTGCTGTTTCCCCACTGAACCAACATGTCAGTCTGGAGATTTACAGCCGCATGGAAAGCGCACACGCAAACACACACAAACATCAAAGAGGATACACTCTCGTAGGTGCAGCCAAACACGCATCCACATGCATTTGTGCAGAATAGTGGGAGGATGCAATGGATCAGACAAAACAAATATTGGCATAAACACATAAGCAGAAAATAAAGTTCATACTCGCACACCCACGTGCAAGCACAAACATTTGGCTGACGCGGAGATTTACACCCGTTTGGAAAGACAAGCATTAGCCAAAAAATAAATCTGTTTCTCTGGAGACCTGTTGACCTCCCTCTCTCTCTCTCTCTCTCTCTTTTTCACACACACAACAGCAGAGGTCAAGGTCAGGCAGGGATGAGCGAAAGGTCAGAGGGAGGTGAGAGTGTGTCGGTGTGGGTTTGCGTGTGGGGGGGCTCACAGGCTGATAAAACCTGTGCACGGAGTCAAAGCCCTCCCCTGCGGCTGGGGGTTAGCAGCCTGCATGTTTTGGCAGCGAGGTTGTGAACTCCGACCCCATCAGACCCTGAGAGACGAGGCGGTCTGGTCAGCTGGGACTGTGGCCACTAATTGACATAATCTCCCATCTCCTACTTGTCAAGTGTCTTTTCAAACAGGCCGGGATAATCAGGGAGGGTCTGTTTGGGTAGCATTCTGCTATTGAGAGGTGGAAATAGTCCCTGTGCCATTGTTAGCTCTGCCATCAGGTGCTCCTCTCTCTGCCACACGGAGCTCAACACAGTGGGTTAAAAGAAACATAAATCCACTGCTCAGAGTCTGACATGGCTTTTTTTTTAAGTTGAATCTGTTGGATAGAAAATATCAACTAATACTGTCTGTAAAATGTCTTGCAAGAAACAAAAGGCCGCGGATCACTTCATAACTCTGGAAAAGTTGGCAACATTTCTTCATTCTGTTGGATCTGGTCAGGCCAACTGTGGGGAGGCTTGTGTGATGTGCTGGAGTCCAACACTGAACAAAACTGTAATGCGCGCTTGCAAAAACTAATTAAACTAATAAAAAGAGTTGAAAGCTGAAAGAAGACGAGGGAGGAAATATATAGTTTCTATCGGTCTTAGAGGCAGTAATCCTGTGGAGATCATACAGCGCTATACACTATTTTAAGACAAAAGATGGATTTACTTACACCAGTGTTCGCATCTTAATCTGCCTTGTTAAGCATTATTTAGGCAGTTTTAAATTTATGTAAGCCTGTTTTTGCCTTCTGTTAGTCTTTCAGCTCTCTGCGGTTCTGTAACCTCAGGCCACACTTCTCATCTTTTTCTGTGCTACTCATTGCAGTGAAGACAAGCTGTCTCGTTCATGTTTTAGTCACTCTCAGATGACAACTTCTGTTTTTGCTTCGCCCCTTTCTTTGCACCCTCTCAGCCAAATTTGCTTATAATAAGTCACCAAGATGACAAAACACACATTTCCTTTAACTACAGGGCTGAAGATACCTCTCATAGTGAGGTTACATAACGCATTCAACCTTTTAATATCACATAAAAAATAATGTGGTTGTTTGACACAGAACTGAAATTATGGTATTATTTCTATCTTTTAGGCTCACAAAACAAGCAACATTTTAATGCTTTGGCAAAAGCACAGGTCCATATCACTCGTGTATGTCTGGATGTCTCTCAAATCTGTGTGGAATTTGTACTCCACAAATAAAGCGCTGCATTTCACAATGTATCAGACAGACCTAAAGATTTTGGGGAGAAATTTTACAATGAAGCCTCCCGCACTAAATATTCACACAAATCTGCTTGAATCGAGGTCCCTAAGTGTTCTCCACTGGTATTTGTCCTTGGTGTGAATACAGCCTGCAAAACTTTATCATCTGATTCCTTTCCCAAAAAAATGGTCTGTACTTTCCCCTGCTGCCTAAAACAATAACCCCACCAAATGTAGCCCCAATGAGCCAGCTTCAGTGCAATCGCTCTTCAGTGTTTGAAGTGTTTATGGACATTAATGATCCAACATTTCAAAAGAGCAGCACATGTTTGGCATAGTAGAGCACTTGGGCAAGATGAGAAAGCAAGTTTCAATGGAAAAAGTTTCCTCAGAAGAGTTGTGTTGTTTTATAGTGTGGGATGTGTGGGCTGTGTGGGATGTGTGGTCTGAGTCGGCTCAGTACCCCTGGGATGTCGAAGCATCAACTGTCCAACCGCACAGACATCGCAAGACATACAATGAAAAACAGGTGTTTAAGTAGAAGACAGAACATCGTCGCTGCAAATACAGATGTCAAATGTAGGGATGACATCCTATCCTCCTGTCAAAGCTGCTCAGCACACATCCGCTCCTTAACGTGACATCACAACTACTGTATCTTCACTATCAGAAAATCTGACAATTATTTTCTCGATTGATCAATCACGTAGGAAGGAAGTTTGTTTTTCCCAGCGCTTTAAATTTCTTGTTTTGTCGGTTTGTGTTTTGTCGAAACCACAACAGATTAAATTTATGACACCAAATAGCCAATTCGATATTTAACAAGCTGAAAGCAGCAAATGTCAGAATTAATACAACAATAGTGATTAATTAACGAGTTACTTGATTCATCTACTAATCATTTAATCTTCAATGCAGTCAAACACACAGAACTCCATAATCATACTCATTGTTTCAAATCGAAAGCTTGAAGTTGCTTAATCATAAAATCATTTGATTATTATTCCACTGACAGAAAATTTATTGATAACAATTTGTACAGTCAACAAATACTAAAAAGTAATTTATTATTTGACTGCAGCTTCTCAAATGTGATGATTTGTTGTTTGAATCATTGTGAGTTCAGTATGTTTGGAACAGTTGAAGGATGTTACAATGGACTCTGGGAAATTGTCATGACTTTTTGGGGTTATTTTCGTTAACATTTTAACCTCATAAAATGATGGAAAATATTCTATAGATGTTATTTGTGAACCTTTGTAGACATGAAAACAATCACAGAGTAAGCAGACAGGTAGAGAGACTCAAACAGCGCAGGGGACACTTTATACCAGCGCAAAGCTTTTGTGGTCATCTAGCAGAACAGAGCCAGATGTGAATGATTTATGCTGATCCTCTCGAACATGTACTGAATGAAGGGATTTAACCCGCCTCACTATCTGCCATGGTGGGAGTGTTTCTCACATGTTCTGCATATTGATGGCTGGCCAAGACAAGCACAAGGTCAGTCAGTTCAGCAGACCGAGTCAAAGCTCACTTTAGCTGCATCTGTCCAAACATTTCTCTCCCTGTCTCTTCTTTTTGTCTCGTCTAAACTCTCAGCTGCAATCTATTTACCGATGCATCACTGTGTCAGCATCAGCAGCTCTGTTTCAGAGATCAGAGTTCACGGGATGACAGACAGAGAGCAGAGCTTCCTGGGGACCTTTAAGAGAGACGGAGAGGACGCAGGAACACTTTTCACCACACATCAGTCAGCCACACTGGAACTATGTGAAAGGCTGCATTTCCAACACGCCAAAGGCACAAAACTCCCTGTTTGCAAAGGATGCAGCACCACAGCTAGTGTACAGAGTCATTTTCAGATGTAAATATAACCAAAATGGGACATGAAAGATTGTAAAAAATAAACTAAGTAAAGGCTTAGTGAATATACATGGATAAGTTCTCGGTTTGTGGTGTCTTCTTACAACACATGTTTTAGTGATGACAAATTCACACCAGCAGGCAATATATCACATCCGAGTGCCACCTACATTTCCAAAAAAACATTTATTTATGTACACTTCATTTGGAAATTGTGTGAACTACTGACAACCCCTCTCACGTGGAAAAAAACACACCAGATGAAACCAATATAGTGGAACAGACTCCCAGCATGTCCACATGTTTCATGTGGAGATACAATAAAGGCAAATGCAGCTGAAAGCACTTATGTCAATCATACACTGATGAAGTCATGCCTCTGTGGATTGATTAAATGACTTAAATGACTTGCTACAGCATTGAATTCAGCACATGGTGACAGAGCTTGGTTGTACCGCGTATGAGGATGAAGAAAAGCTTCTCAAGTCATCAGAGGTACTTCAACATGTTGCAATCTCCCACCAGTAAGTTGGAACAACTAAATCCCTGAGCAGCATTTTAACTAACACCATGTTCCTGGGTTTTGCTGGTATCATATAATGTTGTGTCTTCAGGTGGTTCAGGATGAAGCTAAATGCCGTACGGATTTTGCAGCTCATATACAATGAAAAAAGGCGAAGCCCTGGAGGCCAGGTAATGTATATGGTTGTATCTTTTCTTGATGACCGTGTCTCCTTTTTCTCTCATTTAATACATATTTCATAAGGGTACATGGTACAAATTTCTCTCCCTCTTGTTCAGTGTCTGCACCCCACCCCTCCTCCTCATCCTCCTCCTTCTCCTCCTCCTCCTCAGAGGGATGAAGTATTTGTTTGGGCAGACTCAGTGACATCACAGTCACTAAGAGGGAGCGGGCGCAGCTATCCAAACCACATTGCGGTTTGTGCCACACAATGTACATTACTTTGTATCTAAACACGGCACATTACCTGCATTACATGTGCTATGACTGCAGGGGTTTCGCAGAACAGGAACAGGTTTATTTATAATATAGAAAGACAGTAAATATAACAGAGGCAGCTTAAACACTCTGAAAGAACTTCCTATATAAAGAATGGGATACTTTTCAGCCAAGTGGAATCAGTGCACGTTCGCCACATACAAACTGAACATCCTGCGTCTTATTTTATCACTGCACAACTGCTATATGTTAATGTACCAGTGAGAGAAACAGCCTTGCTTTCAAATGGACCACCATGCATCTTTGTGGTTTTCCAAAGGGCTTAAATGGTGTTATTAGCCCAAGGGATCATGGGATCAACATGATCAAGGGACCTTTTTTAAAACTCATATAACATACAATGTAATCCCCTTCACTTGCATAATATGTGTGTACGCAGCTTCTGATTCCCCTTTACAATGCTTTGTTAGAAGTCCTCCTGTACAATATTTAAAACTGATCCTTAGACACACAAAAAAAAAGTAATGTAAAATGCACAAATCCAGATTAAGTGCAATAATGTAGCATTCCACATCTACAGCAGCTCACGCACTTTCATGCATGTGGCCTGCAGGGTCGCAGCTGCTTCACGGTAAAAGCCTTTCAGCCACTGGGAGTCTAAAGATGCAGAAGCAAGTGGGGCAGTTGTAGTCTGAAACAAATACTGACACAAGTGTCTGAGCTTGACTAGAATCCAGATTTACATGTTAACAAATTATACAATTTGTCCCATTTTTTTTCCAGGGTTTCTCCTGTTTTCTCCTCAGGATGTTGTTGTTTGTTTTGGTCATGTTATTTTAGATCATCCACACATGTATTAATAAAATTTGTAAACATATGGATGAAGACTGGTCTTGGGATGTTGGTTGTTCTCTGACAGTGTAACTACTGTAAGGAAGAGCACAGCGGTCCAAGCAGTCGATGTGAGTGAGTGATGATGAAACTCTTGGTAGTTTTGACCTTCAGCTATCTGAAAGAGCTTCCCTGGCTCTTTCATCACACTCGACACAACCAATGTCTCTGTCTGTCAACACCAGCTTATAAAGAAAGAAAGAGCCATCGCAGGCCGACAGCACACACAAACATACACTCGTTTGCAGACACACACAGTGACAGCTTGTGATGCAAGACAAAAGCAGTTAGCGCAGCAGCTACAGGGTGGAGAGTTTTAGGTACAGATGAATCGCACCATTTTTCAAGTAGCACACTTTTTCTGGTACATAATGACTGGCAGAAACAAAAGGGAGATTCCTGGGCAGTGAATGTGTGCTGCATGTAAAAAAGGACTGAGCTGATCTGCTTTTAGTGCAGAACAAACGCTGCCAGACCACCAACTCGTCCCTTCTTTTCCTGCATTGTCCCTGAGCCCCTTTTCCTGGAAACACGTCCCTCCGCTAAGACACACTCATCAACCTGCCTCATCCATCCACCTTCATAACTCTGACCACTAGGCACTGACCGGTAAGTCTCTGTTTACTCACCACCCCAAGCCTTGGATGAGCTGTCCTTGCTGGATGTGTCATTCGTGCCACCCAGAGGACCAACCCTTTGCCTGGAAGGCATGGCGTCAGGTTTTGAGCCTCGCTCACTCACCGGCTAAACATTCATGTGCTGTGACCTGATTCTTACAAATTTCAGTCCAATGAACAGCTTCTGCCTTGTTTCTTTGTCTTTATCTGCTCCAATTTTCTGGAATAACATTGTACACTTCACTGATCTAAATCTTTAGCTCCTTCAATTACTGTATGTCAATAGAATTAACATAATGTGTTTAAATCATCTTTCATTACAGAATCGAGTCATAACCTTGTCCAAATTAGTTAAAAGGATTCTCAAACTTTTCAGGTGCTCACTGACTAACTTACTGCTAATGTAAAAAACAAATTTGGCAAGAACCACTTGTTACTGCAAACACAAACAACTTCTTGCTGCGTCAAGCTGACGTTAGCGCTGTGTGTCGCTACCCTACATGGCTAACTACAGGCAACAAACCTTTTTAAAACATCTAAATGATTACAAACTAAATTTCACACCACTTTAATGTGGTGAGTACTACGGATGGGACATGATTTTTTCTTTTAGATATTCACAGTCATGAGGATATATATTTTCTAAATTGATTATTATTAATTCAGCGTACTGTTGGTAGCAGAAGCGCTATTGTTTTAAAATGTGAAAAGACACTCATGCGCATCCACAGTACATGTGCCTCTACTGTGCTAAAACACTTGACAACCTGAATTAATCGACAACAGTTTGATAATTGATTGCTATTATTTACTGTCTCCAGCTTCAAGTGTGAGGATACATATTTCCACCCTTTTTTAAACAGCATTACAAATTACTTTTGGGTTTTGAACTTTTGATCACTCAGTTATTTTAAGTCATTACCGTGTGCTCTTGGGAAGTTGTGGCCCACCCCAAGCAGATGATAAATGTGTACGCTGACAGCGCTGTACGACTGCCATCCTTCTGAAGCCTGTGTGTGTGTGTGTGTGTTTGTATCCTCAGGTCACAGTTAGCAGGAGATTATGATCAGTTTGGAGCCAGGACAGGTTCTGTGGTCCTGTCCAACCTTATTTCCCTCTCTCTCTGCCATTTCACTGAATGTAGACCTACTGCTGGCAGCTCTGTTGATGTAGAGGGACGAGTCAACAAATCAACGGCTTCCTATGCCAAACTCATCACACAACGCTCAAACTGTGCGGCACTGGCTCATCCACACAGGAGTTTGTACACATGCATGTATGAGCATGCGGCACGTACATGCGAATGCCTGTAATTAACCTCATGCGTACACATGAAATGCACAGGATTGTCACTGATGTGTGCGCGCGTGTTTATCTATGGTCACCAGGCGCTAACATGACACAGTCACTCACTTCACAGCCGGCACCTTGGCGGCCGGCCGATTGAATTTTTCAAAGGCTAAGAATAGACTTTTACAGGTTTCCGCCATGCCAAAGTAAACATCAACACATTTTCACAACAACAACCGGGGCTCTGAACCTCCGTCATATCAGCAAGAGTCGGCGGCCCAGTTCAGGCCAGTGCTAACTGAGTCGGTGTCTAGCAACAAGTAGGGCGATTCTTAAACGCAAATAAAATATACATCTATTTGTCGTCTGTTTCTCTTTAATTCGTGAAATATAAAATGTAGTACAGCCTGACAAAATTCACAGTCAGAGGAGCAGCAGCAGCTCCCACAAGACAGCTATTCTATAATGCGGATGTAAATGTCAGATGTATTTAATCAGTGGGCACCGCATGTAACTGCTCAGGTTTTATTAGCCAAGCCAAATGTTTGAGAGCTTAAAAATACTTGCATGAGAGTATTTGAGAAGGAATAGGCTTGCGGGGTGGGAGGGATATGGATGTCCCATTAAAAAGCTACTGAGATAAAGGCTGGTTTCGGGCCTCAAGGATTCAAAGTGGGTCATGTCTTTGTCAAAACAACAACAACAACAACAACAACAAAGACCCCTCCAGGCAAGGAGAATGTGTGTATTCAGCCAGAGACATCAACAGAGTGGTTACAAGAAGTCGTCATGTCGCCCCAGAAGATGACAGCTTTATTGGCTTCCTGTCAACAAGCAATGCCTTTGGAGAAGATAGTGTATCAGAAAAGGGCAGTTGTGGATGTACGTGCGCTTGCGTGTTATGACCGTTCATGGTCAATGACAAATAGCAATCAATTAGGGTGTGTTGAGGTTTCTAGGTAAAGGTTCCTAGACAAGGTCAAAAACATAAGACAAACATGAGTAGGGTGTCACAAAGCTACAGATGATGGAGCAATTCCAAATAACTATATGGATAAAGGATGAAACGCCTTTCAGTCCCTGAGATTTCTGGCTGAAATATTATCAAAGACTCCCATTCGGCGAGGCATTAAGGCCTAACCTTGAAGAATAGCCTGTGGTGTGTCACCTGTGTGTGCGCATGTGTGTGTGAGTAAGAGCAGGGGCCTCTCAGAGTACTAATGGCAGCTGATGATAGGCTGAAAGGAACAGCTCTTTCACTGATGAAAGCTGTAACGCTGCGGCAGAAGAAGGGGGTGGACAACAGCGCACAAAAGATAACACTAATGACACAGCTATTTCAACATTTAACACTTGCTTGGCCAACACACTGGCAAGAAGGGTGAAAATAAAAGTTGCATCTGACCAAAATAGATTTTTGGCGCAGAAAACACATTTTCAAAATCAGCTTTTCATTCTGACAGATGGTGTCCTAAAATTAAAAATGTTTTGGTTAAATCACCAGAGATTTCTGCAGCGGTGTTTTTGTCAGTGCTCTTCTTGCCATTTGTCGTGTATTCCTGTGCACCAATCAGAATTTAGATTAACCTGAGTCGAAATGACACAATTGCTGCGTTGTTGCTGTGACACTGACAGCAAGCTCAGATCAACCCACAACCACACGGTCCTGAGGCAGCAGATAAGCTGAGCTTTGACTGTGAAACTACTAATAAACTAAATCTTAGGATGTTTAAAAAAAAAAATTAAGTTTATTTAGTTCTGAAGATTAATATTATAACAAAATGCTACTGACAGCAAGTAAGGCAGCCCAGTATCACGCCAAAGCATGTACTACACTTGTCAGAGAAATGTGGGACTGTGTTTGAAAATCAAAACGTTTTCTGATATTGATTCATAAAATCCCAAGACCAATCTTTTAATGTGACTTTTACACATTATTTATTCTTAATGTAAACGTGAATAATTCATAATTGTAATAATTCGTTATGCTAACCCTAACACTATGCTCTAAATATGTCTATTTATGTTTTATATGGTTATTTATGTCTGTCTGTTTTTTGTTTTGTTTTTTGGACGCTGAGAGCGAAGCTATAACCGGAGTCAAATTCCTTGTATGCGTCAACATACATGGCCAATAAAGTGATTCTGATGTTAGAGGGTTCCTTGTACCTTTACAGAATCAGTTCTCTGAGATTCTGTTAAATATCCACACCAAATTGGTATTGTAACTGAAATATCCCGAACCAAATCGATATTGAATCGAATCAAATCAAATCGGGACCTCGTGAATCGGAATTGAGTCGATTTGGCAATACCCAGACCTACTAAAAGGTTTCGATGAGCACGGAAATAATGTGAAGCGTGCGTCACAGCCATGTCAGTCACATCTTAGCACTTATTACATGGGACATTTTGGAATGGCGCCTGAAGTAGCACTTTCAACCAACTACCCGCACCAATTAAAAACCCAGTACTGCAAACTCTCATGGAAGAATGCTGTCATAGCCTTTCAGCAGGGATGCATGAACTCACAGAGAAAGATACCAAAGTTCAAACTGTTCTGAGGGCTCAGGGCAGGTTCAGAACAATCATAAAGCTCGATATTTGTTCTACTTTGTCTTTTGGCTACTCTGTTTTAATAGTGTAGCTTCCAAAAATACTAAGTTAAGGGTCCATATTAGTTGGATCTAAACCCATATGCCAGAAAATACTTAAACTCTTGAGCGTGATGTAGGAAAGCTAAAACAAGGCTTTGACCAATGACGGCTGACTTCATCAACAAAAAACTTCAAACGCTAGCCGAGGCTCTACTGTATAGCTCAAGGCAGACCACTCAACAATCTGGAGACAGCACTGAGGTGGTGCTATACATTCAGTAGATAGCATCATACATCAAACAAACTCTCTGGAAATACTACCCTGCTCTTCGGCCGCAGCAGAAAGTGATCTGGTTTTAGCCCACACAAGGCTTCACATGGAAAACATACAAGAGAGAATGTTTCAATACACTCGCAGTTTTGTGAGTTTCTTTAACTGTAGTATCAGAATCTGTGTTACAATCTCAGCTCACAATCAGCACACTAAGCCTACATATTGGTTTTAAACTCATATTACAGAGGTACACTGTCAAATAAGATTTCACAGTTGATCCTTCTTTACATTCATGTATCCAATGTGCACCTGGTACTAGACTGTGGATGATTTGTGAAACATTCAATACTCCCTTGTCTTGATGTGTATTTATCTGCTCATTCCTCGGCTAAATACTTGGAGAGTATTTTAAAAGGGAGTAGGAGCTACACCCAAAAGGAGGGCGGGAGCCGCGGTGGTCATCCTCTTACTCAGTTACACCTGATAAGAGCTGGATCCGATTTTATCTAATGTTATAAAAAAAAAAAAAACGTGAACTTATGCAGTGTGTGGTACCAGGGAGCAGAGACATGAACACATCGTGAATTATAGATAAAAGAGACGGTGAGCTGATTGTAGACACCGAGCTGCACGCTGCTGACCACACTAATCTCTCTTCAAACTCATTACTAAGTGAAATACAGACTGGCTATTACTGTCCATACAGAGAGCACTGTGTACAGTAGGTGACAGCATACAGATGCTCTGTTGATACAGTATACACAGACAGCAGACACATCCTGTATGTATTACAGAGGACATGGCACCAGGGAGCCCACACACCACACACAGAGTCTTCGGGCTGCAGGCTGAGAGCAAAAGAAGCTTCGACGGTAAAATGCTGTAATTGCAGCTTAACTGTCCGGCACAAACACAAACAATTTGGTCACATCCTGCACAGATAAAAACAAACAAAGGAAGGGGAAGGAAAATTCCAGAGCCACATTAAATATCTGAAGCTATCATTATAAGAGCAGCGCTCTGATGGCAGTAATACACAAGTCCACTAATGCTTTTACAGACATTTACAACAGACATGATAAGATATGTACACAGTGAGGTATCTGATTGGTTTCAGGACTATTTGCAGAGTTGTGAAAAGAGCAATAAACTGAAGTAACTAGCAAAGGAATGAAAGTTGGCAAAAAAAAAAAAAAAGAAAAAAGGGTGGAGAAGTGAGGAAGGAGGAGAGGAGGGGGGGGGGGGGTGAAAGACCAAACAGGGGAGAAATGGGAGGGAGAAGGGCAACGTCTGAGTGTAGGAGACCCAGGAATGTTAATCCTCTTTGTATGTCTCCCAGCAATGATTAAACTTTTCTAATATCAAGCATGACAAGAAAAAACGGGTCAGAAATGGGTCAGCTGTGGGAGAAGAGGGAAAAAAAAAAAAAAAAAACAATACCAGAGCCGGTGGCTGGGCTTCGCAGCAGCACAGCTTTAAAAATCACACAACGCAAAGCCACAAACAAAGCCGGGGTGACGGCCCCGCAGGCACTCGTGTACAGCAACACAACCTGTTGTTAGTTAGCGTGTCTCAGCTCCACAGTGCTGCATGTACAGCAAGCGGCGAAGCGGACACATTTTGCGGCTGAAACGAAACCGAGCTGCACTGAACTGTAAACGCGCCGGCCCGCCAATCCATTCACCGCAACAGTCGGCACCATGTGACACGTGAAATATATCACGCCCGTTGCTACTGTGTGAAAATGGCCTGAGAAGCTGGCAGGCCGAGTGGAGGAGCTGCAGAGAGCCACTTAGCGGCTGCGCCGGGCTCATCAGAGGTGAGAGGTCAGCGCCGAACTGTGTGTGCTTAACCCCTGCGCTTCCTGGAAACGGTGCTCTCTGGAGGAGGACGAAGAGCCGACGAGCGCGCATTTTCCACAGCTTGGGAATCCCTGAGGCTCTGGGGGGGGGGGGGGGGGGGGGGGGGGACTCGACGTATCCCTCTCTTTCTCGTCAGTTTTCTTCCTCCCCGTCACTCTTTCCCCTCCTCTCACCGCCTTTCAATGAGCTGCGTCATTACCAGCAGATTTAAAAGGCACGGCTGATGAAGAGCAGCGAGAAGGAACGCGAAGGGGGGGGCCGCGGGGTGGGTCGGGTTAAAGGAGGAGGGGGGGGGGGGGGCATGTATGTGTCTGTTACGCACTGGTGTCAGCGGGGAGACAGATTGGAGAAGTATTTCCTTGGCTGTCAAGAGGAAAGGCCCTCCTCACAGGAGGGCTCAGACATCATAAATCCTCTGTGATTCTTTCCATGCCCTTCTCTCTATGTCTCTCGCTCTCGGAGCCCAAATTCTGGTCGAAGTGTCGAAAACGATCTGATTCATAATTTCCCCCGAGTGACTCGGTGAATCAGCCCCTCACGCAGTTTAGCGGGCCTCGCTTTCACACGGTCTCTATTCATCAGCGTCTGCGGTCGCACACTCTAAACCTGCATTAACCTCCGAGCTTGTCCAGCACCCTGAGCAGCCACGCCGGACCGTCTCCACTGATACTTCATTACGCAATAACGGTGACATTTATCTCCGCGATCCTGTCATGTATTACTACGGTACGTATTATGTACAAGTAGGATTTTACGAGGCCTTCATTGTGAAATACCATGGACACCCACTTGGGCTCTTTCACACGCTCTCGCTTGGCTCTATATATATATTCTTCCATCAAAACCAGCACAGCCCTGATCATTAACATTCTTACATTGAAGGGCAGTTTTATCACTCCAACCACACGAAGCAGCCACTCCCTTTGAAGCTGAGTTATAGTCAGCATCGATGAGCAAAAATAGTTGGATCTTCTTGTTTGAGAGAGAGAGAGAGAGACACTGAGTATCTGTTGAGTGCATGACAGAAGGATTTACACCCTTACCTCTGGACCAGTTCACTCATCAGGCCGTACGCGTTCCTCAGATTCTTCGCTGGACGGGGAAAACCCGCTGCATGGAGCCCTCCAACAACAGACATAATGTCCAAGTACCGCTCACACATAAAGACATGGAGGACAAACTAAGACACTAAATATAAAAAGTTTATCTGAAGAGATACACGAGTGCCAGCCAAAACTTATCTATACTGCACATGACTGCCCTCTTCTGGTGTTACATTTTTCAAGTGGAATTCTAAAGTTTATGCTTTAATGCGTTTTAAAAGAGAGTTTTGAATTATTATTTAATCTCAAATTTGCGACAGCTTTAACTTTGATAACTACTTCTCAGGTTCGCAGCAAAACCCCAGACAGTTTCAACGCAGACAGCGATCGGCTGTTGCGCATTTTGTTTGTCCAATCCTGATCTTTTCGTTTCCAGGTTTTTTTGGTGATTAGGTGTCATCTGGATTTGGATTTAATGAGAGAGAAGATGTGAGCTCAGTTGATCTCAGTCAGGCCTGACGCTGCAGTCCAGTGGCTCCAAAAGGCTCTTAGCCCCGCAGTCACAGAAGAACATCAGCTTCTGCTGTGACTGCACGGACCAGGGTCAGGAAATCACTAACACACCAGCCAATACAAATGAGGGGCATCCCAGAAATCACTGCAGCCATTGCACGCAACGGTGCACTGGGGCTCTGCAGAACTATGCTGGTGGTGGATTTCCAACAAGACTGGTTTAGTTTATAAAACTTTGTTCTACTTTAAACTGTCAGAAAACAAAGAGCTGATATGGTGGTAACTCAAAAACATATTTTTTTTTATTGTAATAGCGCAACTCAGCTGCAGGATACGGTGCGTTTCAGGTGCACCAGTTCAGAGAGAGATTTGCGTGTGATGTAAGGATATAAAGGTTGGTAACTCATGCATACCAAACACCACTGACATTTCAGGTGCTATAAAAAAAAAAAAGTGCTTGTAGTCTGCTTGCAGACTTACTGTCCTTTGGTCTCCCCCTTTACCCCCCCCATTTGACTTCTCCCCCTCTCAGGTCCCAGCAGTAGCAGCCAGGGTCCCATGTGTTCCTTCATCTGTCCCTTGACACACATTCCCTAAACAAGCACTCTCCAAAACACTGCTGGTTGCCATGGCAGTGCTACTGGCCTGAGTAAATAAGAGAGAGGGGGAATGATGTGTCCTTCGAGGAGGGGAGTGTTAAATGTGGCGGGAGCAATAGTGTGTGTGTGTGTGTGTGTGTGTGTGTGTGTGTGTGTGTGTGTGTGTGTGTGTGTGTGTGTGTGCGCATACTGTAGTGCCCCATGAGAGAGCTGCCTGACAGAGTCATTACAGTCTGTGCAAACACGCGCTGATATCTCAACATCAGCCAGCCTTGCCACACACGAACACACATATACACATACACATAAACACACACACACATTTTGTCGAGTCCACCACGAATGTTCAGTTAGGTGGTGTCACTGTTCTGCAGATGTTCACCACTGGCAGCTGCAGCTGAACCACATGCGCTCATTATTCTAATTGTATATTTCCTCATGTTTGTTTACAAAATGTCTCCTTGTAGATTTGAATTAAACCTCATCTACTGTCTCTGACTCTTAATCCTGTTTAGTCTGACACACACATGCAAACACACAGGTAAGGCAATGTTTAGTCTGGTTTATTATTTTCCCTTTAATTTCTTCTAAATGCTACGCCGCTTAAAAATAAAAAGGAGCTCGGGGCGTCCAGTTGCCCAAAACATGTGATGAGTCAGCGACAGGTAACAACTAATTACAATCCATCTAAACAAAGACACACGCGAGCACCCATACCAGCGAACACCGACACATCGCCGTAGTCTGAGGTGCTGATACTGAAATTTCAGATGATGCGGGCATTCAGTGTAGCGGACTAAGTAATACAGCGGTGTGGATGCATGTACACTGTACACAAACACACACATTTGTACCGCTGTACTCGTCAAGATCCTCATTCAAATGTTTAAAACTCCACACAAAAGGTCTAAATTTCCAACGGGTCCTTACAAAGATGGAGATTAAAAGTCATGCTCCCACATTCTCACACACACACACACACACACACACACACACACACACACACACACACACACACACACACACACACACACACACACCCTGCACCGTTGAAGCAGCTAAATGCCAATTAGACACTGATGAGAGACATGAAGAGAGGAATGTACTGACTGAAAGTTTAGTCCTCACTTTTCCAAAGTCCACTGTGGCTTCCATTTTTCAGTCTCAGACTGGGAGAACATGCTGTAACCTGTGGACCCTGCTGCTTCCCCTCAGCCCCCCCTCGTTACAGGTCGCACAGCCCAACAGTAAATCTCACCAAGGTTTCTTTATGTATCCCTGTTTTATTTGGCACTGCTCTGTATGCGTGTATATAAGTGCAACCGACTGCACTTATATTTATTTGTGCACGTGCATGTATGGTACGGTGTTGCACGAGCATACTGCATATGATGGCTTTGTTATTGCACACATAAACCAGTGATTAATGGAACAAAATGTCTCTGGTCTTTTAGGGATTTGGTTAATTTTTTATGTTGCAGTATGGAAGCATTCTGCCAAATACTAAAGTTTCAATTGAAATAATCTCTGATTCAATTTGGCCCACTTTTCAAGCTTTTCATTTTATGTCTCTTGATCTCGTCAATCTTCTTGAGTCCTTGTTCTTCTGCCAGTCGTGTTTGAGTGTACATTAATGTCATATAATTTAAGAATGTCAGCTTCATCAGAGCACAGGAACAATGATAAAGAACACATTTAAGAGATTTTTGGTTTCTGCAATACATGTGACCTTGATACATGTGTGTACATTTTTCTTTATTGCCATGGTGGACATAAAAATACAGCACAAAGAAAAAAAGGCTCAGATTGAAGTTAACGAGTTCCTTGGTTACCACGAGGTAGCTTAAAAACAATCCATAAAACACACCTCAGTGCACTTTACACACACATAAAGCACGGTTGGAACACCCATTGGACCAATTCACTTGCATGGTGGAACTATCTATTGCATCATCAAAAAGCTATGACACCCCAGTTTATCTAAATTATATATACAGTATATATATGATATATGACCCTGCAGAGCCTGTCACTTCTGGCCCAGTGGGTGGGGTGGGGGCCCGGGGGCCCAGGGGCTGGGGGCTGGGCAGGTACTGGCCAAGTTCAATTGGCCCTCCATTATGTGCCTAATCATCCGGAGTCCAAAGACCACATCTGGAGCCAACCAGCCCTCCAGGCCCGAGGCGAGCCAGAGTGTAGCCCGTCATGGTCAACATATGCTGTAGCAGAACAGCTGAAGCACCTGGGTTGCGGCATCCAAAGGCACAGCACACGGTACAGAGTGATGTCTCAATCTGCACCTTAAAATACTTTGTTCAGATTGGTAACAACGTGCTTGTCCTTGTGCAGCTGTAAACATGTAAAATATATGTCGATCCTCCCTCTCACTGCCTGTTAATTTAGAATGTGTTAGTGTTTTGTCGACAGAAGAATGGCAAGGATCCCTTTCTCTAAGCATTTGGGAAAACAGCGCTCCTGCGTGTGTGTGGTCATCAGTGAGCGTGTGAAAGCTGTATTTGTATATTTGCATGTATGTATGTATTGGCCTGCGTATTGCATGTGTGTGCCTGGGGATCCTCTTGGCTATAAGTGTTTATGATTATTCTTTACCTCCCATCCTACATGGGCTTTAGCAACATGAGTAAGGCTGGTGTCAGTCTCAGCACCTCATAAATCTCCTCCCCGCCCTGTCCCTGGCTGATGACACATGCCTCTGTCTCACTAAACATCTTGTTCCAAAACGTTACTCGTTCCAAACGCCACGTCAGCGAGAAACACATTTTCATTAGCTGACCAGAACACACACACACATAGCACTTTGCAGACAGAAACACACACACACACACACACACACACACAGAATATGTCCATGTGTTTGTACCTGTCCACGCAGTCATGGGTGCACACAGGCGCACAATACTAGGTTACAACACCGTACAATCCGAAAAGCCCTTCTTTATGGAATCAAGTTTTTTTTTTTCCAGAAGTTACTACACAGTAGTCCAGTACAGAAAGTTTCAGACAAATGCGGCTTCCTGCCGCGTTTTTTAAACCACTGAGAGCAACCTCAGAGGGGCGGATGTGAAGCAACAGGACACACAGCAGCCGCCGAAGAGAGAGCGCTCATGCGACGGCGTCGTCAGCAGTCTGCTGCATGATGGATCTCCAGGTGTGATTAAGCAAACAGCCCGTTATCAGCAGCTGCGATGGAGAAACAGTACAGTAGCAACAAGACAGGCCTTTCCCTTGGAAACCTTACATCCACACTCACCTCAGAGACATCGCTGAAGCATAACGTAAACAGAAATTACACTGCTGATCGCTGCATCATCTTGCATTTTCCCCAGGAATTGCGTGTCCACCTGAGAGACATAAATCACTGACACCGGACCTTCTGAGCGAGAGCCAAACGCACAAACACACACCCAAGAGGACCGCCTTGGCACAGCTGTCAATCATGTCTTGGCAAACCGCACCAGAGGTGGAGAAGAAAAATGTAGGAAATGATGGATATTGAATTAACGGAATAACAGTCTTCACGCTCACACAGATGGACACATGCACACTGTGAGGTTAGCGAAGCCCTCACAGGTAATTCTGTTTGATTACTTTAACAAGCCACCACTTCAATTTCTCTGGGACAGTCTGTTTAAACACTTGCAGCGGATTATTAAATTCTCTGTTTGGTCCGGCCAAATGCGCCATTTGGATAACAAGGTAAGAAATATGTGCAGCAGGTTCCAGTGTGTACAGCGGAGTGGAGCGATATTGTCACATTTATGAATTTTTGAGGAGTGATGGAGGAAGAAAGACTCAGTGTTTCTAATTAAGCTATTCTTTGTCAAATATACCTACATGGAACAAATTAGGGTTTGAACACAGAAGTTCCCTTTGCACCTTGAATCCAGGATTCCTTTCTGTGTATCTAAGACATTTCTACATATCAAATTCTGCCTATTTTCCCCGACTTCCTCAGATCAAGGCAGTTTCAGAAATCGTTTGACAAAGTCAGCTGACCCAGTCATCAACACAGAGGACAAGAGGCATTGATTTGCAGCCAATGGTGCAAACAAACTGTTTGGACAACACTGTGTCTTCATCTTCAGAATGAAAATAGACAAAGACATAAGGCAAATAAAATAAGGATAATTTAATCAATGTGTTTCAGTCATTTTTCCTTTTGAAGTTTTCTCTAACTGATCTGAAAAGCATCCAATCCATCTGTGGTTCGCTGGAAGATGATAAAAGATTTTTTTTTTTACTAAAATCGGTATTATATACTATCCCACACATGTGCACATTCAATTCCTGTAATACCTCCGTTTAAAAGTTCAACTCAGTTTATCCTGAAACTTTTTCTGAAAATATGACATTAATGCCTTTAGCTCCTAATTGGGTCAAAACGTGTCCAAATATTTGACTTTAGCCAAAACCATATTGAGAGGAAAGGTTGAGCACAGGTCAACAAACATGTAGAAAATAACATGCACACATATACATGCACATGGACAACCACACAAACACATGGATGTGACTATGCACAGACCCTGCAGCGTATTGTCCCTGGAACTGTTTTTGTTCAGCTCCAACGACAAGACCATGAGTTCAGTCCTGTTAACTGGAAAGCTGAGTCCCTTTTGTTTGGAAGAAAGAGAATAATGGATTGTTGGAAAGGGTTACCCTGCTTTACTTTCATGCCGGTGGTTGTTACGGATTGCGGGGGATTTAGAATAAAGCCATTCGAGGATCATGTCATTGTTCAGAGCGGCATGGATACACAGGCAGTGGAAATTCACAGGGCTTAGGTAGAGCTTGCGGTTCAGTGTGTTTGGAAATGATGATGGAGCGCTCGATATGTAAAGTCAAAGTCAACGGCAGGTATTGTACACTATGCGAATACGAAAATTTTAATTGCGTGTGCACATGCAAACATGTGGGCATCTTAATCTGAGGCTCGTGGGAAAATGCACGGCCTCAATACAGTATATCAGAGAGATCTCGGTAAGATCAACTTGAGCGAAAGGAAAATTTGGGAGTGACATGCAGGGAGAGGAAGGTTGGGATGTGATGAGGGAGAAAGTGGAGTTTACGGGATTAAGATGACCCCACCTCCGCAGTAAGAACCTTAATCATGAGTCACAGACTGTTGGGACAAGGCACAAAGTGCTATACATGGCTGAAAACATTAGTGACACACTACAAAAGCATGCTCAGAAACCAGCATGGTGAAGAGGACATACCACAACGCACACAGATTGTATGTACTGTAGTAACATCATTAAATTCTCCTGGGGACACGGCACAGGCAGATGCACAGCGAGTGTTTAAATTCCAGGCAGACGTCTGTAATGAGGACTGAGCCATTTGGATGTAATTATTGGCAGCCAAGTGGAAAAGATGGAGTAAATCAACTCAAAAGTGATTTCACTTAAGAAAACTCAATTTCAGTGTGTAAACTCAATTCGCCATAAATTTAATTAACGTTGGTTTAAAAGGGGAGCACTCGGCCTATTATGTGTCATAAAACATTGCTGAGGTTTTGACTTGACTCTCTTCTTCTTCCTCTCTCATTTGTCTGTCCTCTGATCTCGTCTCACCAGTGGAGATTGAAACGGTGGCGCACTAGCGCCACCTTGTGTCTTCTAACGCATCCTACAACAGGTGAGGCGGTCATCCACCCCTTTCTTGGACCATTAATCAAAGGCAGAGAAAAAGTTTTAAAAGGATGTAAGCAGTACTTTAATATCCGGTATCTTTATACTCAACCTGGCTGATTTAAAAGAGCATGTTTGGATGATCTTGATGTAATCAAATGACTTTAATATGTCACAACAGACCCTGTGAATGCAATATATTACTGTAACTGTTATAAGATGTTCTATCTCTTATAAGCCTGGAGGTCACGACCTTTCCAAGGGAACATCATGCGATAAATGTAAAGGGATGCAAGATGACAGACAAAGTTACAAAGGAAACGTTGCTTTTTGCGAAACTTATGTTTCCCTTTTTAAAAGGCTTATGATTTTGACTTTTTTTTTTCTTAATAATGTCACCTGTTTTTGGTCTCTAAAGAGTATTTATTCACAACCTTTCCAAGGGAACATCATGAGATCTTGTGATCTTATATATCACAAGATGTTGAAACAGGGGCTTATTGAGCAGATTTGTTTACAAGCTGATAAAAGTGTGGTGATCTTAGACGTAAGGTAGACTTATGAAAACTGCGTTGTGTTCCTTTTTCCTCTAGATGGCCATAACTACCAACTACAGACAAGATGGTTGAATAAAGGAGGACAGTATTTGCAGCGCAACAGGCGACATTAAAAATGCATGGAGGTCAACAAAAGTCATTGCTGTCCCATTGATTAAAAACTAATCACAGCATTACAGTGGCTGTAACTGCAGACTTGTGCATGCAATTTTGTGAAGGAATAGAAAAATGAAACAATATTGCTGCGACTCACTGGATAATGCCAAAACAATTGCAACATTTGGTTGAATTTGTGGTATGAAGCTAATAAGAATATGTATTTTTCACATAGGACTTGAAATTACCTTGTGCATATTTTGCTGTGGCCGTTAGTGTAAAAATACAGCTCCAGACATCTGATGACAGGTATCATGTTTGGACATTTGGGCTGACATGGATCTGTCTGTCACCTCTCTACAAATCCTTTTCACACCGGGTGAGACCACACATGTTCTGCCATTAGTTTCTTGATTTGTCACGATGAGAAAGTGAAAAGATTCAAAGATGAATATTTGAGAAATTATGGGGAAATGGAGTTGACAGGACTGATGGGGGGTGAAAATGCTCTATAATTTTTCTTCAGGCTTCTACATTTATTGCCATCTTAATGGTTTTAAATCAGGACTTTACATTTGAGTTGCTTTGACGAGTTGTGGATAATAAAGGAGAAAGAAGACATTAATCTCAAGGATGAATTTGTCTTGGACTTGACGCTGTAGATACTGATTACTCTTCTGTTCTCGCTTTTTCTTCCTCATGTGCTGCTCTGGGTGGTGACAAGATTACATTAATTTTGATTTAGCTCTCCAGTGTCAGCTGTCCTCTATATAGGGCAGGTTGTAAGTGATCTGAGCTGTAAGTGTTGGGAGTCGCTGATGCAACTGAAATAAAATCTCTCTGGGTATCCTCTCACCTGTTACCAATAAACACTTTATTGAAGAGAACATTGGAACCATACTTGTCAGTATCCTCATGGTTCTACGTTCACCTAACTCAATATATATACACACGGTGTCCCAGCAGTCCACGTATTTCTGCGTCTCTGACCTGACAAACAGGCATATCAGTTTTGTAAATACTTTGGGGACCGGGATTCTTGGAGCTGGGCTCATTTCTTCTTCTTTTTCCAACTATAATGGGCACTCCACCCCGCTCGGGCTCGCCACCAACTGGCAGAGCCAGCGGGCTGCCCCCGGACCTTGGAGCAGTATCAAACAGACCAGGCCAGTATCCTCGCAGCCAAAACCCAACAGATGCACCGCACTGAAGACGACATCACAAAATCTGGGGACTAACATTTAAAATGTCCTGCCTCACACAGAAACACACTCATATTGGCATCTAAATATAAACACTCCCTCAGCAAGGAAGTTAGCAGATGAGTGGAAATAAAAATCTGCTGTATCCATTTAATCTCTGCTGATTTCCCTTCGTCCCTGTAATGTCTATTCCTACGTGGCCTCACAATACAAAGTCTCACGTCGAGGAATGTCCTGCTTTTACAGCAAGTTTTGAAAGGCAAGTGTACTGTTTACTTTACTAATATTTCATAATAAAGTATATATTTTATGCTCATTTTAAGAAGCCTGCAGTAGACTTTGTATTGTATGAATAATTCAATGTACCCTCAAGAACTTTTTCTCTTTTTACATGTGTGAGTCTGAAATATTTACGCTGCTGTGTTATACTTAAGCTCTTCACTGAGGCCATAGTAAAGAAATAATGTCTGGAGGATGATCCGGATCCAGCACACCAACTCTACAGGATGGAAAATCAGGACACGATAATTTATTTAAGAAAATGCCAATTACTCCTAAATGTTTTGGCGAACATCAGCTTTCACAAGACATCGGTCACCGTCAAATATCAACCTCTAAATTAAATTTGTCCACTGTCCCTGTCTCTCCTGCTCAACTTGGAAAGAAAAAATAGTTTGGAGACTACACAGCATCCCAGTACTGGTCAATGCCCTGCAGCGAGATTGTCCATACACAATAATGTACCGTGCAAACCCCGGTGAGATGTTAAGTAAGAATGTATATATAGAGACGTGAGGCACATTTTGGTGTTGTTTGTTCTTCATTTGAACACAGCCTCTTTCCAAGCACTGCTCTGTGTTTTCTCTGCCGTGCAGCTCTCTAATAGTGGATTAGTTTGGGCTTGTAAATGCTGTAAAGCTCCGAGGATGAACATCGATCTTGCAGTTTAATGAGAAATAACATGGGACAGACCCCCGAATCATCTGTCCCTCCCTCTCTTTAGCTCTCCGTCTCTTTCTAACAAGCCAATGCACACGCTTGCTCTTCTTCACAATAACGCACCTGACAAACCACAGAAGGATAAATTCCCTTGTCATGCAGTCACGTTAGCCAAAGGCAAAAGTGCATGTTACGTTAGGAGAACCGACTTTACCTCCCAGGCAAAGACAAAAAGAAAAGTCACACAGACATGCACGCACACACACACATCCATGTCCTGCCCTCTTTCTCCAGACCAATGCTGGCACTATACGTCCTAAGGCCTGCCTGGGCTGGTGGTTTGATAAATTGGCCCTTTCATCTCGTCGTTGTGCATTGTGTCAGTGGGCTTGTGTGTATTTGAATGTGAGTGTGTGATTGTGTGATTGTGTGATATTGTGTGATATTGTGTGTGTGTGTGTGTGTGTGTGTGTGTGTGTGTGTGTGTGTGTGATATTGTATGTGTGTGTGTGTGTGTGTGTGTGTGTGCGTGCGTGCGTGCCTGGGTACATTGTCTGAGCTGTGAAGTGTTTGGCTTCCTCACTGAAGGCTGCTGTCACAGCCTCTGAAAGCGTGTAATAGGCGCCCATTCTCTCGGAATGAATACACATCCATACACTAGCGAGAGAATGTGGCATGTCAAAAAGACGGGATAATCGAACAGAAAAATTATAAAAAGGGGCACGGCAATGTCATTCTTTTCAGCTAAGCTCTAAATTTGGTGCATATGATTGCTTCGGGAAGTGTTTGCAGGCCACAGTGAATTAATGCCATTTTTGATAGATCAACGGTGCTTATTGTTGGCGGCAGAAAAAACATTCTGGCATCAGACATCGGGTTTCTGTGAGGTGGACTGTGATTCACAGCTGACTAATGTTGTCTTGGTCTGATTGGGATTCAAAGGCAACGGCTGTTTATTTAGATTCCACTTCAGAATAATTCCTCTTGAAATATGGGTTCATTTGCAGCAATTTGGTTTTCCTGAGATAGTAATTTGTAGAGCCTACCAGTTTTTTGTGCTCTCTTCCAGCGGGTCTGTTTTTAGAATTAGATGTACAGTGTGAATCATCCCCATATTGTGTCCCGTCTGCTGACAAATCATCATCACCATCATCTTGTTTTCAGGTCCTTGCGGGGGTTTTTCAGGCACGTTGAAGTTACACCATATTTCCACTATATAGGAAAAGAGCACTACTAAGAAATATGAATATTGGTCGGGTACAACAGGGCTGCAACTAATGATGTTTTTATTCTTCATTCATTTGTCTTCTCTGACAGATTTAACAGATTAGTTGTGAAGGCTATAAATAGCCATAGTAGTTAAAAATACCCATCACAACGTTCCTGTAGCCAATAAGATGTCTTCAAATAGCTGGTTTTGTTTGACAAATAAGTCTAAAGCTCAAAGGCATTCAATAAACAATGGACCAATCAGGGCGCTGACAAAGTATCAAAGACTTTATACTGTTGGTCCAAATGTTCAAACAAAAAAACAAAAAAAATACAGGAATATGAATAACGTTAGACATAGTAGAAATATCATAGGAATCCCTGGTAGCCTGTCCAGGACGCTTCCCTGTCAAATGCATGCTGGGAAAATGGTGCCGTAACTCACACGACATCGCTACATCCATGGCAGAGGAAGGAGGCTGTTCACAGAGGATGACCCACAGTCCTCTGTTTTAAAGGCTCTCAACCTTTTAAATGTTAAATCCCACCCCTCTTTACGAGCTGCTGTGGGCACGTCTGTTCCCAACCCGGTGCGTTTCTTTCGTATAATTGTACAGGTTTGAGGAGGTCAAATGTTTCAGTGCATGGCAATTAAGACAATATCAGGGATCGGAGGAAAGTAGAGGGTGGCTGAAAACCGCTAATTTCCGTTTTCTCTTCTTCCATTCTCTCTTCTAAGATTCCTGGAGGTGCACTGTCAACACCCCACAGTTGGAAACTACAGCACACCGTAGTAAATAATTGACACCAAGCAAACTGGGAAAATATGGATCATAACAGAATAGCAGACGATCATAAAATGTAATTGATTGTGACCAGGCGATTGTGGCACATCAGAGCATCATAAACACTTCATTAGAAGAGCACAAAGATTACTATTATACCATTATATGGGATATAAAAAAAAAAAAAAAAAATTTAAAAAGGGCTCCCCTTCTGTCTGTGTTCATTTTTCTGTAGGGTGATACATGCATGTGGGTGCACTGTGCAGGAGACCTACTCACTCCACCGGTGCTCCCACTCACTCACTCACTCACTCTACAAATCGAGCATTCACTGTACACTATCGCACGCGCCGTGTAAAGCAGAGCGCGCTCTCTGCCTTTCATTCATCCCGGTGAAGGCTGCTCACACTTTTCTTTTTTTCCCCCCTGTTCTTCCCTCTAGCTCTCTCCATCCCTCCCGCCGGGATAGCTTACTTTCTTTTTTTTTTTTTTTGGGGGGGGGGGGGGGGTGGGGGGTAGGGAGGGAGGGAGGGGGGGGGGGGGGAGTTTCGTTTTTGTTTTCCCTCCGCGGTGCCTTTCGCTCGGAGTAGTAGTGGATGATATCAACAGAGCTGCGCGTCTTCTTTTTACCTCCGCGGTACTACACGCACGAGAGAGAGAGAGAGCGAGAGAGAGAGGAGTCGCTGGAGGACACGCGCATCGCGACAGCGAGCTGCACGAGGGAGTTCTTTCTCGGGAGGGGGGGGGGGGACGCAGCGACTCAAAACAAGAAATAAACCGAAAGCACCCGCAGCCGACTCTCGTTAAGTTGGGACGGATATTTTACGGCACAGGTGCGCTAAAGGATTACAGACGGGCAGTTGGCGGATGGTTGTCGCGGTTTCGTGGAGAGGAGTCGCTGCCTCTGCGCAAGGTGAGTGATGGACTCAAGAGCTTGACGGCGAACGGTGGCAGCGGAGTTTGGTCAACAGATCAATTAATGACCGGCACTGACCTTATCTGACTTCGACATAATCTGTTGGTAAAACTTGAAGTTGTTTTTTTGTTTTGTTTTTTTTTCTGAAATCGCTCAACATTTCTACGGACTTCCTGCTGGGATCGGGAGTGTCATTGTGGAGCAACCCCTGCAAACTTTGTGTTTTGTTTTTAATCTGTAAATAAATCAGGGGCGTGGGGTTTGTGTACATTCCCTAATGCACAGCATACGTGTCTGTATGATATTGTAGTTTTATTATAATGCTTAAAATTTCCTTCTTGGCCATTTTAGAGGATAATTGATCATATTGATTGTTTTCGCAAATAATTGGTGAAAAATGTCCATTGTGAGGTGCCCAAATGTGTTGTTTGGTCCGACCAACAGTGCAAGACCCAAAGATATTTAATTTACAATGACAAAAAGACAGAGAAAAGCAGCTGCACCGCACAATGCAAAAGGTGAAACCAGAGAATGGGTGAACTCTCTGCAGGGTAAATGACTTAAATGATTAATGGCTATCAAAATAGCTGCAGATTAATTGCCCAGCAATCAGTTCTTAAAATAGTTTACAAAACATTTTAGCCCTTATTCACTACTTAATGAATTTAGAGAAAGTTGGCAACCTGCTGTGGTTAAAATTAGACGCAGGGATTTTGCTCCTTCTGTAGAAACCATCTCTTAGCTTTGCAAATCCCAGCTCTGCCCCATGCAGCTTCAATAAAGACTTTCTGAGAAGTCTGAAAATGAGACACATGTCAGATATAATACGGATTGGTTTTTGATGCTGCATCCGGTTTCACTGACGACTATCCGACTCATTCACAGCTCTCTCACTGCGAGTATCTGTCACTCCGGGAGGAATGTCCAGTCAGCTCCATACTGGGCGTCTGTGGCAGGATGATACCAGCTTATGGTCTTTTCAAAGCATTCACCTGCCCGTCGACGGGACCGACCCACAGACACACACATTCAGCCTATCTCTAAATATCACTCATTCAGACATGCTGTGATGAGGAGTCAATTTAAATCGCATGCAGTCATCATTTTAACCCTCAGAAAAGGACATTTTTCTCCTCTTCACGCTGCACTCTATACTGAACCGCTATGTTTCCACTGAGTTGCACTGGGTATATGGATCCACTGAGGCTTCATGCTCTGTTTACATACAGTTATTGATCACAAGTCAGTGCAAGTGATCTTCAGTCCTGTGCTGTGATCGATTCGGCCTCTGCTGACTTTTACTGTATTGCAGGTCACAGCAGCAGTCAAGAGAGCTAGAATATTAGACTCGATTATTTTCATTAATGTTAAATATAGTGACAAATGCCCAATGAAAGGTTTCCAAAGCCAAAGAAACAACAGCTCTAAACTGAAATGATCAATCGAGTTGACAAAAAACAGCCTATTAAAAGTTTACGGACACACAAGACAATAAAAGTAGGACATTACATTTGGGAGGCTTTAAAAACTAATTAGTAATCATAATTTTCGCCATGTGCATTTTTATAGATGTCTAAATCGACTAATTGCTTCAGCTCTAAACTGAGGCTGTTTCATTGTGCTGTTTCCCTTTTAGTTTCAAACACGATATGGTAACACAGTAAAGATAATGTCATTGCTCTAAATATAATCGCATGCATTTAAGTCAATTCCCTTAGTGTAACTTCAGAGCTCATACTCAGAAAATTGCGAGCGGAAGAATCACCATAAAAATAAAGCAAGTTCATTTGCATAATGTCAGACATATGCAGTGCAGTTCCTCCCAACTCTGAGCCATCTAGAGGTACAGTAGCCTACATTCTCCGTCTCTCTTCGTCTCTCGGTGTCTCTGGGGGAGAATCTGATTAACCGACTGGCATAATTTACCCAGTCCTAAAGGAACGAACCGAGAAGCTATGTTGTTCTTGAAAAGTGGCCGCTTCCTTTCAAAATAAAGCACGCAGAAAGAAGGACACACACACACACACACACACACTCTTGAAAAAGTGGCTGCAGCTTCGTTGCTGTCTTTAACAGGACAAGAATTGACTGAGCGAGCGCGTATATGCGTGTGTGTGCGTGTGTGTGTGTGTGTCTGTATGTGTGTGTGTGTGTGTGTGTGAGAGAGTGATTATGTTCACGGGCGTGTGATTGCTCTAGTTTCTTAAAGATTAATAGAGCGTCATGTGTAGGTGTGGGTCCCTGTGTGTATGTTTTTTCCTCCAAGAGCGCTCCATAGCAACAGGCAGCATATCTTCTTCAGATATCTTTTTTTCCTCACACACACACACACACACACACACACACACACACACACACACACACACACACACACACCGTATGCTGTGACCTTTCTGCTGACTGTGTGCTGTCTTTGCATGGGTGCATCTGCATCTGTGATAACATGCGTGCGTGTGCGTGTGTGTGTGTGTGTGTGTGTGTGTGTGTGTGTACATCAGCGTGTGGGCCTTTTGACTTTTCATAGTGTACATTCATTAATAGCTGCATAATAACTAATATGGAGCCACTCGCTGTGCTAGTCTGCACGATCAAGATATTGAGTCCGTCTAATAGCAGCATCAGTGCATGGCCAACCTTTTCCAAAGAGTTTTTTGTGCCCTTTTTTTCCCTCCTAAACAAATCAGATAGGATCCCAATTGTGCAATATTGATAATGACTTATATGCTTTGAACAAGTGGCAGTTTATCACATTTAGCCTATTTTAAGTATCTCTCAGCAGGAACAAGCGAGACATCTTTAATATATATCTTGACACGGTTGTCGTGTTATGTTAATATCAGTGTTAGACTAATAACTGGTTGCATATTTCATATCCGGGCGTAGCAGACAGAGCTCTTTAGAAATCAATTTTCTTTTGCTCCATCACCGTGTTTGGAAGCTGGCCTAATGCCAGATAGAGAGCGAATAAGGGAATGAGAGGGGGATACTGTGGGTGCATTAGCGAATGAGGAAAGAAAAAGATGCATATCAGATGAAGAATTCATCCTTTTCCTCTGAGTTTGTCGAAAGAAGTTATTTGCTTTCTCAAAAACACTCGCTTTAAGGAATAGATGCAAAGTAAAGAGGCACAAACTTTATTCAGGCCATTCATGCAGTCCACGCTACCGTAGGTGCTGTGAGGTCATGTCCTATTTAGTTCATCCCAACGTGCGTGTCCATGCGTATACTACTGTTTGTGTAATGCATTATCACAGCCCGCTGTCTGATACATATCAATCATGGCATATTCCTCTGTGTGGATGTGAGTGCGGTTGTAATTTACATGGACTCTTTATACACACGCATGCTATCTCTGCAGACAGAGGAAGAATTTCTCCTGTGGAGAATTTATAACAAATCATATAACAATCACGGAATCTGTGCCGTGTGTGTCGAGGCTGCTGACCTTGCTCGCTTTTCTTTTTTTTTTTTTTTCAAAGAGAAAATAAACAAACACTGCCTTCTCGTCTTCAACTCCCTTATCAAACTCATATTTATAAATACGTTTGATTCGGTGAATCAAAGGGCGAAGGTGGCGTTTCTGTGACTGAATCAGGCTCTAGTTGTGGGTATGTCTTATGGGTAGATACTCTTATTTTATACAAAACTGAATTATTATTTTTTTTTTTTTGCAATGAGTTTGGTTCGTTTTCAAGTGATTTCCCCATTACCTTAAGATAAATCTAAAATAGCTCAAAAGGTTTAGTTCCTTTCTTTTCTGGTTCATTTCAACATGGATTTTACTTTCTTTGTTTTGTCATTTGACAGCAAATTGCCTTTTTCCTGTTCTTGTAGCTCCAGTCTCCTGGAAGCACTGTTCTCTAACAAACACTCAAGGGCTAAACAAGCTTTCACAGTTGAACGCAAAGACTAAAATCAATCTTTTCACAGTAATAAACCTCGCATTGTCTTAGAGAACAAACAGTAAACCAAAGTCTCTACAGTGTAAAAGTTAAAGTTGTAGTAGGCAGTTTTTGTTTTTTTTGTTTTTTTTGTGCGTGTCATTGGGCAAAAAGAATCCATAACCTTTCAGCATATTGTAATACAAGTGGTCTGAGAGAACTTTAGACTTCTGCAACTCTTCTTGGCTCTGTATTCAGGCTGTAGAAATCTAGCCTGTGACCAAGACTCAAGGTCAATCACAGGTCATTTCAGGCAGAGGGTTTCTATTGGCTGTTCTACAAATGCAGTTGCGCGCGGACGTCTCTTCAGATATTGAGCCTGACTCAATGGTGGAAAATGCTCGGGAGAAGGTTGCCAGCATTGCCAACAAAAAGCAGACATTTCCCTCCCGGGTTCAGCTTTCTTCCCTCTGAGGTGCACAGCGGGGCTACCAGGGCGAATGGTGGGCCAGGTGTCACCGGAGGGAGAGGCCGCACCCCGACGTCAAGCCCTTTAGTGCTCGCAGCAGGCTGCCGAAAGTTGCTCAGGGCGAGGCAGTCGGGGACGCAGGTTCGTCCGGTTGAGAGGGAGGCGGTGTTTTTTTTTTTTGTTGTTTTTTTTTACCGTGATGCCCGTCTCACTTGGGCAGTCATCATCCGTTAGGGGAGGTTTGCGGCTGTGGATGGGGGTGACTAGAGGCCCAGGCGACAGCAGACGTCACATGCCACCGAGGGGGGGGGGGGGGGGGGGGGGGGGCAGCTGCAGAACAAGAGCTATATTTTTCAAACGCATTTTGGCACTTTTTCTTTTCTTTTTTTTCCCCTCCCCTTTTCCAGAAACCTGCCAACTATAGTTTGAAGCACAATCAATTGTCATAATGGCAACACCAAGAAACATACACGGTGTCACCGCAAATGTCCATGGATCACTACTATCTTGGGATTGCAATAATTAATGCAAATTCAATCCATCTGCGCAATATTTGCAGGAGCTTGTAATTTTGCTAAATTCCCAGGATTTTTCCCTCAAAAAATGTCGTGAACAGAAGCTCTGCTGAAAGTAATACGGCATAAAGTAGTATTTCCAAACAAAAAGAACTCCTCATTTACGATGAGCAAAGCACCAGAGAAGGCGGAACAAGCGCGAAAAGCGACGACAGGGTTTCAGGGAAATGTGGTCTTCTCGTGAAAACTTTGTTTTTGTGCATACAGTATGTGTTGAATTAATATAAATTAAACTGCACTTAAAGCTCTTATTTTGACGGCATGGTTCAATAAATTAACAAAACATAACAAAAATATTTCTGTCATGTGCAGCAAGTTATTACACCTTACTCTCAGGCAATGCTAAAAAAAAATATATATATAATAATAATAATCGGAAAAAAAATTCCCCCCTCATCTTGCAATTTTTACATTGGGATTTTTGAAAAGATCTGCTGCAAAATCAAACATCGCAACAATTACAAAAATAACCTCAGCGAAATCCTGGAGGAACTGACTGCAGTTGTTTTAGATTAATGGTCATCAAACCTTCTGTAATTATTCCAGCACAGTGAACACAGTAGGTTATACAGCGCACCATGCAGGCAGCAGTAATCAAGGCTGTATTTCTTTGCTGCAATACTGTAGGCACACGTCGTAGCAGTATTAATAAGTTTATCACCTCTGACTGCTGGCAAAGATCCCTGCAGGCATGGCAACTCACATTTACTCCGTCACTTTACAGACACACACATGAATATATATATCTATATATATAGATATATATAAAACACTTATGAAACAGAAGCCCTTGACAGTTGATCCTATGATGGTATTTGTGTGCATGTCCCCTGAGGACCAAACTACATCGTCAACTCTACGCTGTATTGTTCTGTAACTATTTATACACCTGCTTTACAGTCACACTCGCAGACTAAGTGGGGGGTACGCAAATGAATTACACGACGTGTATGCTGGTTGAGACTTTTGTGCCACAACACAAGGAGATTATTTTAGTCATTAGTACAAAAGATGCTAATTAGCTGTTTGCCGTCATGTCGATTCAAGAACGGAGACAAAGAGAGGACTGAGAGCGATATGGAGGGAGGAAGGTTATTACAAAGCACTATTTGGCTTATGTCACTTCAGTTGTTCCACTTATTGCAATTGTATGCCTGATTTCTTTTACACTGATTGTTTGTCTTTCCAATATCTTTCTGAATTTATTATTATTTGTACGCCTCACTCCAGCTCTTTCTTGTGTTTTGGGTTGAGGTGAGTGTTGCCTCATGGGAAATCTTTCATCCCAATTTGCAAGTATAATACAGTTTGTAGTTGGAAATACATTAATGGACATATTGAACTATTACATTACTCTTTAATGTGCTCTGCTCCCAGGTTTAGTCACTACCACAAAGAGGGTCTATGTGTGTGTATAGCTATGTGTTGAATATTGTATACTGAGAGAGCCATTTGCTGCCAATAGGCAAATATTCTTTTGTCCCTCTTTTTTTGATCGCACCACTTTCTTGGCCTCTCAGACTATGTTTGGAAGTCACTGCGGTGTCTGGGTGAATCTTTAACTCAATAAACAAGACTGTGTTTAGTCTATAATTGCTCCACCACTTTCAATGGTAAAATACTGTATGAAGGTGAAAACACGGCCCGCAAAGACACATTAAACAGCAGAAAAACATCTGGCCAAAATGTGCCACAGTATAAAGAAAATGTGCAATTAGTTGCTAATGGAACAGATAGACCCCAACAGTTTTGTAGCCAGCCTGCACAGCACTATCCATATGTTACAGTGACATAACAGCCCCCATTCAAACTTCTGTCTCCCACCATTAACTTGCCTAAGAGTCTGTTACTGAACACACTCAGATAGACACACTGAGGCAGAGATGCGCGCAGTTATACCAGGAAACCCTAACTTTACCCAGGATAATAGTCTTCTTTCACCCTCTAATGAGTGCGTATTGTGGCCTAAAGCAGTAGGTCTGTTATTAATACCATTAACAGCTAATGGTCCACAGAGAGTGATTTTCAGAGATAAAACTACCAGAGCACCCTCATGAATAAAAACACTCTTATAAAGGCAGAGAGGTTACAAAATCAAAATAGATGAGATGAATAAAGGTGATTAATAGATAGTTTGCCTGAAAAAACTGTCGTGGCCTTACAGCAAGTTCACATTAAAAAGCAAGACATGAGTAGCACTGGATACTGAAGAGCTTAATCCGCTCACTCACACCGATTCTGACCTCCGTTCGGCGTCTCTGTCCTCAGAACCAGCTTTGCGTCTGTCAGCAGCACAGAGGAGCTGAAAGGAGAGCTGCCAGACAAGCTGTCTTCACCAGGCTGATGGACAGTTTTCATGTTGGCTCAGCAATAACAAATCAATGTTTTTATGTATGGCTTCACTGATTTTATTGATTAAAAGTAAAACCAGGAAGCCAATGCCTGATGGATCATTACAGATCCCCCTAAAATGTTCAAACATAAAGAGTTTACAGAAAATTATACATTTAATAGAAGTCTGTCTGTTCCACGAGACGGGCAAATGACAGATGCCTAAAAATGTTTTCTACATGAATTGGCCTATAGGGAGCACTGGTGGGGACCTCCTGGTCAAATTCATTTACTCACTGGTGAATCCTTTAATGTTCTTTTGGACTGTAAGAAACTCGATAAAGAACCAAGCCGGTATCCAGCTGTATATACAGGCAGTTTGAAAATGCAATGATTGTGTATTGGGCTCTCAGCGCTTCCAAAATGCTGATGACTTACAGCTTCATACTGTGCCTGAACACCTCCTGTGCAAACACAAACAGGGCACCAGCGCTGCTGCTGTTCTGCTAACACAACTCATGCTGTGCTTTCCATGTAAACACAGCGTTAGGCTGCGGCCATCTTCACAGCTCCGTGAGGCTGTACTCATATAACGCGCTGTTTTGTGCATGCTGAAAACGACACAGCCGACATGCCAAACAGGTTCTATGTTTACCATGCTCAAAGTTTAGGATGTTAGAATTGCAGAGATTGGCTGAATTTGCATTAATTATTGAGATCGCAAGATTACGATTTCCTGGAGGGAAACAAAGGGCTGGCAAGAGCAGATTTACCAAAAAAAAAAAAAAAAACTGACTATGATCCGGAAACATTCGGAAAACTACACCCGAAGCACAGACAGACTAAATTTATAATCTGGCAGCCGTGAAGAGGCAGACTTCCCTCAGCGAGTACATATGCTAAGTAGGCTGATTAGCAGAGTGGCTGCAGGTGAGCAGATTGGGGAACTGGGAGCAGGTGAGGCGGGTGTGAGAGACTGGACCAAGAGAGATAGGCTGAGGACCTGTGGTGGGTGGAGGGACAGATACAGGGAACAACCTTAAAGACAGAAACATGAAGACAAATCCGTGACAGTGACAGCACGGGCGGATGAGAATGTCATTAGTTTTGAAGGTATTTGGTCATGGATTAAAATACTAGGCAAAATGGGAAAATGCATCCAGTATTGGTTGTGACAATTTATTCCAAACCTTACGTAAACCAAATGTTAGCACCAGGGAAAATGTCAGGGGATCACCAAAGTCTGGAAACCATGAATGTCTGAACTAAATTTGACCAAACATTCAATACCCAGGCCTGGTTAGAGACATGAGGACAAAGTAAATCCCACTTTTGTTGATCTATAATATGGTCCGTGCACGGCACTTTGAATTACTTTACGCCTTAAAGGCGCCATACAAATTGAATTGCCTTACAAGGCCTTTTTCTTTTTGTCGTCAGACTTTATTTATTCACTGTGTCTCATTCAGATAATCATCTGTGGAAGAGCTGAGAATAAGCATATACATCCATCAAAAATTATAGAGCCATGTCAAATATTGTGAGAATTATCAGCACGTATCCCTCAGAGAAATAAGCGTCACTGACTTTAAGTTTCGTTGCAATTTTCCCCAGCAGTGAGGTGAATAATACAGAAGCTTATCAGCTCGTCTCTCCCAAGAGTAGATAAGTGTAAAGGCTACACCATCCCTCATGAATAATCACTGCTCTAAAGGTCATATTTCCACTACTGGGAGAGAAAGAAGGAAGAGAAGATGAGAAAAAGGAGGCAGAGAGATGAAAAGCATCGTTTGACTGTGTCACTGTAAATATCAAGATGCTCCAACTCAGAGCGGAGAATGAGGTCCAAAATAGAATCTGTAGCACAACAAATTGGGAAAAGGTTGCACGGTCTACCATACTGCTCGGCTGGAAACGTTCTGTTTGGAATTTGCATGTTTTTATTCTGCAAATGTGGGTTTTGTGCGGGCGCTCCGGCTTCCTCCAGCAACCCGAAGGCATGCGTTGTAGGTTAATTGGTGATTCTAAATTGGCTGTAGGTGTGAATGCGAGCATGAACGCTCGTCTGTCTTTCTGTGTTGGCCCTGTGATGGACTGGCGACCTGTCCAGGGTTTTGGGATAGACGTTAGGACCCCCCTGTCACCCTCTACAGTTTAAAATGGCTATAGATAATGGATGGATGGTCAAATAGTAAGCAAAGGGAGAGGAAGAGTTATAAAAACAAATGCTGACTCATGGGTAGAAGTGTGTACCTGCTCTTGAAATTACATGCGTATTTTTCTGACCCTTGAGTTTACCACTGTATGTTCTTAGAGAAATTTACCCTCTTGGTTTAACTATGTGAACATGAACATAGAGAAAGCCTGATCATCTATTTATGTCACTTGTTTTGGATCTTTAGGTTTTAGCTCTTAGTTTTATATTAGACAGCCAGACTTGTGTGTTTGTATCCTGGCTGCATTTGAGGTTGTGTGTGCATGCAGTTTGCAGTATTTAGCAAGAAGAGTACAAAGCAAGCTCCTGCAGTGCAAACAGAATGAATGTGGATTTGGATTCAGACTCTGGCTCTGGCTCCTTTGAAGACTTTATTCCCTCAGTCTAGTACCTTTGATTGCTACTGTACAAAGAGGAGGGTTGCGAATCAGATTCAGCGTGTGTGTGTGCGTGTGCGTGTGTGTGTGTGCGTGCGTGCGCGCGAACGTGTGCAGACGAAGGGAAGACAGTGTTCGGAAAGATTACATTACCAGGAGCGAAACAGGAAAGAAATTGTAATGTGGAACATCAAAGTGACACGGCAGAGTGCCTCTGCAATATAGGGCTCCATATTATTAACCCTGCAACCTTTTCTCATGTTATTCCCAATAGTGACTCATTAGACAGGCCATTGGCTTAGAGGCTGATGTCAATATTTCATTGGTTGTATGCATAATTTGACAGTTAAATCAGAGCAGCACTTTATTTCAAATGAGATAGAAGTTGTATAAAATGTGAAAGAGGGGAACAGACAGTCCAGCTCGACGCAGGCGCCCCCCCGCCCCCTGATGGAGCAACTTAAAAGAAGCCCTGCTCCTCCAAACACCTGCTGCTCTCTGCCTTCATCCCACAGTCTCTTTCTGTAAACTGTGGCATGTTTCTCCACTCCTGCTTTTTGCCTATCAGTCGTTCGTCTACACACTTCACAAACAAAGTTTGTGTTTTCGGGTCATAAAAGAACTCAAATTTGTATCTGTAATAGTTGGGGTGCCTCTGAAGCGCCACACCGGGATACAACATCACACCGTATCTCTGTCAATACAACAGGGCTCTCATTTAATACAACACTATATCTTGCAGTAAGAAATATTACAACCTAGTTAATAGTCTAAGTCCAGGCGATATAAAACAGCCCAAGTGGTTGCATTTATTAGAAAAAGAACAAAAAGCCACATTCCATTCAAAGCCAGCCATTTAAACGAATGGTGGGGCCAGAGGCTGAGCTTTCAGGGAGGGCTCAGAGTTCACATCTATGTTAAATACTTGATGCGGTCTTAAAAGAGGATCCCCTCAAGGTTCATTTTGTCTTCAGATGCCTGAGGCTTTCATGTGATCGCTAAGACTCTAGCTTTTTTTGCAGTCTTGTGTCTAATTGAGTTTTGGGCTTTTTCATTTTTTATGTGAGCTACTGTTTCTGTACACTATTCATCTCTGTCAACTGATAGAGATTTTTTTCCCACCTCTCTGCGTACATTGTGGTCACAGTTTTATTCCAAGTCTTGTGTTTCATGTTTCATCCATGACTCCTGTATCACCCCCATTTACCCACTAGATGTCCTCAGTCTGTCTTCCTGCTAGCAGCCACCTGTCTGCCACACCCACCTCACCTCACCTGTGCCCAGTTCCCAATCAGCTCCCTTCTGCATCACAGTATTACTGACATCCATCCATCCATGATCTATACCTACTTTATCCTGAAAAAAAAAAAAAGGGAGGGGGGCTGGAGCCTATCTCAGCTCACTTTAGGCGAAGGCAGGGTACAACCTGGACAGGTCGCCAGTCCATCACAGGGCCAACACGTAGAGACAGACGGAAACAAAGACCATTCACGCTCTCATTCACACCTAAGGGGAATTTCTAGAACCACCAATTAACCTGAGATGCATGTTTTTGGATGTTGGGAGGAAGGCGGAGTACCCGGAGAGAACCCACGCAGGCACAGGGAGAACATGAGAACGTGCGTGAATACTCACACATCCACTTGTCCGCTGCATTTTTTTTTTTGGTGCTTTTGCCCATCTCGGTTTTCTTCTTGGTGTCCTGATTCTCTCTCCCTCTGCTCTTGTGAGTTTGTCTACCACCCTGCTTGTAAGCTTCTGCTCTTCAGTAGACCATAAATCTGTTCCTGCCTGCCCGGTTTAGTGTCCACTGTGGTCCTCCGGCCTGCTGCCTTGACACATGGTTGTTACGCATATCAGCAATTCTTAATCACCACACTGTACTCTTAAATAACCTTAGAACCACTAACTAACTAATCACTAATATTCCCAACTGGATGAGCAACAATCAAAGTTAAAGTATAATTTATAACCATCAGGACTGTGGTTTAATTTGACGGACAATACATTAGCAGACAACCTCCCAACTGCCATTAGATTGTGAGCAGAGTGATGCTAAAGTATATCAAATACTCCTCCTTCCTCAAACCTGTTGGAAAAGCACAGACAAAAGTATCTGATAAATAACCCAAAATGAAGCATAGCAGCAGAAGGAGCACCGAGATTGACTTTGATTTGGCTGATTGGCATCAGCTGTTTCATACATGCTAAACAAGCGGCTCATTCGCAGCAGCTGCGTGACGAGTAATGTCCAATCTTATTCATGAAGGTGCACAACACAGCCACTAAAACATGACACACTGCAGCAGCTCCCACCGCCGCCCCCCCCCCCCAACCTCCTGGTATATTTTTGGCATCGCAGCCTTATCAGTATTTAATAACCAAGTATGTTTATTAAAGGCGATTCGTTTTAAGAGCAGGATCTCTGTTGCCACTCAAATCTTTTCAACCTGTTTGCACAACTTGCTCCACTATTTTGAAAGACCGTTTTTTTTTTTTTTTTTTTTTTTTCTTCAGTATCGACGAGATACTCTAACAACATACCCATGATGGAAGGACCAAAATGTGACGCTTGGATTGAGTACGTTGGTCATCATGATTAGTGAAATGGTATTTATGTGATCATGAGCGGAAAAGGCCCCCAAAATAATACATTTTGTTACATGTTACATAAGAATTGTCATCAAGATCACAAGTAAATTGTTATTGAGTTTTTTTTATTGCATAAAAAAATATAGCCGTTTTATGAATGAAGCCAAATTAGTTTGTCTATGAAGGGTCTTCCATTATTCATGTTACTTAGTATTATGTATTATCATTCCCCTTTTAGTTGTACTTACTAGTTTCGCTACAATACAGAGTTTATACAATTCTAACCTCTTCATTATCAGATGGCGCCAAGGAGGTATCTGTCCATCACTCACCCGCTATTGAAAAATGTATGACTTATGTTTTTTTTTTTTTTTAAATCCATGACATTTTGTATGGCTTATGTTTTTCCCCAACGAGTAGAGCAAAGATCACATAGATTTCCACATCAATCTGTATAATATTTGATACAAATAGTTATATCCTTGTAGTAAAAGTCTCTTACTACACAGCTCCAACTTTGGCAGAACTTTTTGTGTCACAAAAGATCCGTCACTCACAATAAGAAACCTTCTGCAGACCAGACATCAGCTTACACCAAACAGAAACCTCCGGGGCTGAAAAAATTAAGCCAAAACAGGAGTGCTAGAGACTGCAGTTCAATGAATGGCCACTTGAGGCGACTCTGAGAGCTCTAAAAGTGGTCTAAATAAACCACCATGTTAAAATGACAAATTTCACAGATTCACACATTTTTACAGAATGGTGCACAAACTGTTTTTGGTCTCTGTAGCTAATATCCCATTCCCGTCTGTACGGGGGCGTGACTGCTAATATAACTCGCTCATTTAAATTGTATGAAGGCTTAAAGTAATGCATAATTAAGGGCGTAGCTGATTTGAGTGACAGACGGGTGCTGTCACAGTTGGCGAGCTGTCTGCAGGTTTCAGCAACCAGGATTCATTCGGCTCACCTCCGCTCTATCCACGCACCACGTCTTTGCCCATTCATGTATTAGCCGAGTAAGGCGGAGTCCGGCACTTCCAAAATGGCGGTGGCCTGAGACACCCAGAATTTTTGCTTCAGAACCGCTTGTCAGGAAACCTCGGGCTGACTAGGGAAACCTAGGGAGGCTATGTCTATTTTTTTATATACGGTCTATGGCTCATACAGAATATCTACATACAGAAATCCTATCTTTACTAGTGACACACCTCCATCATGAATGATTCGATCGTTTCCACTGAACTCTGTGTGCATCTAAGTGGAAAAATAAGATGCAAATCATACTGTCAAGAAGGAAACAAAAGAAGTGAAGTTACTGCCTGCTGATAGTAAATACAACCCACATAAAATGCATGCCTTTTTGCCGTAGTCTCAAAATCAATGCTCAAGTTGCAAAAAAAAAATATGAGGTTCTCATAAAAACACCATGAAAATATCATGCCCAGTGCACCTATTAATCCCATCCCATCCCTTCCTTTTTTCCCCCCCTCTTGCCTTCCCTCTTTCATTATGTTTCCCACTATCTGTCTCTCCATCTTTTCGCTTCGTTGGGCCTGCCATTCCATTAATCTCACCAACAGATTGCCTCTATTAATTAGTCTACATCTCCCATCTTGCATATAATATTCAGCGGTAATAGAGATATTAGGAAGATAAGGATATTTCTTCAGTTGCAGTCACTTTTAATTAGCCCAAAGATTAAAAGATACCTGGCTGACATCCAGACCGACAGCACAAGGTCTTTTCTTGACACAAAATTCAGTGAGGCTGCATATTCGGCAGTAAATTGAATGTGTCTGTTTGCAAGATATATCTATTCCATCGTGCCTCATAGGACACTTCACACCGTGGAGGTAATAATGTGCCTTGGCCTCTAGACAAAACAAGTTTACAACTTGTCATCTGTGCCATTTCAGAACAAATATTGTTCCTCGCAGGCATATAACTTCCCCAGCAAAGGCAGAGGTGAAGATGGATTCTGTTGCTCTAAATCAAATGTATTGCCTTTTCATTTTATTGGAGGTTGAATTAGACAATGGAGGCAGCACCTATCCCGCTTGTCCGGTTAATTAGAAGGTTGAGGGTGCACTAAACAGACAAGATGAACAGACAGGGGTAATTACTAGTACTGCTGTGTGAGTGTATGCTCTCGTGTGTGCGCATGAAAGATTTGAGGAAATGTTCATTCCACCAGGAGAGTCCCATCTAAAATAAAAATCTCTTTTTCAAGAGAGGAAATTCATTGGTTGAATGTAGTTCTATACCAGACTTGAGATAACTATCAACTCCTGTAACTACTTTTCCTGAGAAAAGGCTCTATTCTCTCCAAGTTACTAGAGCCGACCTCCTCAGTATTCCTGTATCTTGGGCCCTGAAGCCCTTTGCCCCTACAAGTCCTCTGTCCTGCTGCTTCCTTGGTAAAAGGACCACATTCAGTTAATGGTGGATGTTCCTGGACCATTCCCTTTAGACCCGTTACTCACCCGAACGCAGTCAGAGCGGTGCCTACGGTGCACACATAATGAAGAGAATAGAAAATTGAACACAAGACCCGAGAGCACATCATTAAACCATTTTCTATTACAGTACTCGGTATAAAAGCAAAAGAAAACACAGCTTCCAGGTTCTTAAGAAGGCAGAGCCACGGCTCCCAGTGGGTTGTTCAGGACTCTGTAGGTTTTACTGGTTGAGAGCACTGACAAGGTTTTAAGACACTCTTTCTCAATAGGGAATCCTTCTCGAAACGTTTTTAACAGTTTACTTCGGAGGCTGTAATTCTCAACAAAGTTCCTCTTGGCGATACCGTTTGCTCTCCAGCATTATTACTCCGTGCCAGCGTTCAGAAATCCTTGGAAGTTTCAGCAAAGGGTCACAGCGTTTCCTCCATATGTATTCAGCAGCAGCGCACCGACTCCAAATTATGACTGCCCCTGGTTCATTAATATTCACAACAAAAAGCAACCACTACAGGTTGCACTTTCTAAACTGCATGCAGAAGACTATTACACACACACACAGTGATGACACTGTGTAGCACTCTAACAGAGGATGTTTGCCAGCAGCTGGTCAATTAATTCAGTCTTGAACTGAGCTAACTTCAGAGCAAGAATAGAGAGAAACATAACATTTACAAAAAGGTCGCAGCGACGCAATCCAAGCTTTAAAATGACTATTTAATCCTGTTGTTGCATATACAAATTTAACTATTACGGTAGGGAATCACCTGATTCTCAATACAATTTTAAACAATTCAATTCAATTTATTTATACAGCGCCAAATCGACACAAAGTTATTTCAGGTCGCTTGACATGGTGAATTCCTTACAGCAGAAAGTTATAGCATTATACAAAAGAAGCCAACATTTCCCACATGAGAATCCGGGAGGAAAAAAACTCTCCTTTAATGAGAAGAATGACCTCCAACAGCAGGAAGGAAAATCTTCCTTTTAAGAGGAAGAAACCTCCGACAGAACCAGGCTCGGCGGGGGGCGACCATCTGCCTCGACCGGTTGGGGTGAGCGGAGATTAGAGAGGGGAAAGAACTGCATAACGAGCCAAGACAATTGTTGGTAATAGTAAAAAGTTAAAACTTTGCGATATGTTGGCTTTTGCCCCCTGTTGTGATTTATTACCTTTCTTCAACTGCAAATTATGTCCCCAAAGGAAAACTTTTACAACATTTGTTTGATGTAATAAAATAATGTTTAGAGTACATCCATCTCGCGTCAATCATTTTCACTGCATGATAAAGGGATTGACTGTTGGGCAGTCTGTCTGCTTTACATATAAACCTGTCACAAATGTTGCATGCCCCTGACGAATTCATTTTTCATAGTGAAATATTGATGCTTAGCATCCGTGTATTGATGCAATACTGCCATGCAAAGTATTTAGATATTATACGGGATAATTTTCTTTCCCCTAACCCTACTAAGGATTCCGTACACGACTGTAATACTGGCATATTTTACATTTATTACTGAGGCTGGGTGTCTAAACAGTCAGTAAAACTGTGTACTAATTTACTGATGTCTGTAGGCAGTATTACCAAACCTTGTACAAACATTTCGCCTCCGAGGGGCTGGCACCCCGTCGTGATCAGGATATGAATAAAACAATTCCAATTTGTTTGGGCGCAGAGAGTAAAAAATTTGTGCTGAAGTCATTTTTTGAAACAATAGACAAAAATGTCAAGAACAGGCCTCTTATATCAGCACTTCATTAATGCCCAAATGACTTTAAAGTGGTGACTTAGTCATTTTTAGGTCATATGTGTACATTTGTGCAAGGAAATAAATAATCTGTGCTTCATTATTTCTGAAGTTATCACAATTAATCTACCTGACGTGTAATGCTCATAGCTCGACAATTAACGAAGCAAAAATGTTTGTTTTGTTTGCACCAACATGCACAAACAATGTGCAAACAAATGACTCACTCCCTTGGACTCATTTCGACGTTAATAGAGTCCTAAAGCCTGTTCTTAAAAATGTGGTGTTTCATTACTCAAACAATGCGACCATATAATTATCTTGTTAGTTAAATTATATTTGAATTTTTAGATGAGTCTGAAGACTGGCTTATTAAAAAGAAAAAGGATAATGGAGGATTGTAGGTGGTAGGCTGGTTTAGTAATTCAATCGTATTAATAATGTCTGTGTTGTATTAAATAGGTTTATATTCAACATCTATTTATATTCAATAAAAAGTGTAAGTAAGTCATATACTACACTTCATCTAAAATAATTGTGAGGTTGATGAAAAAAAAAAAGGATAATGGAGCATTTTAGGTGGTAGGCTACTTTAGTGGTTCAATCATAATAATGTGTATTCTGTTAAATAGGTATATATTTTATATATTTATCTTCAATAAAAAGGAAGTGCAATTAAGTCATACACTACACTTTATCTTAAATAATTGTAAGGTCGATTCAAAGGTGGGTCTCAGGTAAGGTATTTTGTAGTTGGAAAAATTGCATGTCAAAATTTTAATCTTCAGAAAAACCATTGGAAGGTCATGAGTGGGGCCAAAGAGCAGGTTTTTAACTCTGTAAACGCAGTGTGGAGTAGGTGAGATAACAATGTTCACAAAAGTAGGCAACACAAGAATGCTATAACATGTCCTCTTTGATCTTTCTGCTTCGTGCCAACACCATGATTTCAGTTTCATCATATACTGAGAAGATGAAACAGAGAACACTCCTGATACTCTGCCTGCTACTCCAAGTTTCCAACTTCCACAGCAGAGCAGCAACAGATAAAGATGGCTGACAATATTTGGTCTCATAAGATGGCCAAAAAACTAAAACCTACGTTTTCTCAAGTTTTTTTTAACCTCTTAATTAATGTTCCAATCACAATAAATACACATACATTTGACAAATAAACAATATTTTGGTTCTGAAACAGTTCAGGTTTCCATGGTTTTTACATTATCAATAAAGAGCAAAGGTCATCTTATTTGTTTCAACTTCATGTTCAGAGTTTTTTTTTTTGTTTATTATTCAGAAAAAGTAGTTTTTTAGTATTGCTATGTAAAATGCAAGAACTCAAGCATGAGCCTCGGGCCATTGTTTCCAAGGCTGGAGTAAAAGTCATCCATGAGACGATGTTCTGACAGAGAGGATCAACTTATTTTGGGCTGAACTGTCATGATGAATCCATCATTCTGAAGGAAAACTATTTCTAAAATGAGATGAGATGTTTGCATGCTCATGCACCTCTAACACACTGTAAGGTTCACTGACATTTTATTCCGTCCTGCATTTTAATCATACTCATATTTGCATATGTGTGTGTGTGTGTGTGTGTGTGTGTGTGTGTGTGTGTGTGTGTGTGTGTGTGTGTGTGTGTGTGTGTGCGTGTAGTCTCAGATGAAGATGAAGTCTGCGGGCGTCGTGGATGGAGGCTTGTTCACAGAGAGCTATTGTAACATCTGCAATGCTCAGCTCATCTCAGAGTCCCAGCGCACCGCTCACTACGAGGTGAGTCCGTCTCTGCTCCCTTCTGGAGGTACTTTCTCAGGTAGCTCAGGACTCAGGACGCACACACAGGTCGAATTGTGAAAACACACAAAGGTTCTTACGCACAAAACAAAACAAACATTGCTACGATTACTGCCTTCACAGGCAGATTGCAGCAGCGTACACTTTGCAGGAGCCTTATTTGTACCAATTTGCTCTTGTGCCGTTCAAAACAGTGCTCATCTATTATCCATAGGCTTAATGCAGCATGGTATTGCCAGTTTACATCCACACAAACATGCGCACACACCCACTTTTTGTCCACCTTTCAGCAGACTGTCTAAGAGTAATTTAATGGATGGCCATTAAATAAAAGCCCTTGAATTATTTAACTAGGATCTATATGTGCATGTGTGTGTGTGTGTGTGTGTGTGTGTGCACGGGTACATACGAATATGCGCTGGCAATGCGTGTGCTGTATTGAGGTCGTCCTTGATTACAAGACACAATTGGGATTAACAAGCAGACTAATGAGAACAAGGCCCTTATCAGGAGAGACTTGAGCAAGGACAAGGACAGTGTGTGTGTGTGTGTGTGTGTGTGTGTGTGTGCGCGTGCACGCGTGTGTACCTACCACATTCACTCGACAGTGATCTATTTCTGCCTCTCATCCCATGTCTTACAAGAAACACACGGCCTTGAGTAAAGCAGACGAATAGGCAAGCTGAGTCACCGCATGTCGTCAGTGTCACCCGTTACAAAAAGGTCTCTATCCGGTCAGTGGAATCGAGCAGACAAGGCAAGAAATAAATTGAAGGCAAGTTGTATTCCATCAGGACGGAAGGCCAAGGCCGGCAACTTCACTTTTGCAGCATGTTAATAAATACACGCCGTTAAATATAACTTTTTGTTAGGGCCTGCCACAAATATTACATGATCGCGATTATTTGAGCTGACCGCAATCACTTTGCATAATCATCCAGTAGTTCTTACACGCATGGATGGGGACATTTTGAACAGAAATGTCAGATTTTCACGAGTTTCTCCCCGACGTTGGATTTCGATGAGCATCTATTGATATTAACAATATGGATTTAGTTGCAAAGCACATTTTGGTTTTAAGCCAAATGAAAAATAAATTGAAGGCGATTTGTCTGATTTGCAGCAGGCGGTTTCAAAATTAAATGTCAATATTTGTGAGCGTATAATTAAACTATGACTAAGCTTATAGTTTAAATACTGGCATAAAAAGAATAATGGCAACTATTTGTGCAACAATTAATTGTCAAAAATGTCATGATTGTGACATCCCTAGTTGTTTCAACTTAAATGTGTTCTTATCTTTCGTTCAGTGGACTCAGATTTGTTAATTCATTGAACTGCTTGGGAAGTTGTTTCAACTTGCAAATCTAGCTTCATCAAAATGGTCTGTTCTATAAACCTGTCTTGTAAGTAAATAATTTAGGACTGGATGTCATAATCCCTGCCAAATATCTTACTGTCTTTAGCCAACAAAGGTTGTTGCTATTGGTTACTAAGACCATCAACTGTTTTGGGACACATTTTTTAGTTGTGGTAAAATGGCCGAAACACCCAATGAAGGCCGAGGTACAAAAGACTCGCGCCCATCGTTGGCCTTTTACGGTCAACTGTGAGCACAGTTCTGTTCTTTCGTTTCAGCCACAGACAGTAACTGCTTCTCTCAGCACCCTCAGAAAATGATATAATTGCCTTCCTGAGGGTCTGCCCTGCGATGCCCGTTTTCCCTCAGCAATTTAATGGTGGCATTGGCAACAAATCCTCTGCACCCAACTTTAACCGGGCAGACCTCCTGCCTCGATCCTCTGCCTTTGCCGCAAGACAGGAATATCACAGTGTCACAGTATTTCTCTTCTTTTTTTGGAAACCTTTAAGCGCCCCCACGTGATTAAACACACTTTCGCTTGCACATATTTGTGTCTCCGTTGGTGAGATCACAGCTCTCGATGCAATCTGTCTTGCTTTCTGCATTTATACACAAGCACACGAGGATAATGTGGCAGACATTTTTCCATAGTTGTCTCCTGCTCTGTTTGTCACCTCCAACTTGATTTTGACTCTTGGAAAAACATAGAAAGAAGAGACAAAGAGACAGGCTTGGACCATTAGAGGAGGGTGAGAGCTGACGGGCAGTGCAGCGTAACCATGGTGAAACGAGGTCAAGCTTTTAGCCCATATCCCTAAACCATCCAATGCATGGGAATTTATACACCTATAAACAGAAGCATACACACACACACACACATACACGTACACACAAACTCTGATAAAATGCATTAACAGTCGTCTGGCAAGTGAGGAAGCATGGGGGGGGGTTATTCTCCTGGGGGCAAAGGATCCAATCTGAGCACTGGAGCAGCAAGTACAGTGTCTTGTCAGAGACTCCCATTTTCTTTCCTTTATGCGATGTTTAGCCATTATATGCACTTAAACTTACGAGTACGTTCTCATCTATAAAACATCCACAAATCATACGGATTAAACGGCAAAGTGGATAAAACATCTGACAAACTGTCCCACTCTGGTTTAATCACATCCTTCTCTCATCAACCCACAGTTCCAATTCTTTTCATTATCACGATCTTGACTCGTATCCCTGCTCTCTGTTGTACAACAATGTGTCTTGAACCTGCGTATTTGGCAGTAAAGGTACAATCTTTCTGATGGCATCCACACTCGCCTCTGGAAAACAGTGCCAGCAGTGGAATTTACAGATAATGATGGATGTTTCAGAAGGAAGGAGTGAAGGCCAGAGTGTGACAATAAAATTATACACAAGGGGCGAGATAGCGGCGTCAACCTCGTACACAAACACGTCTGAACACATATACGTTCACTAATCTTTCCCCGCAGTATGTGCAGCAATTTTCATTGTTGTGCATTGAAGTGACAGTTAGCAGCTTCAAGGACGACTCACTGTCCTTTCTTATAAACAATTTTGTGTATTCTTGCTTATTATAGCTGTAAGTCGTCATAGTGTAAAGTCCTGGATCACCGGCAAACAAAAGCACTCAGGTGGGGGCAAAAATACTTGATGACGAACCAGCACGAAAAACAATCAACAGTAGAACTGGATACTTGAAAAATCTGTCACCACAAGCTTTACGTTTTACAGACAAATTTGACACTATTGTCGTTTTTTTTTCTTCTAATTTCTTAATATCAAAAACTCTATTAAGCATTGATTCTACTAAAAGACCAAGAAAGTGGATCACATCACTCCAGTGCTGAGGTCTTCACGCCGGCTTCCTGTCGAACAAAGAATCGACTTTAAAAATCCTGCTGTTGGTTTATAAAGCACTGAATGGTTTAGGGCCAAAATACATTTCTGATCTGCTGCTACCTTACGAACCATCCCGACCCCTCAGGTCGTCTGGGATGGGTCTCCTTGCTGTTCCCAGAGTCAGAACTAAACGTGTAGAAGCAGCGTTCAGATTTCATGCTCCACATATCTGGAACAAACTCCCAGAAACCTGCAGGTCTCTTAGCTCCTTTAAATCAAGACTGAAGACTTTTCTGTTTGCTGCCTTTCACTGAACCAGATTTGAGGATGTCTTAAACTGCACTGTAACTTTTATCCTATTTTTAGCTTGATTAATGTTTTAATGACTATTTTTAATGTTTTAAACAGTGTTCTTAATTGTTTTTAAATGTTATTTTCTTTTGGCTTATGTTTTTATGCTTTTAATGGTTTTATGTGAAGCACTTTGAATTGCCTTGTTTTTTAAATGTACTATACAAATAAACTTGCCTTGCTCTTGTAGTTTTTACTTTTAAGAATCCAAGATATCAACATTTCAATTATATAATTTGTGCCATTCACATTATGTCCTCACATCCTTTAGCACTTTGCTTCATATGCACACACTCATACTGCAAAGAGTCCTCAACCTTCCCACCCACCACTTCCCCGACTCAACATCTTACTCAGGGCTCCAGAAACCTGAGGCTGGACCATTAGTCACGTAGCCGGGGGCAAAATGTCTGAAATGTCATCAGCTGAAACAGATAAAAGCTTGGAGGGAGTTGCCAAGATGGAGTGACAGTCATTGATTTTTATTTTTTTCCCTTTCGGCTCACTTATTTTCTATTTCTGTCTCCTTCTCAGAGTAAGAAACATGCCAACAAGGTGCGTCTGTTTTACATGCTTCACCCTGAAGATGGAGGACCACCGTCCAAACGACTGAGGCCAGATAACCCGGTAGGCTCTCACTCAGTGTGTGTGTGTGTGTGTGTGTGTGTGTGTGTGTGTGTGTGTGTGTGTGTGTGTGTGTGTGTGTGTGTGTGTGTGTGCGCGCGCGCGCACGTGTGTGTGCGTGTGTGCGTGTGTGTGTTCATAAAATACAATGTTAAACACATTTTCTCACTCCAAACTAGAATTTCAAAATTGAAATATGTTTCTACTATTTATTGATGAACTAAATGACTTTCATAACAAACTGTAGTAAGAGCACAGATGTTGATGGAACGGCAGCTATCTGCATGTGTGAATTTGTCCTTTATCCCATGTAAATGACAGAAATGACAGTCTAATCCTTTGCTCAGCTCGTCCATTCTCAGGCTTGACCATCGTAGCCAAGTGCTCTTGGGAGTATTTGTTTGATCTGTTGTGTGCAGTTGTGTGCCTTAATTCTCCCGAGAGAGGTTAGCTGTGTTTCTGGTAAGATTTAGGGGAGGCAGACGGCGCCAAGCAGCTCTGTATCTGACTATTGCAGGCCATGGCTAAGGAGGTCAGTGCATTAGCAAATGTTGGTGTGTCTGTCTGTGTGTCTGTGCTATAGGTAGGCCATTGTGTCTGTGTATTTCGGGCGCCCCGGTCCGCAACTGTGGCAAATGCTGAGGTTGCATTTGCATCTACAGTGAATTGTTGAGCTTCAAACGTGAGGCATAACGGCTATTTTGCTGCTGATTATATTTCCAGTTTGCATGTGTGTGTGTGTGTGTGTGTGTGTGTGTGTGTGTAAGAAACTATTGTGCAGAGGGAGACTTACTATAGTACATTGTGTGCCCCATTTATCTGGCTTTTCCCATGTGGAATAAAACACACACACAGAATACATACAGTACAAACTTTGAGGACACAGCTGGTGGGAAAATAAAGCTTATCAAACTATCCAACAAATCTGCCTGTGCGAGAGAGAGAGAGAGAGGGAGACGGGAGAGAGATGGGTGAAGAGGTGGAGTGTCTCCAAAAACAGTGCAGTGCCACAGCCAAGACCTTGGGCTCGTGCAGTGTAGTGCAGAGCTGGGTACCTTGGTACTGTGATGGCCCCTCTGTCCTCAAATGACAGGACATTTAAAATGAAAACTAAAGAACTAAATGACATTTGCAAATGTCTCCAATATGAGTGAGTTCAGGTGGCAAAGTTGAAAACCCTGACAAATAAGGTTTGGGGCGGCCTGTTAGCCCCTTCAAAGGAAACAGATTTAAGGTTTTACGGTTAAATCCAGCAAGACTAAAGCATAAAGACAGACACGGATTAACAGATGCAAACACTGGAGACAGAAAAACCAAGGGGAGCAGGCGTTATCAAGTACACAGCATGCACAGCCATGCGTTTCCAGCAGTGACCGTACGTTCATGTTCTTCGGTGATACCGAGACTTAGTATTTTGATGTTTTATTAACCTGAAATTCCTTGAGTCTGTGGACTTGGGCTGTCCGATATGACCCAAAAAACATATCTGTTTTTAGGATGAATGGCGACACATTAAATATATCTCATTTTCTATCAGGTGGGCTAAATGTTCATTTGAAAGTCAAAGCCACATGTGAGACACAAGCAGCTCCCGAGCAGCTGGCAAACAAATGTGGCTTGGTGACTGTCCGAAGGAAGCGTATCCCTGCGCAGAAGCCAACAATTCACCGTCAACCAGCTTTGTGGGGTTTCACAGAGATTTAGTTAGAGGGGAGACATGCAGTGGTGCGGCTTTACAGAAGAAGCAAGTTACGCAAAGCAACATCAAACTATATCAATATCAAAGAGAAGTGATATATTGTCCCTAAATCTCCTTTGAAAGAATATCGATGTTAAAAGGTCGATGTGCCGGGCTGCCCTACTGCAGAGGTTTGTTCCCCAACAGTTGAAGGTCTAATCTAGTGTGACTTCTGTCACACCCAGTCCTTTAACCATGAATAACCAAAGTCTCTTAACATAATATATAAACCTAAACTCTGAGAACCAACCAAAAAATAGAAATTAAATCAATCCAGACCAACCTGTTCTCATTTCAGGGTGTCAAAAATAATGCCGTTTTATTAAAGCCATTTGCGTCTCATATAGACACACAATGTGCTTTACGTTTAGGCAACAACAATAACGTGGTTCGTTTTTTTTTAAAAGATCGTGGTTTTCGTTAAAATAAGTACCTACCTCATAAGTTTCTTAAGAAATCCGTGTTGTTCCATCCAACCGTCCCCGCCGTCCTCCCTACATGGACTTCACCCTTCTTTGTACTTATGCACAGTCATTAGCTTGGTCAGAGAAGGTCATGTGACTAAGACGTAATGTACCTTGTGCGTATGTTTTAGACACCAAAGGGCACCTCATGCGCATCTCTCTGATGCGAAACGGCATTATTTGACAGCCAGGGAATGAGAACGGGCTCCTCTGACATGGAAAGACATTAAGAAGAGGTTAGGGTCGAGGTGTCTGACCAGGTCAGATGGCAAAAGTTGTGGTTGTAATCAAAACACTGATAGGCAAAGGGAACAGCGAGCTGCGCGCGCATTTTTACCACATACTTGGATAACCGCTGTGACAAGTCGGTATATGAAGGTCGGTTTCAGAAAGTTGCTGAAATTCGTGGGGAAATATTGAGGAGGAAGGAAGTTTCTGAAGCTGTTCAAATCATCCATCAAGCTGCTCTGATGAAGCCCACTGGAAGCTCACGTCCATCTAAGAAAAAAAAAAAAAAAAAAAGTCAATGCAACATTTCAGAAGAGTCGGACTGGACAACAATTTGCTATTGCTATATAAAAAATTTTAAAAAACATTCAAAAAATATCAATGAAATGGGGAACCAAAAAGGGTATGAAAAAAAAAACAACAAAAAAAAACGTGCTATACACGTCTTGAAAATGAGCAGCTGCTCGTATGTTCAACCTCAGTCTTTAACCCAAGCTGTACTATAAAATGTGATAAGGTGATACATGTGCACAACACTGCATGCAGTAACATGTCAAGGGTTTATGGGTTTACACACACACACACACACACACACACACACGCACACACACGCACACACACTGTAGGAATACACACACCTGCGTCTCCATCTGTCTCTCTAAGTGAATCAGACATGACTCAGCCCATCCTGGCTTTCACCTCATGTGGGACACCGAATACACATAAACAGGCCGTGTGCGCGCACACCAACCTCGTCTGCCATACTGTAACGTACTGTGAGCGCCGCAACTAGCACTTTGACCGTAACCTCTCACGCAGAGATTTGACATTGATTATCTGACAATGCCGGGAAAACTGATGTGAGACGAGCAGGTCTCTCGAGATGAAATATTTGGAATAAACTTTCCTTCTTTCATCTTTCTTTCTCCCCGGGGAGGTTTTGCACATCTTTTCTCTGCACTTCATCTTCGTGTTTTTGCCCCTCTGTTGTTGTATGGATTGACTTGGTGCAGTCCAATGGGAACGGCAGAAAAAGGTTGTTGTTTTTCTTCTGCAGTCAAAGAAATGCCAGTGTAAAATGCCATGCCCCGAGGTTTTTGTGTTTGTGTGTAGGTGAAAGCGTTTGTCACAGAACAAACACAGAGAAAGTAGGTCGTAAAGGTGCTCCCAGATGAAAGGGGAGGAGACGGGATCCGTTTTTCTCCCCTATTCTCCACCCCGCTGCTCTTTCTCTCCGTCTGTTGCAGTTTTTCTTCCTGCGCAACGGGCAGGAGATAACAAAATGTTTTTTTTTTTTTTCTTCTTCACCTCTTATTCTCTTCAAACGCTATATTTGCAGTGTCGCCCCTTTCAATTTACACTCTCAGAGCTTCTTCAAACTCCAAACGAGAGCGTCTGTTTCCCTGTGCTGCTCCATGTGTATATTTAGCAATGTTTCCCACAGCGCCTCAACACAGAACAGTGGGAGAAGTAAGGAGGAGCAGAGAAAAAGCAAAACAGAAGGAGAGGAAGATAAACACAGCTAATTAGGAGGCTATTGTTAGGTGCGTGAGCAGGATGAAGCCACCCAAAGACTAAATATTCTGCGATACAGACATCACTGTCAGGCAGAGGATAAACAGGCATACGTGCGGCATGTGTGCGCGCACACAAACAAAAACACACACGACATTTAGGTCGCATGCAAATCAGTCTCAACAGATGTGTGGGGCGCGACAGGTAGAGCCAGAGAGAGGTTGGATACAGAGGGGATCACGGAAATGAGCGAAGGCAGAAATTTTGAAATCAAAAATGAAGAAACAGAAAGGCTGATGACAGTCGATGGAGGAACACCGTGAGTAAGAGATGGTTTTTTTGGTTGTTTAAAGTGGTTGAGTGGAGTGGCAGCTATAATGAGCTGACAATTATTCATGTGTCAGTCACCCACACATGCTTCAGATTGTTCAAAACTCCCCCCCCCCCCCCCCCCCCCCCATTGTCACGAAAAAAAATCCCTGGTGGAACATCTGTCATATCTTTCAAGTCGACGCGTCTGTGTTTCAGTCTCATCTCCGTCAGCTGCTTCTTTAACTTTTCAGTGTGTTGTGACAGGTGAGACCACTGCAGGCTGCCGCAGAGAATCATCTCAGGCTTTTTGTCCACAGTAAAAAAAAAAAACATAGCAGCTGTGGGAGTTTAGCCTTACGCAGTCGAAATTCCTCATCCTCATACAACATGATTTTGCTAGAACAGGATCTTCAGCCGCTTTGTCCATTAGGGGGGGGAAGAAGGAGAGAAGTTGGCAAGGGCTGGAAGAGGAGCAAAGAAAAGACAATATTTAGATGAGATGGAGTGCAGAATGTAAACATTAGAGAGAAGGCGGAGGACAGGTGGTTGTGAGGGAAATGTAGGCAAGAAGAATAGATGGAGTGTAGAGATGAAAAAAAGAGGAGAAGAAGTGAGACTTGTCCTCGTGGGCACCGTGTCTCCCGTACCACAATCATGAATAAAGATCATGGAATAAATATTGATAAGCTGTTTTAACTTTACATCCAAATACGCAACAACAAACATGCACACGCTTCTTTTCCTTTGTTTTTGGCAGCGTGAGATGATGCTGCATGTGCTCATAAAGCAAATGCATTTCTACCATCTCAGAGAGAGACTGAATTACCAAAGGTGATGGAGAGGGGGGAGGTCTGGGACAATTCATAACAAGCCTTTAACACGATCACAGCAGGGACAGACTCGGGGGAGGAGAGGAGGAGAGGAGGCGAGGGCAGGTGGGCGGGGGGGAGGCCTGCCAATACAGATAAATATTTCATCCCACAACACACAGAGTCACTGAGACTGGTGCCCAGAGGGGGAGGGAGGAGGGGAGTGCAGGGAGTGCAGGGATGGGGAGGAGAGAGAGAAAATGGCTGAGAGTGAAGGCGAGGCAGGAAGACAAAACGCAAGAGCAGGAGAGAGAGAAGAAGGAGAGAGAGAGAGAGAGAGAGAGAGAGAGAGAGAGAGAGAGAGAGAGAGAGAGAGAGAGAGAGAGAAGGGACAGCTGAGAGACAAATCTAAGCCTGGAAGGTAAAGGTGTCCTTAACTCTCACATCCACTGGCCATGATGCTAACCAGGCCTGACATAAGACACACACACACACACACACACACACACACACACACACGCACGCGCACGCACACGCACAGGCACAAACACACACACACCCACTGAGATACACAGCATGCACCCACACACACACTTAGATATGGTGTTTCAGACACTTTTCTATTATTGTACACTCATGCCGAGACGAAGGATTCGCTCCTCCAACTCGATTTGACACCCGGACTAAAGAGCGCTGGTGTGAAAAGGAAAAGAAAGGAGGGAAAGTCTGGATGAACAGATCCGGGGGGGCGGGGGTGTCGAATCAATCACGGTTGATTTATTTTCTCTAATTGTTTCGTTTAAACTCTGTTCACATGTATACGTTCAAGGATGCGGAACACAGTTAATGCATGCATAGTAAAGCATTAATATGCGGTGATATCAGCCTCCTTTGGCCTGGTAAGGCTGTCCACAGGTTGGAGGTGGAAGTAAGGCTTGACCTGACATCGTGCATGGGGTCAGTGGCACGCTGAAACAGGACTATACCGCCCAATAAGGAGTTTATCCCAAACTATGAAAACTACATGTTTATGTTTCTGTATGCGGATCGCTGTTCTGATATTTAACTGCAGGTTCTGTATAGTTCAACACAAAGTTGATGTCGGATTTTATGTGGTCGACATTTTGCCACAGTTTTTCTCCGAGTTGTTAAACATTTTGTGAGGGTAAAGGACAACGTTTGAAGAGAAGCGCCACACTTCCAGCACTCGCCGGTGACAATTTTGGATGATATCTAAAAAAACATTACTTGACTGGAAAAAAATGTCCTGACACGCAGCATATTTTTTGTTTTCTTGAAAAATAAAGAACCAAACAGAAAAAGCCAGCGAGAGAGGGTGTGTGTGTGTGTGTGTGTGTGTGTGTATATTACTTGTGTTGTGGAAACTTAAATCTGTTTACACACTCACATTGATCCACATCCCTCTTGGGTACAAACAGCAAGCCCCAATCACATAAATCATTTAATCTTAGAGAGACTGTTTAAGGTTCGGTTTAGATTACGGCAAGTATTGGCTGATTATGGTTATTTGCGTGTGGTGTATGTATGTGTTTGTGTGTGTGCGTGTGTCAATCAGGTGGTTGGTCTTTTTATTTGTACTCCCTCTCTCCCATAGGGAGCAACTCCCCCTCATCATTAGTAATGAACCAGTAGCGGTGAAAGGGCCAAGCCACAGTTTCAGCCAAGAGAGACAGATGAATATTTGATCAGCTCTCTCTTTGCCTTTATGTGTGTGTGTGTGTGTGTGTGTGTGTGCGCGCGTGTGTGTGTGCGTGCATGTGTACACTGTGTAAGAGAGAGCGAGAACGAAAAAGCCCACCGAGGTCAGTTCAAACTGCACATCTTTCCATTTCTATCTTTTCACCTCATTCCTTCCTTCACCTCCGGCCGTCTCTTTTCCTTTCCACCTTCCCTCACCCTCTCCTCCCCTGTGATTCACTTCTCACTCTCTTCACCCCTCCGACGCTCTCTTCCACTTTTTTTTTTCTTTTTTTTTTTTTTTTTCCTCCTGCAGGACTGCGCCGAGACAGAAGTGGACAGGAACAAGTGCTGTACCTTGTGTAACATGTTCTTCACCTCTGCAATTGTGGCCCAGTCCCACTACCAGGGCAAAACGCACGCCAAGAGAGTCCGCCTGGTGCTGGGGGAGCCGCCCAACCTACCCGCAGCCATGGCCAGCCCGACAAACACAGGTACCTCCCAGCTTCTACCCGTCTTTACTGCCCGGGTTTCGACGAAACTCGCACATCCAGACGCCGCGCCGCTGAAGATATACATGTTACAGTACTTGAGCTGCAGGACGAGTGCAGAGGGCGGAGGAAGTCCGGGGAGGTTGCCGAGTAGCAGTTCAGTTTTGGAAAGCGACGAGTGCGTAATTATCGGAGCGAGTTGGTCTTCATCGGTCTCTCTGCAGGTCAGCCTTGAAAGCAATCTGTCACTTCGGACTACAAGCTGCTACTGTGTGTGAGATCAACCCTTTCAGCCCTCGCCGATCGATACCTAAATCAGATGTTGATGTTTGCACACGGAGCCGGTCGTCACTAAAGAACTAGTTAATTAACTTGGTCGTCAAAGACACTCATCTCATGCTCGCACACACTCGTGTATCCCAGACACCCACTTTTAGCGACGTGTCACTGAACTGAGAACTATTTTTATTTCAAAGCGAATATTTCAATCTCAATTGTCTTGGTTCAGCTGAAACTTGCAGCCAAGGAATCAGGGAGAAAATGTGTCTGAAAATGCCAACATGCCAGAGGCCCGAGAAGTAAGACTCTGAAGGTGAAGCTCGCAGACAGCACTTAATTTTAAACGCCTTATGTATGATCCAATTTTTTTTTTTTTTTAAATCCTCTTAACAAATGAAGACACCCTCCCCTTGATTTTTGTTCTTTCTCGTGATTTGTTAAGATTAGCGTTTTTTCTGAGTGTCTGTGCTGGTGAGTTGTCTCCGGGGGAGCTTTACATAATGTGATTCAAATTGGATTCAAAGTGAAAGTTCACAGAGCTATAAACGCACAATCGCTCGAAAATTGAGTGTTATAATCAAGCCCCTGAGTGACTTTTGCTCAACTTTGCCCTACTTCGGGAAAGTGTCACTTCTGTACAGCCTGCTGCCGTGGAGTTCCCGTGGTTTTGTGACAGTGGGACCTGGAGGAGAAGAGAACGCTCGCAAGAAGAAGAGAGAGGACGAGTGACCTGGGAGAGAAGAAGAGGATTTCAGGAGAGATTAAAGTCAAAAGTGCCCTTCATGATCGCTCTGAGATGAGCGCGCCGCGGAAGATGCACAGCCAAGCTGACAGGCTTGGCCGCGCACGGGCGCAGAAACGCACACGCAGTCATCACAAACACACGAGCAGGATGGCTGACGCGTGCACGTTTGTGCATTCGTGACATTCAGTTAAGAACACAAAGACACTGACATACATGTAGTAACACACACACACACACACACACACACACACACACACACACACACACACAGTGTGGGGAGGCACAGCGAGGACCATCAGTGTTGGAGGAGCTTTTGAGAGGTGGAGAGCGGTACCTGACTGTGCTCCCTCCCTGACACAAATCACATACACGCACGCACACGCACACACGCACACAGCAAAACCACCACCACCTCCTCCTCCCACACACAAACACGCACACACAAACACACACGCGCGCGCGCACACACACACACACACGCGCGCACACACGCACACACACACGCACACACTATCACGCACACTCCCTGTTCCCCACTCCGTGAAAAACACTTACTTCTGCTCCAGTGTGCAGAGATCACAGTCAGGAGGAGAAAGGGTGGAAAACAAGGGATGGAGAGGAGAAATACATTCGAGGATCTCTTCCTGTTGCTGCTCGGCACGTGCTGCGCCACAGAACCGTCAGAGCTGAGGAGCTTCACTCACGCACGGGCACACACAAACACAGATGAAAGCTACACCAGAGATTTGAGGATGGCCTTGTCTTTGAGAATAATAGCAAGAAAAAAAATAAAAAGGAAATGACAGCAAAGGAGTCACAGGAGTGGTTTTTGTAAGTGAGACGATGGTGTGGCAAAGGCAAACACAAGCAAAGGGAATGTGAGTGGGTGTGGTAGGTGAGATGAGCAGAGACACAGCCATAGATACTGTAACTATGTGAACAGAGCCTGAAGACACATCAAGGTATGAGCAGCCAATCAGCTCGCAGGGCTCGAGTCAAGTCAACACAGGCCCACACATCAACTAACACCTCTCACACCCCTGGTCGCTGGTCAACAATTCATGCAGGCTTTTCATTTGTTAGCAGTGAGCCGGTGGCTGTGAAAGTAGTGATATGACTCATTTGAGCTTCAAAGTATGTGCGAGTGGGCTTTTATTTGTCATCTAAAATGCCTAAACGTGCGGTATCAAGGTTGCGTAGTCACAGTCGGTGTAAGTCGAGAGTCATTGACACATTGAGGATGGCAAATCGGCACATTTGGACATGCCATCTGGCATTAGACGCTTTCTCGCACTGTTTGGCTGTGGACCTAACCCCGCGCTCCCACCTCAGCGGGGTTTACTTCGTACACGTACTGTACCTTACGCACGCAATCTATTCTGGAGCTTCATTCACACACACACACGCACAAGGAGTCACATTTTCTCAAGCGTGGATGACAACATTCAGTCCTTCACCCAAACGCCGCATGCACACACCGACACGCGTGCAGCTAGACGCACATACGCAGGCTGCACTGCATGAGCAGCAACTGCGTCCTGTGGACATGTCAGTGCCTGTTGGCTATTAATGGGCAATCACCATGGTAACCAGTGTCATGTCATAAGTAGCAGGTCACCTGGAAGTCTGCCATTTCCTTTTTTTTTTTCATTTTCGCGCAGAGGAGAGGAGAGGGAGGGAGGGAGAGGTGAGAGGGAGGGAGAGGTGAGAGGGAGAGAGGAGAGGAGAGGAGAGGAGAGGAGAGGAGAGGAGAGGAGAGGAGAGGAGAGGAGAGGAGAGGAGAGGAGAGAGGGAAGAGAGGAGAGGAGAGGGAGGGAGAGGTGAGAGGGAGAGGGAGAGAGGGAGAGGAGAGGAGAGGAGAGGAGAGGAGAGGAGAGGAGAGGAGAGGAGAGGAGAGGAGAGGAGAGAGGGAAGAGAGGAGAGGAGAGGGAGGGAGAGGTGAGAGGGAGAGGGAGAGAGGGAGAGGAGAGGAGAGGAGAGGAGAGGAGAGGAGAGGAGAGGAGAGGAGAGGGGGAAGAGAGGAGAGGAGAGGGAGGGAGAGGTGAGAGGGAGAGAGGAGAGGAGAGGAGAGGAGAGGAGAGGAGAGGAGAGGAGAGGAGAGAGGGAAGAGAGGAGAGGAGAGGGAGGGAGAGGTGAGAGGGAGAGAGGAGAGGAGAGGAGAGGAGAGGAGAGGAGAGGAGAGGAGAGGAGAGGAGAGGAGAGGAGAGGAGGTTGAAAAAAGATGCACCTATAAGGTTCATAACCAGATATGGCTCAGAAGTAGATATGAGTAGAAAGCCATTGGCAGACCAGACACTCAAGAGCAGATGACTTTAGGCCACATGGGTAGAACATAGTTTGGCCTTCAGCAATCCATTTTCTCTTTTGCTCTCAGTTGTACAAATGCTCAGAGTGAGTGTGCAAGCACAAAGTATTTGAGATTTCATCTCTTTGTGAGAGTATGTCTGTGTGTGTGTGTGTGTGTGTGTGTGTGTGTGTGTGTGTGTGTGTGTGTGTGTGTGAGCATTGGTGCGAATGTGAAAGCATCCCATTTTCATGTTAATGTAATTTCACGAAAATATTTTCATTTCATGTAATTTTCGCATCCGAACTTCATTTGCATTTGAATTCATGTTAATATCCTCCCCTCTGCAACCTCTGTCCCCCCTCACTCCTTTTTTTTCTCTAACTCCTGTCTGTTCGCTGCCTCCTCCCCTCCAGATTCTTCCCCTTCCACCCCGCTGCCCACAGACCCCGCTGCATGCCCCCCTCCTCCCCCCGCCCTACCCTGGCCCGTGGCGGTGGTCAGCGGAAACGGTGGGAGAGAGGCCGGGAAGTACTGCTGCCTGTGTGGAGCCTGGTTCAACAACCCCCTGATGGCCCAGCAGCACTACGAGGGCAAGAAGCACCGCAGGAACGCAGCCAGAGCACGACTCCTGGAGCAGCTAGCAGGCAGTCTGGATGCCACGGAGAGCACAGGTCAGCCTCTTGGTCCCGAGCCCAACACAAGTGGCAAATGAAGGGTAGCAGGGGTGTTCAACTTTATGCGAGGAAAAAAACGATAAGTGGGGTGGACTTCTGAAATGCGGTGCGCATTTCACATATGTTACACTTGGGGTAAGCCACACCAGTTATTCACAGATAAAATTAGCACTATCACCACAAGTTACTGCAAACATTACATCAATCATATACATGTGGACAAAAACAGTCTGCTGCGTCCTTGAGCCATACGTGTCCTCACTAAATCAGTCCCTTAGATCAGTTGTTCTCTAATGGTCAGGAACCCCTTTCTTCCTCTGTCATTAAATTGCAAGTAAAAAAAATGTTTTCAACTTTTTGACCCACTCAAATTTATCTAAAACCAATTGTGCAGTGGCACAAAATGGCACTGCAACCCCCAAAACGGGTCATGACCCACCAGTTGAGACCCACCGCCTTCGATCAACAGTTTACATATCTAGTAAAATGTCCCACATATGGTTGGAATATTCTTCTATAATAATATTTAAATTTAGATGCTGACTTACGAAGACTAGAGTTCCAGAGGAGGGTCATCATAATCAGTCACATGTAAGATTGAAATATCATGTATTTTATAGACTTTGGTGAACTTGACAGGTACTCCAGCACTTTTATACGTCAGCAAGTGAAAATAGCTCCATTAATGTCCTCTGTGGCTCCTGATGGAGCTCAGTCAAGTCTGAGGAAATCGCTCCAGTGACATCCTCGAGATATCAGCTTCGGCTTGGAGGCTAAACATGTCTGTGGGGGTTTGATGGGCCATTAACAAGTAGGGTGGGTCCAACAAAAAGTTGCTATTGTAACTGTAGGAGCCTGAATATTTGACTCTTGACACGCACACCAGACACTACGTCCCTCTGAGTATATCAACTTCATGAATATGAAATATGAAATCATGCAAGTTCTCTGTGGAAGGTGTTTACTGGGTCAGTAATCTTCACAGATCACCCATCATCACACGCTTTTGTCTCCGTGTAATCAACTGTGAATCGCAGTGAAATTTCGACACACGTTAGTCGTTCTGTCTGACTTTCCATGTCGGCTGTCTGGGGTCACACTCGGGTCATGTTTCAGCGGAGCTTTCACACTTGTTAGCGCTAGCATTGCAGTGACGTCAGGGGACCTCCGCTGGCATAGAGCATACAGCGTACTTAAGACTTAATGCACATGGAGGGCTCAGGCCGCTGAACAGGGTATTGTGCTGAGGATTGAAACATGAAACGTGAATGGGTCAATAATAAACTTAAGTAAACAGTTCAACTGAAATGATTAGCTCTTGGTAAAACCGAGACACAATTACAGTTACCATGGCAAGACCGGAGTTCAAATTTCTATTCTGCATCTTACTCTCCCCCTCCCACACAAACACTTCCATGCACAAATATAGCAGTAAGAGGACACTGATTTTCTCACACACACACACACACACACACACACACACACACACACACACACACTTCTGCCAGAAGGGTATTCTCATGAAATTATGAATAGTATGTGGCACTGAAACACTGAAACTGCTTTGCCTTTCCTGGGTTCCTATGAGTGATATCATCTAACATCATCCTACAGCAGCATGCAGCTCAACACGCTCACGAGTGCCACGCCAAGCACCTCTACCGCACACGGGTTTGACGCACTCGCACCACACGGCGCACAGCCTCTGCCAAACACATGCAAATCCTCTGAGAGCCTAAGCCGGGGCCGTTCGCTCCGTGCTCCGGGTGCCTTGACACAAACCATCCATTTGGACTCCAAATTTCATCATGTAACTACAGAAAATTATAGAACACGCATGTATATAAAAGTGGGATTTTTTTTTTTTAAATTTTTTTGCTGTTACTTTTTGCTCTTGCACATTTCTAATGCTGCTGAGTCAATCTATTATATGTGCCATCAATCAAGTGTTTGTTCCAGTTCCTTTAGTCTGACACACTTTTGTTCATCACAAGTTCGGCTCCATTGTCTGTGCTCATTTGTTCTTCAGGAAGACACATTTCCATTGGTGCAAGATTCTCACATCTGATTGGCTTTTATCACCACTTCAGGTGTGAAGTCACAGGTGTGCCGAGTGTAATCTCAGAGGGAGGGTCGAGCGCGAGGCGGCAGCTGAGCTAAGAGAGACACAGAGAGGAGGAGGAGGAAGAGGAGGAAGAGGAGACATGATGGATTCAGTCTCAGCCAGGCATAGATTCATCCCTGTCCTTTTGTCCCCCTTTTTCCCTTTGCGAATCTGTTTTCTCTTTACGGTCTTTTTTTTATCCTTTTACCACCCTCTTCCTGCTGCTATACTGTCTTGTCTGTTTGTTTTGTGTATAAATGTGTGTGTGTGTGTGTGTGTGTGTGTGTGTGTGTGTGTGTGTGTGTGTGTGTGTGTGTACACCACTAGGGGCTCCAATCTGTCGTCATCTCTCATCTGTCATCCTCATTAGCTCCCCACAAGGCACAGGTGAATTATTTACACACCCTCTCTCTCTCTCTCGCTCTCTCTCTCGCTCTCTCTCAACTACAGCCACAACATCTGCCTACTGTAGTTTCTGGTCGTCTCCGATTGATGATACTGACCTTTACTTGCACTTGCACATTCTGTTTTATCTGCCCCCTCCAGCCCACCACCAAAACGTATCACAAAATCCCCATGGCATATATATGGACACCGTTTCTTACTCTTGGATTTTTCTGGTGTAATTGCACAGACTGGGCACAGGGGAGAACGTCGTGATTTTCCTCGGCTAGGTGCCAGAAAAAAAAACCTTGGCGATGGATTACGGAGGTGGACGAGGGAGTTGCAGTGGGGGGCGGCTGCAGACGAGGGATGGAGCCCGGCTGACTCGCCTGTGTCTTTACATAAATCACTACAGGGGTTGAAACCCCTCAAGACAAAGGCAGCGCATTGTCTCTGCTCTCTGGAGACTGGAGAATTAGAAGCAGTGACATAAGCGTCTAGGGCTGGGGTGTGTGTGTGTGTGTGTGTGTGTGTGTGTGTGTGTGTGTGTGTGTGTGTGTGTGCGTGTGCGTGTGCGAGGACCCGAGAGAGGGTGGAGTACTAAAGCAGAGAGAAAATTGTGTGTAATTGATGAGTGTGTCTGAGTTGTAAGACAAAGCTGACCTCCGCTCTCATGAGACAGCACTCGCTGGGTCACACATCGAACTTACATACATGACCACAAACATGATGCCATTCAGACGTTGCCGATTCATATGCATACTAGTCGTGGGTATCAACACTTTCTGTGTTAAGTTTTACAAAAAAAAACTAAACAAAAAGACTGCCAAACGTTGAATATAGCAGAACATTTTAAAGCTTATTTATGTATTCTTTGACATGAATATGAAAATATACTATGAAACTATAACTAACTATTCACAAAGGTCTTATTTAGAGCTGAATGAAGGGTGAAGGGGTGACTCGTACTGAAGAACCAAGAGAGAATTATCACCTTGACTCTTCTGAGTTCTCTGGAGCATTGAAGCATTCTTCAGCTCATTGTTTTAGTCTAACAGCCTGTAACATCAAGGGCTTCTGCTTTAGTCTCACCTCCTTCATCAATGTTCTTTCCAGCACCAACGGTAGCAGGCAGCTGTTTTCATCTAGAACTGTGATAAACCAACTACTTGTCTGGCATCGAACAACATTAGACAAAGTCAGCAGCTCCCAGGTGATTGTAGTGAACATTGAGCAGCTAAGAGCCCGGTAGTTCCCTCAGGAGTTAGCGGAGACAGAAAATGAAGCTAAATGACAAGAATACTGGACTTAAATTCATCACATTATCAGAAATGGTAATCTGAAAGCACTGTTGCAGGGATTTCTGCTGGAGGCGTAAATAAGCAACTGTTAGCTAACATGCTTGTCATTCTAGCTCCAGGCTGACAATAGTTAAGATGATAATGTGTCTGTTGTGTTTACAGCTAGTTTCTGCTGCCCCCACATGGCAAATAAATCAATTCCTTAAGAATGATTAAACGGGTAGTTTGATATATTTCGCCAAATAAAGTTTATATTTACTAAACTAGGCATTGAAAAAGTTTATTGAAAAGTTGTGGTTCCCCAAAAATGCACTGTGACATCACCCCATCAGCCGATTTGAAGCCTCGAGTTTGGCACTTTGACTGTCGCCATCTTGGGTTGTTTTTTTTGGAACCAGAAGTGACCACATTTAGACGCTGAAACGTGCTGAATCTGACCGAGAACCCAAGGACACGCCCGCCCACCTACACCTGAAAGCTGACTGCACCCCGGGCCTGTCAATCAAACCAGGCACACCCCCAAATATACCTCTCTTTGAGGCCTAATATCTAATCAATTATGAAATAATTTTCAGAAAGACCACCAGAAACCACAGATCATGTGGAGGCAGAGGTTTTCTGGGCAGCCCCTAGTGGCCCTCAGTGGTAATGCACTTAAAGACACTTCCGTATTGTCTTCATTTTTCAGACCTAGAGACGATGACTGTCTATGGCCAAAACCTATTAAGTTCATACATCCTTATAAGCTACCCAACATTATTAGTTGGTTAGAGTGACATGAAGAATAAACAACACAAACTAATGAGCTGCAGTGTGAACTGAAAAAAGAATCAAAGAATCTGGTCGTTTCATTTAAAAGCAAAAGTTCAAAAAGCTAGTTCCCAGTGTACGGTAATTCTTTTTGTCTAAAACAGATGGTCTTTCCAATTACTGTCACATTGCCTGCAAAACTAATTACTCTCTCTCCAAGTTCTTCAAAGTTTGTTGGTAAAATTCCACTTGGATTCCCTCTGACTATCACCCAGTGCTCAAACCCTGCCTGCAATGGTATTTGTGCGATATTCCTGTGAGACACATTGTCAAGACTCTACTGCACACTGTTGGTTTTGATTGCATCTCAATGGGCTTCCATTTGGATTCAGTTCATTTTTAATCTTGTGAAGCCCTTGGTAAAGTACGGGTGTACCGCAGCACAAAAAGCTCTGGGCTAGTAAAAGCTCAATAAACTAATATCCTGACAGCACCATGAATAAAATTGCAAATGAATACCTTCCAGTGAGATTCTCACATGCAGTCTGCCACATAGGGATCAATTCAGGGTAGAGATTTCCTCTTCTATGTAACTTGATGTTCAGTGGTGGTATGTAGACTCATCCCTCCCTCTGACTCCTAAAACCATCCCACTATTTAACCAACAGTGTTCACGCAACATTAGATTTCACAGTTGTCAGTGCTGAGCACTACCTGAAATCCCTGTGAGACTTACAAGTAAAAAGGAGCTGCAGTTAGAGCTTGGCAGAGCATCCTAATGGAACAACCCACAAATATCATGCTCCAAACGGGTCATTAATGTGGCTCGAGCTGAAGCAAAGAGTAAAAACTGAAGTTAAAATATATCACCCTCAAACTGCAGAAGGATGTTAAATTCCTCCGCAACAAAGCTCTTGAAACGAACCGAATTTTCGGAGCACGAAATGGGGCTCACTACTTTGTCGACAGGCATTTAGGCATCTCCATACGAGGGGTGCCAGCGATGCCAGAAGGCTCTGTACATTAAATGACAGCCACAAACAGCTCCACACCCACTGCCTCGGCTCATCTCACCCCCTCTTTTCTCTCTTCCTGGCATATCTTCTCGTGTCATTAACAAGGTTTAGAACACCCTCATAAATACCGCTCATGCTCACAAAAAAAAAAAAAAAACACAACCACGACCACATTCGCAACCCTGAACTGCATGCCGTCACTTGCATCGCGCAAACACTTTCCCTGCATGTAATTAACATGGATTAGGGCACAGCGTGGTCTTATGCCACAAAGGCTTTATTAACCAAATCACAGTATCTGTGTGTGTGTGTGTGTGTGTGTGTGTGTGTGTGTGTGTGTGTGTGTGTGTGTGTGTGTGTGTGTGCGTGCGTGCGTTCAAAAAGACTGGCACTGACAGGAACGGCAGCATAGTGTACATCGGCGCGGCCAGGCTGCGTGGACGTGACATCAATCGGGCTAAAAGCGGGCAAGCTGCCTTTTGTGTGTGCTCACGCACACACATGCAACACACTTAATCGTACATACGAGAATAGACCTCTTTGTGTAATCCTGGCTGCAGTATAGAATTACATCGAAGAGAAAGGAGAGAAGAATGACAGACTTATCATTTCTTTTCTTTTCCAAATCATTTAATTCACCAATTAGAAGCCTTTCCATTTAGAGAGAACACAAGTAATGACATTTTATACTATCTCTCTCTTTTTTTTTTCTCTCTCTCTCCTTCTCACACACACACACACACACACACACACAGACTTTGTTATTAGCTCCTAATAGATGCAAAATATCAACATTTAAGCCGAGACAGTGCTTACTCCAGGCAACTAATTTAGTCGTGGCTTTCTCGTAAATGACTGCTTGTCCTTAATCACCCCTGAAAAAAAGCGACTCCCGAAGCAACAGGGGGTAGATATGCCACATTATGCCTTTCTCGCCCAGTTTAAATGACCTCCCACCACTCCTAACTGTATTACAACTTCATCCCCAAACATACTTCACCAATTACTGCCACACAAGGTCAAAAGGTGATGGAATACACAGACAAGTCATAAATCTCAAGGACAGTAATGACAACAGAGAAAAGGGCAAACACACACACACACACACACACACACACACACACACACACACACAAGCGAGCACACTCAATTTTGGCTGCAGCACACACCTAGAATTACACTCACAGTGGATAATTTTTTTTTTTAATAAAACAAGGCACAAAGAAGGGGGGGGGAGCGTGGACAAGCTCGAGGGGAAAAGGCTTCAAGGAATTATTTTTTGCCTGTTTTGTCACACAACCCTGAAGTGCCAGCGCTGATCATCTCTCGTCGGCGTAAAGTTCCGCAGCGACGGCTCTGCAGAGTGCAGAATGTGAGAAAACCAAAATAGCACTTCATTGTATCTCTGACAAAGAGCACAGGCAATTATGCCACGTTGCTGATTGCCCTATCCCCACCGACGCAGACGGCATTTCCTCTGCCCTCACGAAAGAGAGACGACTCTAAAAATCGGCGCTGCCACGCTGCAGTTACCACATCCAGAAGAGGATGTTGTTTTTTTGCGCATGGGGATGTTTTCTCCTGTGGTCATTAAACCCCGGCATGCATTTTACATCACTGCTGCAGTGTGGTAACTCATTATCCGTCTCCTTCGCCTTCATCTTTTCATACAGATCTCGTGTTTTCTCCGGAAACGTTGCTCTTCTTCGCTCGTTCCTTCTACCTATCCCCTCCCCCGCCCTCAAATCCCTCTTCATCACACTCCGTCAGCATCCCCGACCTCATCCGTCTATTTCTGGGTGTTCATCACGACCACCTGCAAACCCTCTAATTAGTTAACATCTGTGTCTGAGCCGCACCATCTCAAGCATGCATTCACCGACGCAATAAAAACGGGCGCGCGCGCAGCCGCACTCGGTGTGCGCGCCCAACCTACTGCGCTGTTCTTTTCTTATTCCTGGTGTCCCAATTCTTCAGTTGAACTCAAGTTGGAAGTTCAAGTTTCAAAACGTCACACACGCACACGCACGCGCACACACACACGCGCGCATACACACGCACGCACGCACTAGAAGGAAGAAGGCACTGATCTAAGGATCTAAAAATGTAGCTGGTTTTCTGCTAATGATTAGTCTAATCAAATCTCTTTCCAGTTGCACTCTAATTAGGAAAATTACCCTGCACTGCAGAGTTGAAAAATAAGACTGTTACTTAGTGTCAGTTCAGATTTTTATTGTTGTTCATGTTGGCCTCACTGCCGCATGCTGGGGGATCCAGATGATGATGACGATGGCAGCTTTTGGGGATTTTTAGGCACCACATTTATCCAAAGTGCACTCAAAGTAACTGACGTTAACTTTGTGTCTCTGCAGGGCTGCGCAGTAGTTACTCTTGCAGCGTCTGCAGTGTGGTCCTCAACTCCATCGAGCAGTACCACGCACACCTCCAGGGCTCCAAGCACCAGAACAAGTGAGTACGACGTCTTAACCTTTTAGAAGGACATAGATCATTTAATCAAATCCTCGCGAAGACAGACAAGAGCGTAACTTTCCGAAACAATCTGGCAACCACGCCGACCTCGTGCAGCGATTGGCGCGGTGTGCGGAGGAGTGCGAGTGGGCAGGACGTGAACTTCTCTCTCGCGGTCGACATGCCGTCAGGGTGTCGTGACGCAGCATTGGTTGTCATCGACTTTGGTACACGACATCGGACAAAACAACTCCCGGTGCCCATTTTCAGTCCCGACGCCATCACTGTTGTGCCAATATTCCACCGTCTACACTCAACATTGACGGAAATAAGACGAGCGGTGTGACAGCAGACTTTTCGCGTGTGAGCGCGGGCATTCGAAACGCTCCAAAAGCACAATTCTTTTCCTGTTCTGTCCCACAGAGATGACGCATCGAACGCATCAAGTTTCATTCTTCACTGTGATCACAGTCTGGAAACCCGGCTCGCGTGACGGTTTGCTCAGCCACTCCGATCAGCAACCGGCAATGATGTTAAAGTCAAGCGTTGGTTTCCAAACGTTGTTTCAGCAACGACATCGGTGGCAGAGCGCGACGAAGCCATACAAACAGTTGTGGCAAAGCAGCAAATATCAAAGAAAGTCAGCAATTTACAGACGTGGTTACGGCGTCTTCTTCACATTGGAAGAGGGTCTCTGTTCTTTACAGCTCGTGGTGGTCTTCGCCCAGTAGAATACAACCACTTCTTTAGCAATCCCCAGTGGAGCGTGGCCAGACTCGTATCTATTCGCAAAGTGAATTTAGGTCTGGTAATAAATGGAGGGGGGGGGGGGGGGGGGGACATGGAAACAAAGCTTAAATCAAATATTTACACGCATATGATTTGTACAGAAGAGGTATGTTTGGCCACGTCTGTCTGAACAGATTAAACGTTTCGAAAATGCGCAGGTTTAGATCCACCTCAATCACTTTGACGACAAAGAGAATGCAGCCAAAGCATTTGCACAGCTTTGACTGCAATCTGCTCATATGATGTACAGTGACACAGGGAGAAGGCTGATAGTTCAGCTGGGCAGAAACGCTCGCACAAAACAGTCGGTATTGATAAAATGTGCACAATATATGGGCTTTAAAATTGCACATTTGCAGTAAGGGAATATGTAGCGGACTGCAGCAGTACAATGGGAATGAATTTACTCATTATAATAAATGACAGCTGCAGTGAGATTTGGTCATTTTGATTGCTTATTCTAGAAAATGTAATCAAAGTCATTGTGGAGGGAAATTACATCCAGCAGCAGGAAGAGGCTGTGATGAGGAACAGTTACATTTCATGCATTTACCATGATATAGCTGCGAGGGAGGTTGTAGGCAGAGTAGCGGTGCGGGTCTCTGCGCATGTATGCGTCTCTCCATATTTAAAGTAACGTAATGGTAATTAAGTGGGCTGTGAATAGGGTATTTGTCAGATAAAAGAGTGCTTGAGGATATAATTGTTGCAGCGTTCTCTTTTTTTGTTGTTGTTGTTGTTTTTTTGTCTTTTTTTTTTTTCAAGAGAGTTGAGGCAGCTAAAATTTCTATATTTAACCACCCTAGAGCATAAACTTGTCTGGTCTGCGTACACCAAACTTCTGCAAACAAGTTAACTCTTAGAGAGTGGTGGGTGTAGTGAGGAAAAACAACAGCGAGAGAGGGTGGGGGAGGAGGAGACAGAAACGCAAAGTGAATAATAGGGTCGATTTACTCGGAGCCGAGGCTGAATTCGAAATTATTATGTCAACTGATCACGATAAAGTAGACGTAAAGATTTATGTAATTTATTACGAGAAACATCACGCACACTGTTTGCTAAACAGAGTACACAGCGAGTGGTATATATGGAGTACATACGGACTTTTCTGTACTCGGGTTGTGTAGTTAGTATCAACAAAGAAAGAAAAACAAAAATCCGCCAGCTGGGTGCTCGTGTAAAATGTATAGATAATAGGATCAATATTTTATTTCAAAACTACAAGGCATTTTATTTTATTTAAAGGAGCATTGTAGAATTTAGTAACAGACTGACTAAATTGCTGAGATGGATTTTTTTTTTTTTTTTTTTTTTACATGCAGTATTTAGTTTCTTTTAAAAGTGGTTGTTTAAAGATACGAATCTTGTGCTCTTCTATTGCCAGTGGCTGTCAGTCTTCATGATGTAAGTCTGGCATTGCAATAACACCCCCCCCCCCCCCTCCCCGATGCGTACTGACAGCTGGGCACACCCAACAGACATTTACCTTCAAACAAATGCTCTAAACACATTTCCTGACCCAGGCAGAATTATTTGACCCAAACATATCGCCGCGCAGTTCAGAGTTTTGGGCATTTTAGTGTCATCAGTCCATCTGAAAACCCTCTTTTGGGGGGCAGCTGGTTGGGACGCCACATGCAGCGCCGCGTTCGACCAGCGGCAATGCCGCCGAGCTGTCTGTGTGGAAGGAAGGTAAGACAGTACGAACTAAGTGGTGTCCATAATTGTGAGCTATGCTGCCATGAGGGTGGACAGAGTTGTACTTATCAGTGCACGGTTGGGTGAACGGTATAAACTGTGAATGTGGCTGTGCATGTGTATTATGATCCACGTTTAGCAAATAAATATATAAATTATGCAGGCCTTCGAGCAAAAGCGGAGTTCTTGAATTTTGTTTAGATACATTCCGCAGATTTTTGTGACACAAATGGGCTGCAATTTATTCTGAGCAGTATTAAGGTGCCTCACAGCTCTTCAACCAGCTGTGGAGGATAAAGCAGGACAATGTTTGAATCTTCAATCATTTACATAATGTGTTAAAAAATCCCCAGTATGTATGAGAGCTGACAAAGAAGCTAACGCTTAAAATGAAAAAAATAATAATTTTTAAATGAAAAAAAATCTGTGAGAACTGAAAAGGTATTTGACGTTCCACAGAGGCTGATGTGTTTTCTCCTTAACAGACGGCGACGTTTTGCTTTCGCAGTTTGTAAGTTGTCGCATTGGAAAGTTCCCAGCACAACGCCATAATGACTTTTGAGAATGATCGTATGAAACTGTAGCAATACACTTGGAAAGTGATTTTGTTGCCGAGAGGAAAATATGTTTTTTTTTTTTGGTATTGTGTCAAATTCCATTAACTGTTACATGCCACTAAGTAACATACTGAACACCTAATGCAAGTTCTTCACTCGCTCGAGAGTGAGTCAGCTAAACTCCTGAAAAGTGCGAGCGTTCAGTTGAATAATATGACCGCACAGAGCCTGTAAATCACGGGGGTGGGGGTGGGGGGGGGGGGATGGTGGCTCATAACTCTCTCCTTCTGTCAGATTTACTGTCCCAAAGCGGAAAAGAGGGCAGACGCACAGGAAGAGTCGTGTTTATGAGAGAGAACGAGGGAGTAAGCAAGTCTGATCGACACGAGAGAGACGGCGTGCACCACCGACAGCGACAGACAGATCAGACGACAGACGCAGAGAGACATAGAGACAGAGAGACGCGTCACGTTTTAGACAGAGGCAGGAGAGAGAGAAAAAAAAAAAGGATATAGAGATGGCAAAAGGCTGAGATGAAAGTGATGAGGAGAGACAGATGAACATGGAGAAATGTAGTAATACAGACAGAAGCCGGGATGTGTCGCAGATAGGAAGGTGCGAAGAGCAAAGGGAAAGAAAAACAAAATTGCGGCAGAGTAAATCACCTTAAGCTGAACTGAAAGGTGGAGGTACGGAGCCGACTCGGAGTGGACAATGAGCTGAGAACCAGCCGTTGCTGACAGCTGAGGGGCTTTAAGATAGAGAGGATGGATTCGCAGGGTGTCGACGGGTGAGAGAGGCCGAGGCACCGGGGAGATTTACAGGAAGAGTTGTGATAGGTCAACGGATACAAGGAGAGGAAGTCGCTCATCCACTCTATCAGACAGGCTTACGGGAAGCAGAGGAGGTCCGGTGGAGGCGTGGGCAGAACTGGGGCTTCAGTCATATTTCAAAGCGGGGAAATTTACTCGGGATTGTTCACGGGGGACGTCAACAGAAGGAGAAGATGCATTTCGGAGCGCACGGAGTGTTTTGGCGACATCTTAAGATGGATTTATGCTACCGCACACCGAGACATTTGGGGGCACTTCTGTGAATAATGAGGACTTTCAGATGTCATTTTAAATGTTAATAAGCAGTTTAATAATAAAATATGAACTTTGTTTGACCTGTTTTTTTTTTTTAAGTGGTACGGTGCTATGGATTGTGGATGTTTCCCTGAAGCAGTATCTGCAGGATCGCGCACTCACAGACGGCATGTATAACGCGTGAGAAACTCCATGAGATGCGACAACGCAACAGCTCTGATCCCTCGCGGACGTATTAACAATCACGTGCGGAAATTCTGAAGTCCATGAGATCGAACGCTGGTGCTGGAAATAAGTCTGGCCAGCTCCGTTGCACTGCCGTATCGATCCTCTGGGAAACAGAGAACAAGAGCGAAGGTTCCACCTCATCAACCTCACTTCCTCTGCCTTCGCCCAGTCACTCAGGCGCAACACAATACGGGTACATAAGTGTGTGTGTGTGTGTGTGTGTGTGTGTGTGTGTGTGTGTGTGTGTGTGTTCCAAACCACTTCAGGCTCCATCACTCGCTTCTCCTACACAGCATGCATTACGTTTTAGCCTTTGCACCATATTAAAGTATATGGATATATGATTGTAAAAAATGTCCTTGTACAGTGAAGCACACTGTACTGTGCTTCACATTGTGCAAAGCGTCTCACACACACACACACACACACACACACACACACGCACGGGCTGCAGCACAAATGACTGGCCACCTCTAAGGCAGTGCTTGTTTCGATATAAGAGGATGTGAGAACTGTGTGTGTGCTTTTTGTCGGTTAAGTCCATTCCCTTTAAGAACGAGCTGTGGTGCCGGAATGTGTTTTATATTTGTGTATAGTGTGTGTGTGTGTGTGTGTGTGTGTGTGTGTGTGTGTGTGTGTGTCCATGTGGATAAAAGTAGAAACGTAAGCGTACTTAAGGAAAAGAGGCTATTGAGATCGTTCCATTCATATCACTGGGTTGTTTACAGGCCGGACAAGACTTTGGCAAAGTTATGAGCAATCTTCCACCCTTATTTTTGAGCTTGTGTGTGTGTGTGCGTACACGTGTGGGTCGTATGCGTGTTCCTTCACACTCAGGATGAGCTTTGGCTTGTGTAAGGAGCTTTCGGAGGAGACGAAAGCGCAGCTGACAGCGGCAGGGAATTATCTCTCACCGAAGAAACATCCATGAAAAGTGCGCATGTGTCTACGTCTATTTGTGTATGCGCGCGAGTGTGCGTGCGCGCGTGAGCGTGAGGTTTGGCATTAGGAATGTGTCACCAGAAAACAACAAGGCATTTCTCTATTCTTTAAACAGCTGGATGCGTCTATCTGCCAGCTCACCTTATCTGTGCTGAGCATCTGCTTCACGCTCAGTCAGCTGCAGGTCATTTGAAAATGCTGCAGACTTCACACGGTCGCTCCAGACTGGCTGCTGTAATTGGACCTGAACCGGATGATAACAGCGGAGATATAACAAGATAAACCTGGCACAATATTTTCACAGTTTACAGTGTGTTGCAATTAAGCCAATGGCACTTAGCTGGCCATCAGACAGGGACACCAGTGGGCATACAGAACTGAAGCAGATTGATGAACATTAAATCCATGTGTTGATTTCTGACTCCAGTACTCTTAAAAAAAAAAAAAACGAATGGAAAGTGAAAATTAAAGACGCAGCATGAAGAGCTGAAGTGTTGTTGTTTTTTTGTTGTTGTTGCCCCGGCCCTACTGCCGTGTACAACTCTGACAAGTGTTCAGATGATGGCAGGATGCTCGCAGCAGTGACTGTAAGTCTGAGAGTAGGTAATATGAGATCAAGTTTTAAAAGTTATATTTAAGTCTGCGTCCAAGTAACAGTTTAGAGGCGGATAGTTGCACAATTCGGACGTGTCAGGGGAAGCAGCATGTACTTCGTGAAAAGTTTGTTTTTTTGCAATTACATCCGCCACGGAGGTTTCGTTTTCAGCAGTTTGTTTGTGTGTTTATTTGATTTTGTTCTTTGCCTGTTTGTCAGCAGGATTACAGAAAAACTGCCAGCACAATTTTAATGAAACTTGGAAGGGTGTTGCGTGGGCCAGGGAGGAACCCATTAAATGTTGGAGCTGATGTGAACCATGGGGCCGATCCGCTGATTATTTTACACTCTCATTAAAATTGCCAGATTGAGGCATTTGGCCTATTAGATGTCACACATGTTCATCTTTATTGTGGTGCAGCTAAACGTTTCTTCCTGTAAAAAAAAAAAAAAAAAAAAAAACGTGTTTTTTTTTCTTCTCCGCTTTCGCCATCCAGGAGATTGGTAGACAAGTTCAGTCGAGACAAAACATAGGATTGTCTAGAAATATGATGACTCCATTCACAGGCACCAGCAATCGTCTTGGAAACACATGCCAATATACAGTGGTTGCCGTGGCAGATTTGCACATGCAAGAGTGGACTAGGTAGGTAGGTAGGTAGGTAGGTAGTTAGTTACTTTATTAATCCCCAAGGGGAATTTTTTTCGCTACAGCAGCATACAGGAAGCAATAAGATAATAATAGAATAATAAAAAGCAATAAAATAGCAGTAAAAAAATATTAAATATAAAATTCACAGTATATACAGTACAGTATATATCTATATATATTATATACAAACAACCAAGAAACACAGACAACGGTGTTATTGTTGTGTGATGGATTTTGCCAGGAGGTGAGCTATTGTACAGAATTATTGCGGTCGGCAGGAATGATCTCCTGTATCTGTCCTTGTGACTATTGGCCTTCGAGAAGGTCGACTTTCCCAGAGCCCGTGATATTCTGCGGTTTTCTTTCATCATTTTGCAGTTTGTTGGCATGGAAGTAAACAACAATTCAATACGCCAACAGCTCGATATGTTATGCGGCTCTGTAGCCCTTGTGCTTCTATTAGTGAATATAGTTATATAGTAACAGTTTTGTACTTCATCGTCATAATTCTTAAACAGTAAACGTATGTAAATATATTGCTTAATTTGCAATTTCCACATAAAAGATATGACATGAACATGGTAAAAAAAAATGCACGTCGTGGGGTCCTTAAAACATTTACCGGCCTGCTGGTTTATCAGTATATGTCCCTATTATTAATATTCAGTGTTTTGAACCAGAACAAGTGGTGTGAGAGTACACAGTCATCGCTCAGAGTATCCTCAAGGCTATGATGGCTTTTATGCAACCATTACCAGCAATTTTATGCTGCCTGAGGAGTCTTTAGCAACGTATACAGACGTTCACTTGTTGTTGTTTTTTTAATGCATAAAACAAGAGAGGACACTAATTAGCTACTTGGAATCCACAAGCAAGAACGAAGCAGTAAAGTGCAGTTTACTTGATGTGAAGTGTCAGCGTGGTTACACCGTGCATCTCTGACCGATGACGATGCGCGACTTTAACTACCTGTATGATATTATTCATGTTCACATTCCTTGCATGGCCTTTTCCTTCTTGGGTGCTTTTTTTGTTTTTTTCGTGAGACAATTTGGACCTCTGGCCTGCTTTATGTGTGTTTATGTGCATGGCGTGTAATTGTGTATGATGATGTCGATGCTGACGTTAGCGCGGGCCCCGGGCTATGATGATGTTTGTCCGGGACAATCCATTTAGCCTACTCACCCTGGAAATTATTCAGCATCAGTATCACAGAGAACGCATGCACACAAACTACGAAAACATATTAATGCGCAGAAGGGCTCAGAAGGAGAGAGACGGCGAGAGAGGGCGACAGATTACGGTGCTTAGTGTAAAGTAACTCTGAATGCAAATGGTTGAGCTATCGACCTGCTAATAGGCCAGGCTTGCTGCATGCATGTGTCATGGCCCGTGTGTGTGTGTGTGTGTTGAAGTGTAACAGAGGAAGTATGTAAGCGGAGAACTACCCGACAGCAGTCCTGAATTAACCTTTCACCTTGCCTCAAGCAGAGTGAGAGGACACACACACACACACACACACACACACACACACACACACACACACACACAGGCTCATGCCTAAGGCTCTCCTCATCTCCCCAAAGGCACTCGTCCTTGTCTTCCCTCACACCTTCTTTAAAAAAAAAAGAAATCACACAAACAGACAAGCCTAGCGTGTGTACGCGCACACGCACATTGCCCTAAGCATTGCTGTCTGTGATGTTAATAAGGTGAGGGCAGTGAGGGGATGAAGAGGGGGCCTGAATCATGACTCACATCTCTGCTCCCTTGGCAACTGCCGCCGCTGAACTGTTTACCTGGCGCGCACCCACACACACACGCACACACACACACGCGCACACACACACACACACCGTGGCAACACAGCGTGCCAAGGTGACCTTCTCATCTTCTCTAACACCTCCCTCGGACACAGAGGCAGTTGCACTCTCTCTGCCCCCTCTCTGACACACACACACACACACACACACTAATATATCTTACATCCCACATGTGTGGAGAGATTATTGGATTAGTCTATTAACAACCCCATTCACAGACCGTGACCTTTACTTTTACGCCAACCCCTCCTTCACCTTGTACCCTCCTCCTACATTCCTTGGCTCTGCCGTCCCGCCTGCCCTCGGCCTGTTATTTCTCACCTTCCTCCTCCTCGCTCAGACACTGGCCTCGTTCCGATTCTTAACTCTGCAATGCACATAGCCTACTAATAATAGCATTTATGTAAGCTATATCTGCTGAAGACTGTGTGAGGTGTTACTAGGGGTGGGCGATATAGGCCCTAAAATAATATCACACTATATCTGGTTGGTTTTTTTTTTGCGCCAACGATATTCTAGACGATATTGTAATGACACGCAGTTTCAACACGTGTGTTATAGATTCATGTCATGAACGTGTAGCATTGTGCTTTCATATATTCTTTTAAATCCAGACAAAAATGAACTCTTCGTTCTTCAGTTTGTCAACAACATCTCAAAAGTGAGATTCAGACGCTGCGTACAGCGCTGAGGGGGTTTGGAGGCGCAGGACGACGACTGCGATCGCTCGACGAGCTCATATCTTGGACCGTGTTGTTGCCATAGAAACAGGCCAGTCAGGAGACCTCTTCAAAACAATACGACAAGTGACGGTGCAACTTAACGACAGCCGCAATCAATACAGAGCCAAATCTAAATGCATTCAATTTTTCTTCTGCCACTATGAAGGCTTCCCTCTGCTTTTACAAAGTCCGAAAAGTTTTGGCAAATTCAGTGATGAAAAACAAAAAAAATGACTCAAGAGTTTTAATTATTAAAGTATTTGGTCGTTCATGAAGCAGAAATAACATTTTGCTACTTGAAACTCGAGAAATGGGAATATTTCCTACATTTGCTCTGGAGAAGATCAAACGGTGAAAAAAAAAACCTCAAAAAACTACATCTGTGTGTTTTTCTTAATTTCTAAACTATCCAGTATCTCGAGAAAAAGGCGAAAAGTTTAGACTTGGGGTGGGGGAAAAGAAGGAAAGGAAAAAAATATCATCCTCAGGTTGAACTGCTCATCAGAGCAGCAACAATTATTCAATAAATCAAAACATGAAGATTATGAGATTGAATTATTTATTGAATAAACAAAGAGTTAATCAGCTGAATCAACTGTTTTGAGCGATTATTTTTTTTCCCAAATTGGCCATAAAGAATAAATGCTGAAAAAACTAAAATCCTTTTCTGGCTGCAGCCTTTTAAACAGGGCAGTTTGTGGCTTTTCTCTGTTTTAGATCAACACCAATATATTTGGGATTTAAGCTGTTTGCTGGTGAAAAAAAATAATAAAATAAAAAAAAGTTGTACGTGCCCCATCTGGAACACTGAAGGGCCTTTTTCCATTATTTCATAAAGATTTTCAGGGGTCACAGAAAACCTCGAAACTAAACAATCAAATAATCAATGAATTGAAAATAATCATTAGTTGCAGCTCTACTTTTATTTGAGTCTTTTTTTTTTTTTTTTTTTTAATCACCCAAAGGAACACACCGTGCTTTCAGTAGCAATATAATGCATTGTGTCTTTCACATTTAAAGGATACAGAACGCACTCGTTTGGATTCAACAGCGGGACCAAGTTCTGCCGCACGGCTCTCCGTTGCCTTTCTTTGACCTTTCTTTCTGCCCCGCACCGTTTGCACTCGGCCGCTCTGACCTCGCCGCCCCCTCCGGCCCTCTCCTCGCCGCTACCTGTCCCCTCCCAGAGAACAACGCGAGCGATCGGAGTCCCGGCCTCCCGCTCCTCGCCGAGCCCGACGTGCTTGATGAGTCCTGACAGATCAGACAGGGTGTAGAGGCCACTGTTTTAACAGCTATTACCGGGATAGGCGCTGACAGCTGGGGTGCCTGTGCATCCTCCCTCTTTCCCGTCACTGCATTCGAAGACTGTGTGTGTGTGTGTGCGTGTGTTTGTGCGTGTGCGTGCGTGTGCGTGTGCGTGCGTGTTGGACGGACAGCGCTCCCATTAGCAGTGAAGAAGAAATGGCTTTGCGATGAAAACGGTGGAATCTGTTGTGCTGTTGGGGGGACGGCGTTTTCATTTCAGGCTCAGGACGACGGCCTCGTTCGGAGGCAAAACTTCTTCTTTTTTTTTCTTTTTTTTTACTTCACCCGTGTCCGATTCTGTTCGTTTCTCCACTGAGCTAAAGGCGGGGGGGGGGGGGGGTATTTCAAAACTACGTCGTGAAAGTAAAACTGAGCACTTCACACTGACACGACGAACAATTATATCAAAAAACAATGACGAGGTGTTGTGCGCTACTGTCGAGATGCTGATATAATACCATCGTCTCAGTATTTCAAAAGATCTGAGTCCTTTAAACACCCGCGCACTAAAAAAAAAAAAAAAAAAAAAAAAAAAAGTGCTTACTCGGTTAGGTGTGTGTTGCTTAGCATGATCTTCAATCCAGCTTATCTCTTTGTTTTAATTAAATGTTTGCCTCTGCAGCTGCTTTGTTTCACGGTGATAAAGCTACAGAATGCCGCCGCAGCGCCCGTCATCATGAAAAACAATCAGCGGTTCGAGATAAAGGCCAAATCCACAGTAATTACTGCACCTTAAACATGAGGCTTTATGCTCATATCGTCCTCCTTTTGTTGGAATTTGGGGCGCAGCCGGATTGACGGCGTAACAGACGGGTGTAATTATGAGAAGATTGTGAAACAGGATTATCGGTTAATGCTTCACGTATAGTACAGCTGTCATTCCTGGCAAAGCTGATAATAGAAAATAATAACGGCAATGCGAGGTTAGCGCGGTGTTACGTCACCAATGCCGACTTTGTTTATTTTTTTTGCATGGCTACGCCGTATTAAGAATGGGTTGAGACGTGGACTTGCAGGTAAATGAGATTACATCTCCGGGACCCAAAGACATCACAGACGCTGAATACCTGTCTCCCCAGAGGGCTCGACGTTCCCTGCGGTTGAAGAGCGCTGTCTTGTCGGATCCGCCGATGTCGGCGACGGAACGAGACTAACAAATTCTTTCCTGTGTTTTTTGTTTTCAGCCTGAAGCAACACCAGCAGTAAGCCACCGGGACAGGCCACTCTGGAAAGAAGAAGAGTTGAAGACATATTATTGGAGTAAACAACTTTAGAAAAGAGGACTTGTGTCAGAAACTGAGGAGAAAGCAGTGCAGAGTAACTTCAGTGTGTGTGTGTGCGTGTGTGCGCGTGTGTGTGCGCGTGTGTGTGTGTGTGTGTGTGCACGTGTGTGCACGTGTGCGTGCGCGTGTGCGTGCGTGCGTGCGCACCCACGCGCGCATCAGCAGCACACGCGTGCGGGGTCGTTGTGAGCGTGTTAATTTCTACCTTTTGATCGAAAAATATATCTTTGAGATTTATTCAGCGCCTTGTGTTTGACGAGCGCTCGACACCGGCGGCCGGTCGGGGCGACCCGCGGCCGCGCGTCGCCGCGCGACTCCAGCGTGAAACCACAATCCTAGAAATTGAACTGATGTCAGTGCGTTGCCCAGAGCGGTAATAACCATTACAAAGATCTTCACAGAGCAGCAGTAACAATAACTCTGGAACTAGCAGTCCCCCCCCCCCCCCCCCCCCCCCAAGTGCTCTGACAGCGATGCGAGTCCGACGACATGCGGAAGCAGGAGACTGCGTTTGATCGCTGTCAGACCGCTTGAGACTTAACTCAGGCCCAAACTTTTAAATCCAAGGACAACAAAACTCCCATTGACCTCAGCCATATCAGATTGCATGAATCTCCATAACTTCAAAAAAAAAAAAAAAAAGCTTTTTTTTTTTTTAGCGTGAATCTAGTGTTGTCTAGCGGATCGATCTCTTTTCAAACGGCGGATGTGATATTTTGAAGACCCATCTTCACGTATTCCATATAATCGAAAACCAGGGGATGAAAAGACAGCGTGGAGCAACAAAGAGACTTTCAACCTCTCGCCCTGAAGAGGGTCTGCGCAACCTTGCGATTCTTCGTCTACTGTTGAAAACATTCCCACAGCATTAAATACTGATGTCAGATGAAGTCCAGAGGTGACAAAAATGATCTCTGCGGAGATGGGAGACGTGTTAATAATATAATATTTTTTTATTTTTCTGTTGTTAACAGCCAGAGGGAAGAAAAAAAAAAAAAAAAAAAAAAACCTCACCATGTAGCAGCCAATGTACAATGCAGCTGGGGGGGGGGAGGTGGGGGTGGTTTCGATTCAATGCATGCAAAGATGTAAAAGACCGCCATTCACTTGCCTTTTTGAAACCTGTGTCGCGCGTTTCGGCAATAGCGCTGCTTTCTAGTGATAGCTTTGTAACGCATTACTGCACACCGCTTGTAAGTGAACAAAAGAGGCCGCCTTTTAGTGCTGAATCGGCTTCTTCTTTAACATCCTATTCGTAAAAACAAAAAAAAGTTGAAAACCTTTGGATAAGTATAAAAGAGCCGTCGCCGAGGCTTTAACCACCTCTGTCTGTAGCGTCTTCAGAGTGTCTGTGAAGTGACTTTCAACAACGAAGAGAGAGAGAAGAGACGACACGCTCCGCTTTCCTGTGCTGGCACTGAGATTGACCCCGAGCAACGTTTCTCTTTAAGATGGAGGGAAAAAAAAAAAGAAAAGAAAGAAAGAAAGACTGAAAAACACTCGTCGCTAATCTCTTGTTTTTATTTCTCTGTAAACGCATTAAAGTTATTTATTTTCTGCTTTTGTCCATTTCACGGCGAAGAGGGTGAACTCCACGTGACCCGGTGAGAGGCTGGTTTTTTTGGGGTTTTTTTTTCCTCCTGCGGACCTACTGAGGAGTAACGACTTTTATGCAATGTAATATTATATCGCACAACCGTACAAGAAGGTGGGTTTTTGTAATAGTTTAACGAAGCAAAAAACAAACAAATACGCGTTTCGCGTAAATAGGCAGCAGCTGCGGGTGACGTCGTCGTTGTTTTACGCAGCTATTTTTTTAAAATATTATTATTATTATTTTTGAAATGTCATATCAACAACCACAAAAAGTTAAATGTGGCTTCTTTTTTTTTTTCCCAACATGCATCATGACTCTTTTGATGACATTTACACTGACTCCCTTCCTCTCCAACACCGGTGTACTCAAACCGTGCGTGTGTGTGTGTGTGTGTGTGTGTGTGTGTGTGTGTGTGTGTGTGTGTGTGTGTGTGTGTGTGTGTGTGTGTGTGTGTGTGTGTGTGTGGATATCACAGCCCTGCAGAGGATGACTGCGCCACGAGTCACATATTTCAGCAGATGTTACATAATACAAGAGATTGTACACGGGGGGGGGGAGGAACTGCGCGACGTGACGCTTGCGGGTGGGCGTCTCCGTGCGTGGAGCTTCGTCAACTTTGAGCACATTTGTAAACGCACCCCGATGATTAACACAATGAAGATGACGACCGGATCTATTTTCTCTCGCAAAATCCAGACGCGCGTGCTTGAATCCCATTCCGGCGACGACTCGCGATTTATTCACGCGGAAAAAGTAGGAAGCGTTTGTGAGAGGGGAAAGGGTCGGGGAGGACTTGGCGCGTTGTTCTGCGACTCGTGTCAGACCAAAAAAAAAAAAAAAAAAAGCAGATGAAAAGATTTTAAGATTTAAAACAAACAAAAGAGAAAAAAAAAAAAAAAGAAGTAGGAAGCAAGGCAGTTTGTCGGGATCAAACGACTCGCTTCAAAGCTTCTCTGCGGCGTCTCCATTGTGAAGCTGATGGGTTTTTTTTGCCGGTTGTGCTCGGAGCACCTCCACAAACACACACAGGGAAACCTTCCTGAAACTGTTGCTTCAACAGACGAGCCTCGTAGCGCCCCCCCCCCACCAAGAGGCGTCCCGGATCAGACCGAGCTGCGAGCGATCTCCGGGAACGGAAGCAAAAGGTGCGCGTCGCCCCGTCTTGTAATTTCCTGGAATTGAACCCGAACTTGTTCGCAGCCGCCGCAGTTACTGCGCCGTCCTTCGCAAATAACAAAGTCCGACAGGGAGGAAGCGGCGGCGGGAGCGGGGGGGGGGGGGGGGGGGAGAGGGGGGAGAGAGGGGGGAGTCGGTGCGGCTCCGAGCGGCTCGCTTTGTGGTCGGCAGGAGACGAGCTCGATGAAACACGAGAGTTGGTACGGTGTCATTTCCACCGCACCGCCGGACCTCTGCGTGCCGGAAGGCGGCGGGGGCGGTGGGGGGGGGGGGGGGGGGGGGGAGGAGTACCGGGTCCACCGCTCCACTTGGCCCTCGGTAGGGGCAACGCTATCTCGGCCCATCCGTGTTCACGACCCCCCCGCGACTGTGCCCCCCCCCCCCCCCCCCCCTCGGGAGTGATGGAGAGCCACAGAGCCGCCGGATTGGATGTCGCCGTTTCCTCCGTGTGACACACACCCCCCTCCCCCTCCCCCCCGTACAACGCCGTCATTATGAGACGCGTTTTGTCGAAAATGTCACGGCAGAGGTACGGAGTTGACATTTAAAAAAAAAAAAAGGCGCGCGTGGCACCGGGACCTCCCAAAATGGGAAATCTCTCATAGAGCGGGGGGTGGAGGGGGGGGGGGGGTCTCATTACTGTACAGTACCGTCTCTTTACGAGTGTGCAGCAGTTGTAAACACTGAGTCACAGCTCCTAAACGAACAAACCAGGAACGACTTTCAGGGGACGCCGCCGTTAAGAGCTTCGCTGTCAAAAGTCACCGTCGCCGTATTGACGTTTTTTTGTTGTTGTTGTTTTTTTAGCCCCAAACTGTGACAGGTTGTTTGTGTACGAGAACGTTAAAGCGCGCCAGCATTCGCGTCATCCCGCGACGTGTGAGCGGGCAGAGCTGTTTTGGGCATATTTACGCACGTATGTAAACGTGCGCACGTCTGCGCGTTTCAGATTTATGCGAGTGTTTTGGGGGAAACGGCGTATCGCAGTGCGCGCGCGCGCCTCTAAAAAAAAAAAAAAAAAAAAAATGTCATTACGAGATGCGCTCTCTGTCTGAAATCTATTTCATAGGGAGACTTTTATGACAAATCAATCTCGTTCGATCAAAGGGAGATAAAAAAAAAAAAAAACATTTCGGTCCCACGCCGATACCCGAGCTCCTCCAAACTAGGCCCGCGGGCGCGGCGGCATTTGGCCTAATACCGTATGTATCTGGGGCCTCCGCCTCGGGAGGGGGACGGACGGTGCAATAAGTCGGTCTGTCAGCTGACGGCTCCGTCTGATGGTTCCCCCCCCCTGTGACTGCTGTCATCTCAACATCCTGCTCCCATCAAGCCTGCCGAGCGAACCCGAACCGGGGACCTAAATCTGTAACCGGCGTGTAGAGACAGACACACACACACACACGCACGCACACACACACACACGCACACACACACACACGCACACACGCGCAGGCAGCTTCTCCGCAGCTGAAATTAGGTTGTCAAAGCATACGGGCAGCCAGTCAGGTGCTTTGTTTTCCTGTCAACCAACCATCCTTTCATGTCCATTTTGTAGTAAATGAAGAATCAATAGCCCGTGAGGCTTAAAGACGACTACGTACCGGGGAGGAGGGGAGGGGGGGGAGAGGGGGGGGCAAATGAGAAGCGCGCACCCGAAGGACGCCGATCAAACCGACGCCGGAAACGCGCCGCGAAGCCGCCGGCGCGTTTGCGAAGACGTGGCGGTTCGAGTCTTTTAATCTCTCGGGAGCCGCCTCGCCACTCTGCGCCGTGCGTCTTAATCTCCTCGGCTGGAAGCAGCCGCTCCATTTACAGTCTCAATCGCGTCGTGGGGGAACAGCGTCAAATCGGCACCGCATTCAGGAGTCGAACCGAAACGAGGATGCACACCGACACCTTTAAGTACACTTCATTTTGTCGATTTTTTTTTTTTTTTTTCTCGCGTTAACACACTAAATACTAAACAAGTCGAGAAACAATTGGCTTGTGTTGTCAAAACTGGGACAAAGACAAAACTCAGTAGCGTGTAGGTGGTTTAAGAGAGGGAACAGTATGTCTGTGTTTTTTTTATATATATATATATATATATATATATATATATACCTGGTCCAAATTAAACAAGCAGTGAATAACTTTGAGTTAAAGTGCCGAGTTTCAGGTTATACAGTGTTCACGGGGGGATGGACGTTCTTTATGGGCGAACGAGATGAATTGTAGACCTTTTTTGATACGCTTTATTATTTTTATTCTGCCATTTTCCATTCATCTAAAATTCCACCCGCCTTCCTCTAATCTGCCCCACCTGCAGTCGTTGGCCAACCTCCCAGTCGGCGCGCAGACTCCCCCCCCCGTCGGCCAGTCCCGGCTGCCGGATTATCAAAGTCGCAACCCCGCGCGCCGTGGAGTTGGAATTTGCATTTGTTTGTTTATTGTGTTTGTGTTGTCGAGATTTCTGCTCCGCCTACCTGTTCGTCTGATTATTATTTTTTTTGTGTGTATAAACAGATCCTTCAAAGGTAAAACGTAAAGCTGGCTTCAGTCCGTTTTCCTCAAGACGATAACCCAAGTTGCAAAGACGACCGCTGCATGACTAGGATCGCAATATATCTTAACAACCGATTAAACACAAACTCCCGAGGCCCGGTAGGGCGCCGGTCCGGAGTCACTTCTGATCGTTTTCCTTTTATATCAGCAAGAAAGAGGAAAAATCTGCGTTTATTTTCTCTCTCCATCCGCCCGATTGCCAGTCAGCACCAGTCTGCATTGAACCTAATCTCCGGAGCATAACGTCCATGACAAATTCAATAAAAATAAACAGTTAAAGTGACTCGCCGAAGCCCTATGCCGTTCGGTTAATGCATCGAAAGCCTTAAAAGTTGCATGAAATCATTATTTAAAACACAGAAGTGGATGAAACCTCCCCTCACAACCCGTCTCCTCTGTAAAGCAGAGTATCTATGGGTCTTGACCTTAATCAGGCACTGTTGTATAAGTGAACCTGATGAGATGGAGTATAATGGAAAGCCATTAGAACACTAAAACGCACTTAGCCTTCGTTAGAGGAGCAAAAAAAAAAAAAAAGTGGGAAGTGACTACGCAGCGAGCAGACTCATCTTTTGTGCCGGTGAATGTAAAAAGGCCCGGGAGTTAACTGGGTTGAGCTCCTCGCGAGGAGCGACGTATAATCCTTTTTAGGTCACAAACCAGAGGGCGGCTGTCGTCGCGATCGCTGCGGGACGGAAAAGAAACACTGCAAAGGGTTTTTGAATAGGCTGCTAATATTTCAGATTCCCCCCCCCCCCCTCCTCCCCCGGGTGGATGATGTCATTTGTCCTAAAAAAAAAAAAATAATCTGCCGCTGTTGACACTCGCGCGAAGGCTTTTGACAGTTTGCACGAGGGAGTCGCGAGCGTCACTCCGTCAAAACAAACCAAAACGAGAACGCTTGTGTTCCGGCGGCAATCGCTGAAAGTGACACTAAGCTCGCCTTGAGAACTCAACGGGAGGACTGTTTGCGTGAGGGCGAGCTTACGGACCGACAAACATCCAACGCCGCTGTCATCACAAAAACGCGCGCGCTCAATTCCACGACGGGCGGCGTCTTTCTGAGTAGAAGATCCTCTCGATTTAGAGGCGACTAAATTTGAACGCGTCAGCCCGCGGACGTCGCGGTTACCTCGACCGTCCGGAGCTCTGACCTTTCGATAACAGCTGCAATAACACCAGCGTTGGAGCCGAATCGCACGGGTGGCGGATTTTAAATTCTCCGCGACGACCGCAGCGATGGTGAAACGGCCGCTCTGCATTAAAATACCTCCGTCGTAAACACGCCCCCCCCCCCCCCCCCCAAAAAAAAAAAATTGACCTCTCACTCCAGATTCACGTCGCGCGGTTGCGGGAGATCGCGTCGCGGCTGCGTACGTGGCGGGCGGTGGAGCGACGCCCCCGGTGGGGGAGGGGGGTGGGATGCGGCGGCGGGACGGGGGACGGGCGGAGGACCCGTTGGCGACTGGAGCGCGAGAGGGGGAAACGGAAAGCGTGCTTTCGCGTTTCAGTTTCGGGCCCGCGCAGGCCGGTTTTCTATTAGATGTCGGATGATGACACGCTTCACACCCTGCACACTGCAGATATCACTCGGCGTAGCCCTCCCCTCCCTCCCTCCCCACCTCCCCCTCACCTTCTCCATCTGGCTACCGCCTCGTCTCAAGTTGACCCCCTTCCCACCCCATGATGCATCGTCTATTCCTCCGTCGGCGTGTCTTCGTCTCCTACGCTGCAGCTCAGCCAGGTATGTTAATGAAGTTAATCGGATTGTCGCCTGAAGGGGGCGGGGGGCGGGGGTGGGGAATGGGGGGGGGGGGGGGGGGGGCAAAACTTTCAAAGTCCCCAGTTAATTTTGCTGTAATTCAATCAGCAGTCTTCCTGCGTAGCGTGTCTGTGCGTGCGTGTGCGTGTGCGTGTGCGTGTGGACGGGACCGGCGTCAATGTTTGCGTCTCCGCATTGGGATCGCACTTTCCCTTCCCGAGCCACATTACCGGCGGTCGGGCAGAAATTAGCTATAATCGTATTAGGCGCTCTCCCTCCGTCGTCTGCCGCGAGCAGAAATGTGGGACGGAATTAGCAGGAAGTCGTCCCCCCCCCCCCCCCCCCCCCCCCTCCAACCCCCTCCCGGTTATCTCGCGGCTGTGATCAACTCTGCTGACAAACACGGCAGCTTAAGTGTTGACAAAGACCACTCTTTAAGGTCGCGCGAGTGCTGCGAGTGCTAATATTTAATGCCACCGAGCCGCTGATCGAGATGTTTCAAAAAAAAAAAAAAAAAAAAAAAAAAATCTCTGAGGCGACGACCTTTTTTTCTTGGCTCGTCGCCGTGTACGCTCAAGCGACGACACGGACCAGGCGGTTTGTGGCGAGACGCCGGCATAAGCTCCGCCATGCTGCAATGCTTTGTTGGGATGCGGGTGGGGGCGGGGGGGGTGATCCTCATTCCTGAGGATCATTGGTCCCAGAAATCGTTGGTCCCAGAAATCATTGGGCCCAGAAAAATAAAATAAAAAAAAGGCAACACATCCACACGGCATACCATTGTCTCCCTGTGGTCTTTCACCCCCGAGGTTCGCCGTGTGCCGCACGTTTTAGAAACACTGGCAGGCCTTTCCATATTTACTCTCCCCTGACAGTGACCTTGCAGCGCCGTCTCCACACCGTCTCCTCCTACGTCTGAATGCCAGCGCTGTCAATCAAACCAGCTCCTCACCTCCCTCCCCCCCCCCCCGGTGCCACCTTAGGGACTCTTCTAATGAGGAGCATGTTGGCATTATGGGACATAATGCTGGCTGTAAGACCGTCCAAACAGGGGCAGCCGTTGCAGTGTGTGCAGAGAGGAAATAGAGACGCATAGCAACTGTATTCCAATTGTTCAGTGGTTAAGCGAGAGTTTCAGGGCTCTTCAATGTTTTCAAACAATCCCTTATTTTGAGAGATGTTAATGTTTTTCTACAGAACCTTATCAATGAAATGGAAGGAATCCTCTCTAATAATAAAAGTCTAAATTGAGTTTATAACTGGCAATATTTTTCCCAGACTTTTATTTGAATTAGATAACAAATCTGACTAAACCCGACTCTTGACAGCCGACAGCTTGACAGGCACGTCAATGGACGTGTTTTGTACCTGTACCCAAAAAACTATTGAGGTTCTATATCGGTCCACTGCAGGTAAAACTTTACCCCATCTGTCCATTTCTTAACTTTGTTTAATTTATTGTCACTTTGTCCTCGTTTAAGACTCAGTTACTGTTGCCAACAGTTCTTTGGAGAAACTTGGCATGGGTGCGTTCGTTGGTCTGCAGCGACAAACGGTAAGATGGAAGTGCCAGCTGTTTGCATTCCAGGCGTACAGAAGAACGAGGTTCCTGAGAATTAGTGGTCGCTGCTATTCTCAAACACACACACACTGAGACAAGCAATCAAAGAGGATTTCCTGCTGCAGTGTCAAACCTGGTTTCCATTTTTCCTGATCCTTCTACACCCTCAAACAAGTACAGACACGTGACTCATGCATGCTCTCACACCCACACACACACACTACAAACTGAATCTTAAGGTGGTCGATCAAACATTTCATTTTCCTCCAGTGCTGACAAAGGCCTCTCACCAGTGAACAGAGACAAGCCGCTTTTATCGACTGGCGTCCGGAGGGCCCCGGCAGCTATTATAGCAGCAATGAGTGACTGGCCCAGTCAATAGACTTTCTATTAGTGGACTGCTCCCTCAGCTCCACGCCAGCACACACATTGAGCTGCAGAGAGAGAGAGAGAGAGGAGGGAAGAGAGACTTGGGAGCTCTATGAAGGTCAGGAAGGAGCAGTAAACCCCTTGAGGGAAATGCATTGTGGGAGCAAATGAGTGCGAGGGAGAGGACCAGGAGGAGATCAGTATGAGGAATAAATAGGCTTCGATATCAGAGATATGACGCGAGCAACTGCTAAATACATGGACAAGCCCCCGCTCATCACACACGCATGTAAAAACACGAAGATTACTCTGTGATTGACACATTAGTGAAGGATAAATTCTCATCCACCCACAAAGTCATGTTTATAGCACTCTTAACACAGCAACGACTAACCTTATCTCTTATATATATATATATATATATATATAGTGCACAGTATGTGAATGTGATGGCAAGGCTTCAGTGACCTTGGTCCTGCCTGCCCGAGGCAGATTTAGACTGAGCTGCGAGGAACTCACGCTGCTCCGCTCTAACAGAGGGAGTAATAGCCGAGGCAAACACCCTCATTCATCTCTGAGCATCTCGCATAATACTACTTATCATTAATGATGCTACACTGCTTAAACAGACGAAGATTAATCTGACAGCAAAGGAGAGAGTTAGTCAAACAGAAAAACAGCAAGGAGTGACTCAGTCTTTTGACTTGCACTCCATTCAGTGGTATTCAAGGTGGGTTTTCTTTCTTGTTGTGTTTAACAATTCAAGCAGTGAGGTTTCAGTCCATGCGGAGATCTGTAGATTTGAAGGAATATGTTTACACTGAAATACTGAGAATCTGCCTTTTACCGAGTTCATTTCAGTAAACAGAACAGATCACATTAATCCATTTACAACCGAACCGCAGCCATTGTAATTACTGCACTAATTACTAGGCCACTGTAACAAGTTAAGTTGGTCAAAGAAAGAATTAAGTTAGCTGATAGCTGTGAGTTGCCATGTATCTTAGTAATATAGTTATATACACATTTACAAGTAAACTGGCTGGTATTTGATTTATCTATATTAATCACAGAAGGATGAAGCTCAGCGTAGCTGAGGGGGAACAAAAAATATCATCAGTTATGTGTTATCTGGCATACGAGTCTGTCCTGGAGCTCATCATCCAATATATTATCACTTGATTTATCTTATTTCTATCTGGAGTCAGTAAGCCATTTATTATTTCACCATTTGTGGTTTGTTCTACACTTGTTCAAATTGTTTGTTTCCCTTCAACAACCTTTAAGGTACAGTGGTATTTAAAAGTCTGTGAGTTTTCTTTATTACTGCATAGATATGACCTTAAACATCAGATTATCTACTTTTTGGACATGTTTTACAAAACCAATTAACGAGACAAAAATATTATATTAGCAAAAGTACGTGAACCTCCGGGACTGGCAGGTAATCTGAAGATGAAATTGGAATCGGGCCTTTTTAATCACTAGGATGATAATCAGGTGTTAGTGGGTGCCCAGAACAAGGATCTATTAACGTCTGATCACATGTTTGTGGAAGTGTATCATGGCACAAGATTTCTGAGGAAACTCAAGAGAGGTGTCAGGTCACATTTATGCAGAAAATAATATAGAAAACCCAGAAGGGTTTCCAAACTTTCAAGAAGCCCTGTACTTTTGTTAAGGACATTTGCACACTGATCTTTGACCGTTACGGATAAATGAGTCACAAAATCTAATAAAAATAAATGAAATGCAACAAACCAGCCCAATTTCTGAATTTCTGAAAAGAACAAATTACAACTGCCAATCACTGATTTCAGTTCAAGGCTCTACAACTTCATTACTTAGATTTCATCTTCAAATTGACAGATATTTTGATCTAGTCGTAGCAGAAAAAGTAGAGCTGTTAAGGATAATAATAGCCTGCGGTTCAATTCTCTTTGAGGGGCCCAGTAAATCATGACACCATGCAGAAACCAAAGCAGCTAAATGGGATTAAGCCGTTAATTATGATATTTGCAACTGTGCTCATCCTCCTGTGACATATCAAAATATCTTCCAACAGAATTACAATTAGGATAAAATTTTAATCAACTAGCATTTGCATCATAATTTCAAACAATACTTTTTTTTTTTTTACTGATATTAAGGTTTGACAGTGTAGAAGATTGTGTTCATGCTCCTTTTTACAGAGAAGACAAGAGAAGTCCATGATTGGTCACAATTGCAGGCAAAGTAGCCAAGTAGCAAATATGGACAGACTAAAAAAGCCTTTTCAAACATTCATATCTGAATCAAACATTGTAATATGCAGTCTGAACTGGAAATTATAAAAGGCAGTAACTCGTGACTAAAACTAGCAGAGGCTACGGTTACAAAATAGATGTGAGCATTTGGAGAAGCCGAGACGGGCTGAATCATTACGAATCTGCCGCCTCTCTGAGGCTTCTTGATCTTGTAGTGTTGGAGACAGATGACCAAAGTCTGACCAACACTCTCAGTCAGTAGATATAAAATGTCAAGGGGATTGAAATACAGAGCAACAGACTGCTGCATTTCAGTCTCAATCTGTTCTCCTCCTCTTCATCTCTGATGTGCTGCTTCTCTATGTACAAAGCAGTCAGCACACTTTGATGTGTCACAAAAACACAATTTGACAAGAGCCCAGTTATTTTTATTTTTGCTACACAGTCTAGTGCTTAAAGTGGGAGCAACACAGTACCCTTGTACCCTTGATGTAATTTCAATGAATATGCATTTTCTCTCAGGAGCCATATATGTTTATTTCACATATAATCGGAGGGGGCAACAACATGGCTGAGCACAAGGACAAACCAACGCGAGCAAAATTAGGAAAGGCACACTTTCACTTTCACTTGAATTTGTTGCGACAGTCACCAAGAGCCCAGATGTGGTGCACACAGAGCTACACATGAAACATGTACAGAAATAACCATCTACTCCCAGTGTTAAACTAAAAACCCACTGAAAACCATTAAATAGAGCTTACATCCTTAACACTTATTCAAAGCCTCAAAAGGACATAACAAGGAAACCATTAAAGGTATTTCTTGACATAGCAAATGTTGGTTTTCGTTTAAAAAAAAAAAAAATAGGATGCCTGAAACGTGAACATTTCTTTTCCCATTTGAAAAAGACTGAAATGAAACCTAAAAAAGTACGAAAAATAAGGCAGCCCGCAATTCACCTGCTGTCGATTTCCAAAGGGACACTTTCAAACTTGTTGAGCTTCGTGTTTGTCAGAGATATTAAGAGCCAGAAAATCCAGGTATGTGCAGTGCCTGAGGAGCTGAGGTGGGACAGACAGTAAGAATAGATTCATATAACTGCTGTAAAGTTCTGAAAGTTTTGGGGAGATTCTGAGAGTAGCAGGAAGATGAAACGAACTCCACGGATACAGTGAAAAGTACTTTCTCTTCCAAGTTCCTGGTTTGTGTGTACGTGTGGTTTTAGCTCTCCATAGAGAAGAAAAAGCACATAAACAAATGGATAAGCGTTGATAAAAGAAACACAATTTAAATCTAAGGTATATGAGTCTAAGTCAAATAATAAACAAATCTCCAATGACACACACAAACACATGGCTTGACTTAAAAAGAAAGAACAAAAGGGAGGAAGATGGCTCCTTAAGTTGATTGATTGGTAGATTGGTAAGTTGTTTGATTGATTGGTTGATTGGTTGATTGAGTGATTTGTAGAATAGTTAATTGATCGATTGATTGATTGTGTGATCGATCGATTGATCGACCTGTGGAATAATTGATTGGTTAATTGATTGATAAATTGATCGATTAATTGATTGATTGATTGATTGAATAATTGATTTATTGATTAGTTGATTGCTTGGTTGATTGCACCCATGCCCCATGTCAGCTGCTATCAATCAATTGGTTGATTGATAGCAGCTGACATGGGGCGTTGCTTTTAGGTGGGTGCATTTGATTTCTCTCTGTCTGGGATCGGTCAACTGATGGGGACTGTTGACAGCTGCTGTCAGTCAAGTTAAATACAACCTAACTGTATTCCTTTTAGGAAGAATTTTCAAAGTCACCACCAAGACACATTACATGAAGGGAATGTAATTGTTGAGTTAACAACTGCATTTTTGTTGAATAGTTAATAATAGTTTAAAATATCCCACTGAATGCGTATCTGGAGATTTAATTTCGCTAATGCCAGTGAGAGTGGGAAAGTGAGTGGCCGATCATTGAGTGATATATGGAAACATTTAGTGTTTGTGTTGAACGTTCAAGGACAAGTTATATAGACAACCAAAAGTCAGAATGAGATCATAGCACATTCAGAACAATTGGAGAAAACACTTATCTGTTGCAAAAAAAAGATCTGTAAATAAAACTCACGGTGAGACGGTTGCAGTAGAAATGAATACAAATGTTGACATCTAAAAGGATCCCCTTACTGTATGTAACCTGCATCTGATACAACAATGCTCCACATGCAACGTTCAGAAAGGTTAAAATTAGAACTCAAACTAATGCAATGATTGCTCACAACATGAGCTGAGTGCTGGTTATAACTTAAGTAGGCCACCAACATTAATATTCAGTTTTTCCACATAAGTCCCCCATTAGTTTGTGAACAGCAGTTATGATAGAGACCTTACCCTAGAAGCCTAACCCTAGAGGCCTAACCCTAAAACCCTAGAGACCTAACCCTAGAAGCCTAACCCTAAAACCCTAGAGGCCTAACCCTAAAACCCTAGAGACCTAACCCTAAAACCCTAGAGGCCTAACCTTAGAAGCCTAACCCTAAAACCCTAGAGACCTAACCCTAAAACCCTAGAGACCTAACCCTAGAAGTCTAACCCTAAAACCCTAGAGGCCTAACCTTAGAAGCCTAACCCTAGAGGCCTAACCCTAACTTGTTCATGGCAAAAGTGCATCAGTTGTCCAACCTCCTTTTGTATGTTCACTCATAACCAAGCTACTGTGAGCAGAGAACTCAAAAGCTTGTGTCCGTGGTTTGTTTTGGGCACTGCTTCAGCCACATGACCACAATCTTAGTTTGACTGGTGAAATACAAACTTTGAGGCAAAGTCCAATTTTAAGGAAATGTTACAATGTTCTTCCTCTGATACTGCCCTCAGTCTCTGTCTCTTTTCCCAAAGTGCCTGCTATGAAACTTTCCAGACGTGATATTCTCCATCCAGCCACCACTTTCCCAACAGGGACGCCCACCTGATGACCTGCACCTGGCAGCACTCCTGATCCCAATTGCTCATCAGCCCTGCCACTACTTAAACTGGTCTACTTTCACTCCTTGCTCCTTTCCAGAGTTGACTCTGATTGTCTCGCTCCAGCCACTCTGTGCACCAGTTCCTGACTTTCCAAACAGTATCTGTAACTGTTGCCTGAAGGCACGTCACAATACCAGAAAGTTGGTATTTGCCACAAACACCAAACATAAGCTGCAGTCACGCTGTCTTTTCAGTCATTGCTTTATGAGAGCTGTTTGTTTATTTGTTACTTAGTAAGTTACACTTATGTGATGTGACATTTTTCTTCAGCATTATGGGGCACATGGGCAAATATAAGTGCGGGAACCAGTGTGCAATCGCCAAAATGTGTAGCAGAAAATTATTTTATTTGTATTTATTTAAAAGCATCGTTGCTGGTATAAAAGTTTGACAATATTGGCTGTGGACAAAATCTGAAAATTGATTCAAACATAAATGATGAATAGAACCATAACAAATCCTTATTTAAATTTTCAGATGCTGTCTTAAATGGAATAAGAAAATCCCCCGTGACCTTCGACCTGTGGAGTTTATATTCAGTGTTACTCACTAAAACACACTGTGTGTATACTTGAAGTCTAACACATGCTGAATGTGTTTCCTCCTTCATTAATGGTATTAAATGTATACTGTGTGATAACTATTGATATCGCTCTTTATGGAAAACGTATCATCCTTTCCCACTAAAAACTGTTGTTATCACTCAGTCATTCTAGTTTGGAAAGCACAGCTGGCTGTGAGAGCCTCGAGCTCAAACTTAGAGCACACGTTGTCGCTGGGTCTGAACATGTCACCACAAACTGCTCCAGAAGTTGTCCCTGACCAGACTGAGGTCATTTCCAGTTTTGCTGCAGTTCTTCTGGTCTGCATGAACATTTGTGTTTGGTTGGTATCTAATGGCTTTTATTGGAACTGTATCAGAAGGCCGTCCCACATCAGTGTCTTGAACGAGTCCCAGTTCAGAGGTTTTGGTTTGTCTTATGAATTGAAAGTTTCAACAGAATCTCTCAGTAGACAGATAATATCAAGAATTTGAATATTCATATTTTCCTTTGAACATCTCAATTAATCCCTTTGTATATTGCACATGGGAGCCTGAACGAAGTCTGGTGTTGGAGGTGTAAATTCAGCTGATTACAATGGTGCCATTTGGACTTCTGAGGGTCAGATTTAAGGAGAGGGAGCTACGTGGGAAATGAGAACATAGCTGGATGCCACCTTGCGCAAGAGAGGAAATAGTGTAGGCGGAGAGGGATGAAGGCATGAGGAGCACTACGTTGTCCATTCAAGTAGCATTACTCCAAAGCTGACTCATATGTCAGACAAACGCACGCATTAGACACAATTAAACGCTGGCGGCAGGTACAAACTGGTGAAACTCAACAAAGGAAGTTGATTGTCACGATATGGAACTTTCCCATTTAGATGGAAAGGTGACACATGTTCACAACCATAAATGCCCACGACTTTAAACACTCAATGCAGCCACAGAATTTCTGCAGAAATGAAGAATTGATTTGCTTTCTGCGTATTTAATGACGTGTTACAGATTTTTTTTAAAGTGTCCAAACTCTCTCAAACTTTCTCCTCGTTTCTCACATAAACACAATTTTCATCCCACAGTTTCTTACTTGCACAAAAAGGTTGGCCAGCAGCATTCATCTGACGGCTTAATCATGCGTTCAACAATGTGACAGGCTGAAATTAAAAGGGACAAGTCAGGAACACTGACTTCACGAGACTTTTCAATGTCACTTCCTTCTGCTTCATTAACGCAATCACTTAACCTGACACATTATGCAGACACTTGCAGCCCTCATACACAATGTGTCTTGTTATTTCATGAATCTTTGAATGCAGTCCTGTCATCTTTGTTAGTTTAGGGTATGTTTTTTTTTGCTATTGTGATATTTGGCCATTGGCACAGAGATTTCTGACCAGTGTGTAATGGCAGACTTTTGTCATCAAACATACCCAGGAAAAGAATGAAAACTGAAATAAATATATGAAATTAGATTTTGGGTAATGAAAAGTTCCTGCTGCCCTTTCTAGTAGTTAATCATCACTGTGTGAACTCGTCTGGCACAGACTTGAATCGAACAGACTTTTCTTTTATAGATCTTTTGTACATCTTAATATCTTTTGTAGGTAAATTGATGCTTATTTGTTATGTCTCGTATTTATCATCACAGCAAGCCTTCCAAGGATTCCCATACATAGTTTCAGCTGTTGCTAATATTTAGAGACGTTGGCATCAGATTAATGGACAATTTCACAACTTTTACATCGGGTTTTTCTTCCTGATGTTGTTCCTCCTGTTGAAACTGGCTATGGGGATGTCTTCATCCCTTTGTTCACTGGAACAGGACCTCCTAATGGCCAGGAGGAGCAAGAAAAACTCGTTTAAATGTTCCTATGGGAGCCTGAATGTTAAAAGACACTGGAATTCAGGAAGTAGCCTTTACTCCAAATGAGAACATCCTGTCATCTGCAGGCTGCATTGTGGTCAGTCTCACCTGTCCTTGCCGTGTCATGTCCATTCATGTGCTTTGCAAAGAAGAGCGCAGCTGCGTCTGGCTAATGAGACGGCTGAGCCCACCCACTGCTTCCCACCGCTCAATCATGTCCACGATCAGTGATCAAACGCCATAACAATAGGGCCATCTTAAATTATAAGTGACTACAGAACCCCGAGGGGTGTCAGCGACATGAATGAGGTTGATAACACTCTTCACAAGAATACAAAGACACAGGAGAGTGCATATTTGTGTCCCGAGTGTCGGACCAGAGAGACGTTTCTCGAGCCCAGCTGAGACCGCGGCGCAGTTTACGTCACCGACGGTGGTCGCTCGTGCTGGTCAGAGAGATAGAGTACACCGTCACTAATCGTAAATCCCACCTCAGCAGGTCTCTCATTATGGGACACTAGCGGCAGTTGTGCCCTGCGCGGGAAAAGTTGAGGGTAATTGTCGTGGGTGTGGGGCTAATTCCGGGTGCTTTAGAGCCAATTTCCAAAACCCAGATTGGCTTGGCAAACAAACACACTGATGAGCAGCAGGGATCGGGGGAAGAGCCTGTCAGCGAGGGTGAGGAAGAAAGGGCAGGGAGGATGAAAGAAGGATGAAGCGAAGGCTGCAGAAGAGAGAGAGAGGTGGAATAATGGGAGGATGAGAGGCATCAGCCAGATGGATGGGAGAACGAAGAAAAGAAAGATATGAACAAGAAGAGCGGGCATGTGCCAGTGCATGTGAAGTGTGTGTATATCTGTGCTCACTTGCCTGCTCTAGTGTGTGTGTGTGTGTGTGTGTGTGTGTGTGTGTGTGTGTACCAGACTGAGTAAGCCTCCCTTTATTTGCTGTAAGGATTAAGGGGACAGCTCCAACACATGCACATTCTCGGGCTTAACGCCGTGCCAGACTCTGAAGCACACTCACAAGGGGGAGGGGGGTGGAAAAAAAAAAAAAAAAAAAAAAAAACTGAGCACAAGCACGCGGCTGCAGAAATGATGAGCACGTTCAACGACTCTTGTTGAAGGCTTCGCCACGAGATCGGCCGTGAAAACAGCCACAGTTTATCAGCGCGCCGCGGGAGATTTTGAAGGCCAAGACCTACAGTTGACACTCCGAGAAGGCTGTTATGATTAAAGCTCGTGTCCTGCAGAAATTTCATATCTCTAATTTTGAACCTTTGGACTGCTGAACAAAGTTTTCTCCATCGTGTCTGGTAGTTCCCCATGTTTCCCTGAGGCAGAGCTGTGCCGCTGCCGTGGGAGGAAGCTTAACCCAGTGTGGTCACGCAGGTCAAACGCTATCATACCAATTCCCGAGGTTTGAGTAGCTGCTAATCTCAACTGGCTCAGGACTGGATTATCCAATTAAAAAAACCCGACCCCTGAAGTGACCCACTCAGCACCGAGCACAGAGGTGCATATGACTGCCACTGTGAGAGATAAAAGGAAAAGAATGGGCTTTTTTTTTGGGGTACCAGGTAGATATTGGGAAGATTTTCAATAATTACTTTCTGCACCATGTTGGAGATAAAGCGGGTGAAACTGCACTTACATTTGTTTTATTGAAAGGATTATGTTCTTAGTATTTTTTTAAACCATTTCTTGGCTTTCAATTAATGGATATACTCCCTGGTTGAAATATAGTGTCAATCCCAAAGGCTGCAGGTTTTTAAACGTAAACATTTAGAGCTGAAATAATTAGTGGATTCATCCATTATTCCATTGATGGAAAATTATTCAAATATTTTTCATAACTAATTATTTAAGTCCATGTTTAAGGGATGATATAAATGACTTACTGATTCCAGCTTCTTCAATTTGAACATTTGGGTGTGTTGTTTTTTTTCCTTTCAAAATTAATATATTTGGGTTTTGCACTGTTGGTTGGACAATATATTTGAATGAATCGACAATGACAAATCTTCTGACATTATTTTTTAATCAAACGGATTACTGAGACCATAATCAGCAACAGTAATTAAGTGACAACAGTTGTTTAGTTCACTGTAAAAAAAATAAAAAATAACCAACTATTTTTGATAATCTGTTAGCCAGATAAAATGTCAATATTACTGGCTCAAGCTGGTTAAATATTTTTTTTAAAAATTAAAAGAAAATCTGTATTTTATATCATTGTAAATGACATATAAACCTAATATATTCAGGCCATCGTGCATTATATATTATTAATAAAAATGTTTAAGGGCATTTTGCCTTCATTTGACAGTCCAACCCGAGACATGGAAATAATGTTGCGAGAGAGAACAATAACATGCAGAATTACCAAACTGCGATAAGCATTTTCTTTCCGGGTTTTTTTACATTTAATATCCTAAAAAAATAACTAACAGATCAGTCAAAAATAATTTTGTATAAACATTGAAACGAGGCCCTTTTGATAGTGAGGGACGGAGAAAAAAATAAAATATTGATTAAAGCTGCTTTTGTGGATGTCGTATCGCAGTCGTGACATTGAGCTTTTGTGAGCGCACAAGCTGGAGATGGAAGCTGATTACGTAAGGTCTTCCTTAAAGGTTGTTCTTGGAGAAAATGCCACATCCACTCCTAGAAATCATATGCAGTGACTGACAACACAACTCATTTAAATATATACTGTGATGGAGCTGCAGACATTCCCCACAAAGGTTCCTACACACACACACACACACACACTCCCCAAAAACACCAAGCACTCAGACACCAGTTAAATTCAGCTATTTGTTTTGTGGCTCTTTTTAAAATGTTAATCCGATAAAGATGGATCCTGTTGAATTGATTGCTGCATCAGTTAGATGTATTTTCAGGAGTTGGTTTTGTTTGTCATGTCTTGTAGTTTGTTTCTGATCTCTCTGAGGTGTTTTCGTGGAATCAGCATTGCCACGGAGACACGTCCATTAGCGTGTTAACGAGTACCTGATGTATTCAACCTGATGTATGGCAAACCAAGTCGATTGGAGAGGGGGGGGGGGAAGTTGGGGAGCAGTCGAGTTATGGTTGATAAAGGAATCTGACTGCAGTGTAAATATTCATGGCGTCTTGGGAAAACTGTAAAGGTGAACATTAGCTACTGAACATAATGTAGGTGTACTAATTCCAGGTCGTCTTCTTTATTTACAGTGGTTGATGCTGGTGCCTACTGGTTGGATATCAGTTTGGGTTTTGTGGGTAGAGGACAATCTACGTCTGTCCGTTTGTAACTTCGGTAAAAGAAAGGCCTCTGCAAAAATTCCGATGCAACTACTCAGCTTCCCGAAGGCTTTGAGATCTATAATCTTCAAACATTTGGAAACTTGTGTTGTCTGTGAAAGTTAGCGCAACTTGTTTATTCATACGAATTCTAAATTCCATCAGTTGTTGGCGGTGATTTTCTTCTGCCTAAAGTGGACGGCGTCAGTCATCTCTGGCTGATTTGAGAAGAGGAAATCGTTTTCATTTTAATAATCAAAAACCAATTTCAGAGGCTTCCAAGACACCCAGGGCTTGACTGATGCATGCCTTCACGATGCACTGATGTTTGTTTACCGTGTTCACTTCACAGTGCAAGAGATTCACCCCATAAAACTGAGTCAGACCCAGAGAGAAACACACACACACACATCGTCCTCACACAAACACAAATTCATGTCTCTGACCTATATATGAGTAATTTGGCAGTGCTGCAACTCTCACTTGTGATTCCAGATGCACGGAGTCTTTACTCCGTCTCCTGGAGCAACAGTGTTGTTGTTTGTTGAAATCCTTTCTGACATTAAGTGTTATCAAAGATTCATTCAGAAATACAAAGAGGGAACCTGGTTCAGTGTCACCGCTACGGTTCAATGATTCTTCTAAATGGTGTCCTGCACCGTCTATATGGGCAATTAAAGAGAAGTGCTGGCTTGCAAAGAAATTGGCAATAATTGTATGTATCTGTATGATATATGTAGGGCTGAATATCATTAAAAAAGTTTTAAGTACAGGTACTGATACCTTGACTTCAATACCAGATCCTGAACGCTACGTCTTTCGATACCATAAATAAATTCCATTTTCAGAAAAAAAAGAAAATTACATTTCAACAAAAATCTTCAGTGTAATGCACTGCAGAGGGGGAGAGTGTAAACCAGGTATGTTCTCTAAATGACTGCCATGCTATCAGTTGAAGCTTGCTCGTCTATCTGCTGTGGTGCTGGCAACTCAGACAGGTTTGTGGCCAAATTGAATTTGAAAAGGGAGAAATAAAGCGTTCTAATCAAGCAGCTACCAACAGTGACGCCAGCCAGTGGTTTGTGAATGGACGTTATGAAGCCTTGAGTTCAGATATCGCCGTCGCCGTCTTGCCAGTTTGGAGCGGCTGGAGTCAGAAGAGACCATATTTGGACAATCTGACCAGATCTGATTGGAAACCTGACGATACTACATCCCACCACAGGCCTGTCAATCAAGCAGATACGGGCCCCAAAAACACGCCTTTTTGAGGTAGATTTTCTAATTAATAACAGGACTATTTTCAGATGGACCGCTAGAAAACTAATAAGAAGGAGGGACTTTAGCTAAAAACAACATAATGACTTGGAGAATTTATTTTTTTTAACTGATGTACATATTTTGTATGTATAACGTATTTAATGAGAAAAGTTGAATGGGAGTCTATGGAGCAGGAGTTTTTTTTGGAAACAACCTCTAGAGGCACTCGATGGTATTGCAGTTTAAGGCACTTTTGCGTTGGCTTCATTTTTCAGACCTGAAAGCTACATCCATTAGTATATACAGTCTATTGTTCCAATGTAAAATTTACCTCAGTTGAAATTATTTTGTCCACGTGGGCAGGCCCAACATAGATTTTTTTTTTTTTTTTTTTTTTTTTTTAAATGTGATTTTTTTTTTTTTCATCGTGCTACAATCTAATACCTATTTGTACTGTTTTCCTCATGTTAAAATAACAACACCTCCATATTGTACCGTCAGCCCACATTAAATACAGCAGACTATTGTCAGATGTCAAACTGTGAACACAGCATAATAGTAGCAGCTAAGAAACTCTAAGATAGAGATCATCACTACAATCTGATCAGCTGCTCATGTAGGCAACATAAAAGGATGAAAATGTATGCATAAAGAGTGTGTGTGTGTGTGTGTGTGTGTGTGTGTGTGTGTGTGTGTGTGTGTGTGTGTGTGGTGTGTGTGTGTCAGTTTCATGCACAGACTCTGCCAGAGGCTTTGGACCCATTCAGAGAGTGAGGGAGGAAGTGTGTGCATGTGACGCAAGCCGAATGTAACCAGAGCGGAAAAGTTTCCTTTAAATCAAAGTACCATGCCGGCTCGATGTCCCACACCTTCCCGCATCAAAGACGAGCCAAGGAGAACAGACGCAGGATCGGACGGGGACGGGAGCCGAAGCTGCAAAAGATGAGGGACGAGCACGGAAAAAAAGATGCAACGCTTTTCTTATGATGGATAGCTTAACCTCCTGCTGTCACTGCTGCCAATTTTTTAGAAACAGACGGTACAAATACAGTTTTGCCTCATCCTCAAGGTCACTGCCGCTTGATGATGAATTTGAAAACAGAGACTTTCCTTGATGGAGCTTCGGAGAACAGCAGACAATATAAGAGGTGAGAAAAGCTTTCTGTATTAGAGACAAACAGAATCTTTGATTAGAGAGCAGATCCATAAACTTTCAGTCTCAAAGATCTCCTGTGCCTTTTTATTTTCACCTCTTCATAAATGGGAAATATTGTCGTGAGCGAAGCTCTCCAACATCTGGGAGGATTCCTTTCTAGTGATCCTTCTGCCATCGCTCTGACTTTCACTGAAGGTCACAACGCTCAGAATGAGTCTCGGCCACCGCACAAAGCCCCCTCCGAATAAAGACACAAGTTATGGTTTTCTCTATTTTTGGGGTCAGCGCTTTTATGAGCGCAGGTATTTGGCCCGCAGTGAAAGAGAGGCAGTTGGTGGGTCGGTGGATGCGAAACAAAGGAAAAGAGCGAGCTGAATAATTTAATTTGGAGAGCAGAAATGTCATCTCAATTAGACCGTGAGATGAACTGAGCACCTTACATGCACACACGCCGCATTGTACGTTGTGTGAAATAGAAGTGACTTGAGTTGGAGGAATAAATGAAAACATTACCAGAGGAGAGAGGAGACAGACTGCCATCTGCCTCTTACAAAGACACACACACACACACACACACACACACACACACACACACACACACACACAGGAGTCGAGCATGCATGTGCAGAGACACGTACACATGTTGAAAGACCTATGAGAGCATGTCCACCCTTCCAGTAATAAGCCTCTATCTGACAGCTCGGAAACCACATTTGCACCACCTCGAGTCTCCCTCCGTCCCTCCTTGGCTCGTACAGCTCGGTGAAGTATATTTAGTCGGAGGGATGAGAAAAGCAGCGGAGGATGAATCCTCTGATTAATGCAACTCTCATCCCTGCTCTAATCCCCGATTCAAGCACCTGTCAAAACAGGAGCTTTCACGTGCACTTGTGAAAACCTCCACTTAAATCACACACCGGAGATGCATGAAGGCCACGGCATGCTTACTGAACCGAGATACGGGGATGTACGAAAAAAAAAAAGGACGAAGGCCAAAGATTAAAGGCTTTGTATTGCAGAGAAGGATATAACGTGGAATCACGTTTTGGGGCTACAGATTTCAACCCCGGTGTCCAATCCAGCTGTTTCGTCCCTGACCCGTCCCACTTGTGCCGGTACCATTTTTTTTTTTTTTTTTGTTATATATATATTATTATTCCTCCACAACGTGTGGTGCATTCTCACTTCCCGAGTAAATATTTACACTTTTATTTCCAGCGGCCCACATCGGATGCACTAAACCCCGAGAGGTTTTGCCGAGCCCTGTGTGAGCGCACGGTAAATCCCAGGCTCCGGGGCAGATTAGAGGCAGGTTACGTTGGCACCTTGGTGGAAAGGCACAGTAAATCTGAAGCATTCTCCACCCAGCTGGCACATGACTATAAGTTATATCAGCAACAGCCTAGCACAAGATTTAGACTGTCGGCCACGAATGAATCACGGCCTGGCATCGCAACAAGCAACAGTGGAAAACACAACTTTGTTGCCCTCCCCCATGAACCCTCCCATTTGGCAGAGCTCAAGGGAAGGAGGCCTTTACGCAGAACTAAAGAAAGAGGTTAAGGAGAAGAGGAAACATGGAGCTTTTTTCATAAAGCCACGCAATGCATGCTGGTTATTGTCAAGAAAATGAGCAATCTCTTTGATTTTATCAATGTTTATTGGATTAATGGATCAAGAGAAACCCAGTTAACGTGACTGAGTTTTTACGAATGTAATCTTGTACCAAAAAGCTGATTTAGTGAGTTATCTGGAGAACAATTCAGATCCCCGACATCCCCACCACAGGAGACTGCACGATTAACTGCATTAAAAGCTTAATTTCTGCAACATTTCCATTTGCGACACCGGCCGCGTCAAAACCAGAGTTCCTACTTTCTCCCCCAACAAATGATAACGCAGCGTTGGACCTCATGACACAGAGCAGCGGAGACCAGCTGTAGGGGGAAAACAACAACAACAACAACAACAGTGAGCTGCAAAAAGACAACACACGCAAAAATGACATGTTGCAAGAAAAGACAAGTGAATGAAGATGATGATGAAGTTTTTATGTTCAGAGTCAAACGTTGCAAACTGAGATACTCAATACGAGTTATTCATTCCGACATATTTCAGAAACTGAATAAAAGCCATACATGCAACTTAAACTCTACTCTAAGAGACCTGACACGGCAGGTTTGTGAGCAACACTTAGTTCCGAAACATGACTGACGCCTCCAAATACACACTTCCTGTCTGCCTCTTCAATAAAGTCCACAAGCGGATGAGTCGGCTCTAAAACCTCTCAGAACAGGTTTATTGATCTCGTGTACAAATAGGTTCTTCTCAATAAGTGCCCGTGCTGGAGAGGTTTCGCTCTGAACCGAAGTGTTGCAATGACACACAGACGGGAATCGATCTCCCGATAGAGAGAAACGCTTGTTGAAAGCGGGACGTCTTATTTACGCTTATTGTTAAAGACGGTTGGAGTAAATTAATAAAAAAAACAATAGACAATAGCAAAGAGTGTTGCAGTTCTCGCGAGTCAACCTGCCAAAACTCATTTATTATTTGTAAAAACCCAGAAGTGATATAGCTATTTTGCATGCTGGGGATAATAAACAGGATAGTCTCATTACACTGAGGACTGAACTCAAAGTTTAGAGGCTGCGAAACTGGGATAATATACTAACTCCAAGAGAAACAAATGACAAACTAGGATTTCCTAAACTTCTGCTCTGTGGCTTTTGTTTTTTTCCGGCTGGTGTTTGTGGTGCGGATGTTGTGCCGTGTGTGAGGTGTTTCTCAGGGAGGGGGGATGCAGAATAGAAAAGGCCGTTTATTCCATGAGTGAAATGAGCCCGGGGGCCTCTCCAGATGCCTCTTCTGAATAAATGAGTCTTTTTAATCAATAAGTCATCAACCCTCTGTGTGGAGGACTGAGGCTGCACAATCATCCAAGATAAATACGCACGCATCCATATATACGCCTCCATATGAACACATTCATAAACATGAAAGAGTAAAAAAAAAAATTAAAAAAATGCCAAACAATATATACCACGACACACCTTTCTTTGCATCCGTAGTGTCCGTGCACAGAATCAATACACAATGTACATTTTGGTTTTCATCCAGTTGATTTGTGGCTACTTTTTTTTTTTTTTTTTTTACCTTTTTGAATCCACAACCTCGTCGCTTGCTCAGGTCACTGCGCCGTCAGCTTTTGGTGGTTCCTGAATCCGGATTGGCTCTTAGCGCCAACTGGGCTTTCTCAGTCGCAGCTCCAGAACTGTTGAACAGACAGATCGGAGCATCAACTACACCAGCAGTGTTTAAATCTTGATTCAAATATATATTTTCTCTGGCATTTCCAGATCAGGCCCATTTTTATTTTATTCTTTGAACATAATGTAGTGCTCATGTCCTTTTTCTCATGTGTTGATCTGGAGTCATTTTGCTTTTAATTTCTATTATTGTCATATGGTGGTGTTTACAAGGACCCAAATGCAAGCGCACAGACTTAGGTATAAGTTCCAAAGTACAGTCTTTATTGCAATAAAAAACAAACAAACCAAAAAGGTGGCACCTATCGCGTCCACTTGCTTCCAGTCGGGAGGGCAACTCGACCGACAGATCCAGGGGGACACGGCTGGCAGGGCAGCCGGCAGACCAGCGGAAGGGACGGCGTCAACAATCCTCCGAGTCGGGAGGGCAACTCCACCAACTGGTGACTTTGACAGGGAGATCCGCAGGGGGCACAGAGGCCGGAGGAACGGGAACAGGACTGACGGAGGACTGACGGAGAGCAGACGGAGGATGGATGGGTGACTAACAAAAATGAACCAACAACCAGAGGAGTGCAGGGGCAGGGTACATATAGTCTGGGGAGGTGATCAGGGAGATGCAGCACACCTGCAGGTGGTGATCAGGGGTGAGTGGCTGCATCTGCTGGGACCGGTGAGGGGCGTGGCCACGGGAGGTGAGGGGCGTGGCCACAGACAAGCAGACAGGGGACACAGGAGGAGAGGTGATCGGGGGGGGCAAAACAGAGGAAAAAAAACCGGACTCCTGACAATTATTGTTGTGTTATTTTGTTTTTAATGGCTCTTTGATATTGTGCAGTGCTTTGGGCAACTTCTGTGTCATTTAAAGGTGCTCTAGAAATAAAATGACAAATTTGTTTGACTTACCTGCAATGAGGAAGTATTTTGGCTGCAGTTATCTCTCTCGTCTTAATAGATCTTTGTCGCAGAATTCATGGCTGTTCATTAAAAGATCACAGGTGTGACTAATGACATTAGCAGTGGCTCTGTTCTATTAAAGAGTCTCAGTACGACAGGACTTTTGCTGCCTTCAATTCGAACCCGTGAGTGGTTATGACGCGAGAAGCTGCTGAGGAACGGCAACATGGCCGACATCTGAAGGCCCCAGAAACCAACAGCTCAGCGAGCCAGCAGGTACGCAACGTAATGCACGAAATACAAAAGCAGAAGGACAGAGCGAAAGGAGGAGGTCTTTGGGAACATCAACAGCGTCCTCAGACTTATCATTAAATTACAAAGAAATAAACTCCACATAACCAAGACGACAATATACGAACTTACAGTCCAACGAAAATAAGAACTTTCTTGTCCTTCGTCATTTCTCCACAAAAGAAACTTCAGCAAACGCGTAACAACTCGAACTTTGAGCTTTCAGAAAATGTAGAGGTCGTGAATGTCACAAGAGCGGAACGTTTATGTGGCGTGAACACGGTGAACGTGAACCCATTCGAAGGCAGCAAGTGTGAGACAGAGACGCTTGTGTGTTCAACCCCAGGACCCTCGATCTAAAGCAGCTGAATGGAATTCAGCCATCTTTGATTTTATTACATACACTTCTGCTGTGTGACGTGTCAAAACGTCTTCTGCAAAAAAAAAAAAAAAAAGGCCGGTTTGACTGACAGTTGCCAGAGGCAGGATTTCCAAAATAAAACCTTAAAATAAACCAGACGAAGGCACAAACATGCCGAGGAGGCACTCAACAAAATGGAAAGTTAGAATCATCGGTGACGCGTCAATAAACAGCCAGCTCTAATGAGATAACCTGGTTGTTAATATTGGAGGTGGTGAGATCAAAAATATGATCTAATTCAGATTAAATGTAATTCATGCATGCGTGTATAAATATCCCTCGATTCGATACTATCGAGATACTTCGGTGTCAATTCAATACGGAGTCTGATTTTTAAACAGAGACAATTCTACATGTACTGCGATCTGAAATTACAATTTATTACACATTTTGGTAAGTTTTCTGGAGACATGAATCATATTTCCAAAAACAATCCATATGACATGTCAGTCTGAATTGTATTTCAGCTTTTATTCTGAAACACTGCGCTTGATTAGGGCTGGGAGTGTTGGCGTAAGTGCTGCTTCTGGTCAGCCAACAGTTGGACGACTGTTAGCAGAGAGTTAAAGCACGAGTGGTCTGCAGCGTCATTCATTTACTCACTGCGAGTTTAAAAAAAAAAAAAAAGGAGCGGCTTCGGGCCACTGTTTAAACAAACTAATATCTCAACAGTTCACTTTGTTCACAAGCCGATGCTAACAGGCTAACCGGTCTAGTTCCCGTGCTTATTTCTGTCTGCAAACTTTTATAACACGAGCTCAAAGTAAATCATTTAAATGTGGATTCAGGAATGGGAGTACTGATTGAAAAATTGCCAAATAAAGAATCCAGATGCTAAAGTGAATTGACTCTCGCCGATCATGTAAATACCCTGATCAGCACTTGTATCACTGTATGAACAGAATTTCACACTTTCATTTGACTACTACATTCAACAATTTTGAAAGAACTATCCTCCTGTGATTAATTAATAGTCCCCGTTTGATGTTTGAAATCTTTGTTCAGTTGTTATTTGTCTTTGAAACTGCACACACACACACACACACACACACTTGTCACTGGCTGAACCACTTAAAAAGCATTTATAGTCCTCCGTGTAGCATTACCCCATAATGCACCAGCTCTGTGACTTCAAAGTTGTTTTCGATATTTCATTCACCTTCAAATCGTCGGCTGGGACGGCGCCGGCTCTTTGTGACTTGCCGCCGCGGAGATAACGGCAACAATGGAAAGAGGGGAGGAGAGAAATCGCAAAAAGACAGACGGTTTGAGAGGAGGAGGGATAAGATGAGCTATTTTCCCTCTGTCTGTTCTTCGGGTTCAAAGAGCCAACAGGTGCAGGAGGAGAGCAGCTGTCCTGAAAGAGGGCGGGGTTACCGTGGAAACAGGGGTGGATGCTTGTGTCAAAATGACAACTGTTAGCTTCTCCATCCTCATCTCCCTCCCTCTCTCGCTCTCTCTCTCTCTCTCTCTCAAAAGATAACTCTGGTCATGAATATTTCATTTTTCATACATCTGAAAAAGAGAAGTGTGCCGTTTGTACTTCGACCGCTCTGCATACTAACAAGAAGCTCTTCCCCCTTTTTTTAGGGAGAAAAAAAAAATTCATCTTGTGAAGTCAATGGATGAGATGAGGAATGAGGACGAGGGAGGAAGTCGGGGAGAGAAGGCAGGGGAGCCTCAACAGCAAAGATCAAATTTGCGCTCTGTACCACTGATTGAATAACTTTGCAGCATTCATCTCATTTGTCTGTAAAGCTAGTCCTGAGTGAAAGCTTCCACTGCTTAGTGGGGTGAGAGTTTTAGATGAAGACTCACACCTTGTAAATCTCTCCGGCTGCGAACAGTCTGCCGAGCTTCGATTGGGGTCCTGGCCTGTCGCTGTCGTGCACAAGGACAATGAGCTTTCTCTTTTTCACTCGTTTCATTTTCTCCTGACAGCCACGCTCGGCAAAAATTCGGAGAGAGTTTCAACTTTGGGGAGAAAATTTAATTTAAAAAAAAAATTGTCAGCCCAAACTTTGGCAAAGAGGACATCGATTAAATATCAATAATACAGGAGATCCTGTCGTCTAAACAATTATTTGCCATTCAAATAAAGTGCAATCAACGATTTCAATTGTCTTTTTCTGTTTATTTGATGCCACTATTATAGTACAAGCCTGATCACAGTTTAATAATATACGTATGTCTTATTAAAAGGAGTGATTTATTGGCTGTGACGTTGCAACTAAAGCCATGATGTTAGAATATTAGAAGTTAAGCAGCTCAAGATAAACAGTTGGTGGCTCCAATCCTCCACTCGTGCAGTTAAACCACAGCAGAAGGAGGAGCAGAGACAAAGAAGATTGTGTTTGGCATTTCCAGTTGATAAACAACCTAAACAATAAAAAACAAAAAAAACAACAACAACAAAAAATGTCTTTCTTTTGCTTTTTTAAACAACCAACACAAGACGACTCTTCCACTCCTGGACCGCATCAATGAGCTTCAAGATTTTGTTTGTGTGGACAGAAAGTAAAAGTGGTACTAAATCCCAGATTCACATCGAAGCCATTTTTTCTCATCTGGCAGTTTTCTTGAAGTGGATGTTGAGATTGATGCGCGAGCTGACTGAAGGAGCCGTGAAGATACAGCGCTGCGGCGTTCTCAGTCACAGGCCATAAAGACGGGATGTAAAGATGCGTTTTCAATGCCAAAATGATTTGTCATGGTTTTGAAGCGATGTGTGACCGATGCAGCACAAAATGACTGCAGTTTTATGGACGTTTTTGACAACACATAGCTCATCATGTGTTACAGCAGGACGTAGGAAGACTTGCAGTGACTGATCACATCGCTTTGGACGACGCAACAGAACGTGAGAAACGAGCTCCATGTGTGATTTAAACTACTTTCTCAAACATTACAAAAGAAAGGCAGCAAAAAAAACACAAAAAAAAGCCTGTCTTGTCAGTGTTTAGCATATTTGGGGGTGGATTTTTAAAATGTAATTAAACTCCTGAATTTCAACTGCAGGAGAGAATAAAGGGTTTCAAATTGTGGTGTCAGAGGAGTAGCTTTAATTTCAGCTTCATCCTCCAGTCTCTGCTCTGCAGCATGTTCTTGCTTTGATGTACACTTCTTTTTTTTGTTGTTTCCCTCTGTTTATCGCTTTAGAAAAACACAAGTGCAAAGCAAGGACAAAATAAAAAATACAACTGAAGTGTCGGAGAGGAGATAGAGCATTATCCATATACAGAATTTGTTTTTTTTTCACTCATTTTAAATTTCTACATTAGAAGTCTCGGGCCTCCACCTGCAGTTGAGATAAACCTTGTAGTTTATCGGTTTAGGACAGGCCCGTTTCCGCGCTCTCCTCATTATGCTTTCATGAACCCACAGAACTGAACGGGCCCGCTGTAGAAACCTTTGAACGTGTGAGATTGTTGTGATTTCAAACCTGCCTTTGACCTCTCCTCTGCAGTTTATTCTCACATCTGTTATTCTGAAACTTAAGACATGTTTTCCCACTAAATTCTCCTCTTTTTTTCTTTCGCCTTTTGTCTTTTTTTTTTTTTATCTCTGGGATCTGCCCCTTTTCTCTGCACACTAAAGGTGCCCATCATATTTCAGAGGTTTGACTGTGATTCATAAAACATCAGAGTCCCTGCAGAGTGTGAATGTACGTGTGTCCAAGGAGAAGACCAGCATGGGGCTGCTGAGGCCTAAATCTGTCTCCAGCCTTTAATTAAACCATGGGCTCCTGTGTCCCTAACTTATTAAAGACCCAGTGTATGTAACACCAGTGCACACACACATCTAGACACACACACGCACACACACACACACACACACACACATACACACACACACACACTCTCTCTCTCTCTCACTTTCACTCTCACTCTCACTCTCACGGACCGATGTACTCACACACTTCCTTTAAGCTCTCAATATTCCACCTTTAAGCTACCAATGATTTAGTGCATCTCAATATTTCACCTTCTTCGGCTGCTTACTGACCCACTTGCAGGGGAATAAATTATTTCCTGGACTCTTTTAGCAGTTTGCTCAAAAGTACTGAAGGAGATTCAGCAGGACAGCTACTAAGTGAAGATTACATTTTTTTAAATAGTTTTAATGGAATCTATGCATTATTACTTCACGCAGTATATGCAGAGAGGAAAGAGGACAAGAAGTTTGGAGGAAGAGAGCAGATGATGTGTATAGACCAGCCTTAAAGTACGATGTTTTTCTTCAACATATCACAATCACCTAACATTGACGGCCAACAATGTAATACCATCTGGCCCAGGAGAGGGAAACATCAACCGGGCTACCAAAAGCTAATACAAACATCCACAACATCGCCATTTATATAGATCGCCATGTAAAATACATGTTAATGGTCACAACTCATGGCAGACGATTTTACAGCTCCCTCCTTAATTCACTTACAGGAAGTACATGTACCAAACCTACTGTCTGTCTACATTACATGTTTCCTCTTGTGGCACAGCATGTCAGAACAAACCCTTACATGCATACATCATCATCATCATCAATTCCTACCAGTAAAGCGTGAATATTCAATCAAATACCATGGGATCCAATAATCGATGCACTGATTGCCGCATCATTTATACTCAATGGGATTCTTGACAATCACAATCTGACATAGTTATTAAAGAAAACTCTGAATCGAAATGTTTAAATGTTGTCAAAACAGGACCGAAAATCATTTGACACTTGGCTCTTTCACTGACAGCTGCAGGATTGTATTTTGACAGATGTGGCTAGAGGGAGATGCTAACATCGGAGAAGCCTACATATGAACAGGAACAAAATATCAGCAATAGCCTGTCTATCTAGCACTTGTTTACAAAAATACACTATTTCAGCTGCTGTACAGAACAGGTTGCCTGTAACTACTCTTGTATGATTAAAATGATAAACACAACATTTCTTCAGACGTTGATTATCCCTCTAATTTAAAGTCTGGATCTGTATTAATACCACTAAAGACCCATAAAACTTTGCCTATAAAAAAAAAAAAAATCACAGAGAGCACTCATATGCCTTAAATATTTATATTATATCTTTGAAAAGTTCTTAACCACATATCATAAGATTCCAATTTAAACATGCCAAACCACATAATACGTAGCTTCTCTACCGTCTACTGTATCTGTGCTCATTACCGACACAAAGCAAATCAGTATATCAAATTCAATCTGTTTTCCAACATAACAAATACACATTTCAGGTGCAAAAACACCTCTATTGCTGTCTGATGAGTGCAGTTTAGCCTTCATGGGCAAAGTTTCACTCACAGACATATATTTATTTTAACACAGGATTTAATTAGTATAATTAACTCAGCTACAGGGCCACATCAAAGGGGACTCGATACCCGTGAATCAATCGCCAAGCATCTGATGGTGACTTTCAAAACAAAATACTTTTGTTTCCCGTCCAAATCCATCCATCTCATACAGACACCTGACTTACACACTTACACCTGGAAACGACACACAGACGAGCAATTAAGAAAACACTGATTAAAGAGACAAACAGACTTTTGAAATGTTTGCAAAATGAACGCTAACAAACACAAACACGACAGAGGAAGCCGTCTCAACTGTATGAAGGTGTTTGCTCGGACTTGTTTCGGTCTCTTCACGCCGTCTGTCTCCAGCTAAATTATTTGAGGATAACTTTGTCACCTTCAGACGGTCATTTCCTGTAAAAGTAATTCCCGACGCCTCGCTTTTCTCGTCCTTCTTTGTTTCACGTGGCCCTTTTATTCATTCACAACTCAAACCTGTTGCTGGCTTGTTTCTTGCTAGTTTACTTTCATCAATGTGGGTTTGGTCAGCCCGCCATCTGAAGTGACCGGAACAAGCTGATTACCGTGAAGCAGCGCCCCTCTCTGGTGGGGGGGGGGGGAGCAGACAATATGACATGTGGAAGTAGGAAAAAGGCAGCATAAATATTAAAAAATAATAATGGCTAAATTCTACGTAGATACTACGGCTGAATGCCATATATGTGCCTGGTTCAAATATCCCCGAATGAAAAATGTGAATGTTAATGAACACCTGTGCTTTTCCTTCTACTCCCCTATGAGCAACGGTGGAATCTAACTAAGTATGGTATAGTTACTCAAGTAGCCAAGTGTACTGAAGTACAAAATTAGTAGGCATATTTTTATTTTATACAACTTTCACAAGGCATATCTTGCGCTTTCTATTCCACTACATTTGCCTGACAGCTTTAGTTACTTTTCAGAATACAATTTGTTATACTCTTCCCGTCCAGTGAAAACCAAGTATCTCCAAAATTGAATGATTTTAAATTTTGATTTTTCTCATAACCATCCATCCATCCATTATCTATACCTGCTTTATTCTGAACAGGGTCACAGGGAGGCTGGAGACAATCCCAGCTGACTTTTTGGGGGCGAAGGCAGGGGTTTTCTGACAAACTGAATGATTGAATTATTCCTTAATGGGTTGAGGATATTCAACTACATCTTCAGCTAAGTGAACTATATAAAAACCGACTTGGATCAGCTGGAAAACGCATCGTCAAGAAGCTGAAGACGTGATGTTTAAAATATGATGCATTACTGTCGATTACATTAAACAACAGTATATAAAAGTATTCAAATTAGCAATTACAACAGCAGTATAATGCACATTATTGCACCTCTGTGTACTTTTACTTTTGATATTTATAGGCTGCATTTTGGTGATCATACTTTCATAATTGTACTTAAGGTTTTGAATAATGGACTTCAACTTGTAGTGGACTATTTTCACAGTGTGGCATTAGTACTTCAACTTAAGTATCTGAATACCTTTTCCACCAGACATGAGTCAAAATGTCTGTTGTAGAAAAAGTATATTAACAGGGGTTTGAATGCTCAAACATAACACACTTTTTTTTTATCTGCCCATATATATTCTGTGATCAGCAGCCGCTTGTGAGGACTAATAAACTATTATGGATTAAAGTTTACTGAGGCACGTTTCATCCAATTTTGTTTATGAAAACACCTGTGTATGCCTTTTTACAGGAGACAAGTTGACCTTCATGACTATCATGGCAAGCTCAGGTGTAATCACTGACATAAACAATGGCTGCATTCTGTTTATCTCTTTCAGGATCCTGGGATTTTTTTTTTTTTTATGCTCCCTGCCACAGTTCATGAAAAAAAGGACACAAATTCACAACACTGAGGCAGGAGGTGAGGCAAAAGGATGTAACTGTACTTACAAACATACAACAAATTACAAGGTGGAGGCAACGGAACAAATACATGAGGGACAGTACAGTCCTAAAACCCAAAGGGTAGCTTCAGGCAGCAAGATTCAAAATGACAACTCTGACTTTTACAATTTAACAATGAGTCTTGACTGGATGGGAGTTTATGTACCGCCTGGTTGATTGACAAGTCACTGCAGCTGGGGCTGATTGGGGAATTATGAGCAGGTCAGGTGGGTTTGGCAGGCAGGAGACCAGGCATTGAGAGAGAGAAACATACAAGGAGACCTTTGGTGGGCAGGGTGACACAGTGACAAGGAGAGAGAGACAGAGAGACACACGGGGACCAGAAGTGGGGAGAGTAAGGAAACACAGGCCACAAACTAAACTTAAAAAAGGCCAAAAGACCAGAACCATGACGCTTCCTCACTGGCATGGCTTTTAAATGGACTGGATTTATGTTATATGAGGATAAACATAGGTGTTAATATAATAAGTTGATTTACAAAGCAAAAGATTTAACTCAGCACAGGTTTAATGGTGAAGAAGCTAATTATGATGAGAAAAATGATTTGAATGGTTTTAGCACGATAATACATAAATGCTAATGTAAAGGTGCTTTAAAGCCTCCATTAATAGCCAATGCATTTGTTTCAGTAAATCGCCATGTGATTATGAGATCATACAGAAAACTTGTCAATCAGCATCAGTGCTTATAGAAATCACACACAACTGTCATTCAAAATAATCTCTGATACTTAACAGTAACCAGCTACTGGGTGTCCTTTCAGTCGGATAAATGAGGATTACCAAGGCTGTACTGAAGCTACCAAACAGACGCAAACTGATTTTCACTCAACAGTTTTTAAATATTTTAGCGTTTTTATTTGTTGATGAGCTGATGCCTCCCCGAACATGTAGGCTAAGATTTGTACAGTCCAACCTCGTGAAACAGGTAGAATCAGAATTCATGAAAATTGTCAAACAAAATAATAGGCTGTCCGAGTCAACAGACTTTAAATAAAGAAAACAAATGGCACCCCCATGGGCTGATGAAGAATAATATGATATTGAAAACCAAACAATATCCTTTTCAGGTAATGACACTTTTGAGAAATGACACATTTGTCAAAATGTGTTGAATTTAATGGGACCCCAGACAGAAGGAGGGAGATGACAGAGAACAGAGGAGTGTCAGAGGTGGTACAGGAGAGACAGATGAGTTCACAGGGGAAATTGAATATGAATCATAGTTGCACTGAGAATGAATTGGCCGTTTACTGAAGCTCCGTGTGTGTTTGAGTGGGGAGGTTGTGTGTGTGTGTGTGTGTGTGTGTGTGTGTGTGTGTGTGTGTGTGTGTGTGTGTGTGTTGTCATGGCAGTGCTGGAGGAGACAGCAGCATTTGCCCTGTGACGAGGCCGTGCAGATTGGTGTGAAGTGAGGAGCCAGTTCAGATCTTGCATGGCAGCACTGTGCATGTCACATTGGATCTGATGGCACTGAGTTAAAGGGGAAACAGAGGGGCCGTCACATTTAACAGCCCCTCTGCTCTGCTGATGGTGAGGGGAGGACAAGTCCAGCAGCGTCGCAGCTCTGTGTCCACGAGGACATGCAAGAGGTAAAGACCACAAGTTATGGCAAACCTTGCGGTCACCACCACCACGAATGAGGACAAAGTCATACGAAATTAAACTGTTGCAAGAAATAAAGTAAAAAGGCCGTGTAACTTAAAACTGTATATTTTAAGGGGTTTTCATTCATGAGTATTTTCATTTGATTCTACATTATATGATCAAAATAATATGAACCATAAAGTAGTTCTACTCTACCACACTGCTTAATGTATCCATAATAAAATGAAAAATAACACCATTTTGTACAATTTGTTACACATGATAACAGCATTAAATATCAAATTCACACATAATAAACTGTAAACTGTAAAAATTTGATTCTGAAAACTTTAAACTGTATTTATAGGTATATATATACCTATATATATAGTTTTAGGTATAAAACTTGTATATATATATATATATATATATATATACAAGTTTTATACCAAATATTTGAAGCTGAACGTAAGATGCTCTTCACCCCAATAGATAAATGTGTGTTAGACAAGCTAAAAGTTTGTCTAACACACATTTATCTGCACTGTGACATGTCAAACATCTAAGTGACAACACAGACATGCACAGAGATAATACAGCTACTTTAACTGACAGATTATGAGACTGAATAAAATAAGCCTGCAAACGGATAAATGCACATCTACAGTATTTATTTTAGGCTCAGCAATCATAAGCACATCATAAATGCTAGGGCGGGAAATTATGACGCAATTATGTGAAAGCTCACAGCTGTCAATCACAGCTCTGACGGAGAGGGCGTCAGACTGAGCAGGAGCTGGAGAAAGCGAGCAGGAGAAGATGGAGAGGAACTGATCAAAGAGGCACAGTGGAAGAGGAGAGCATAAGTTGTTGAGCTGACTATTCAATATGCTCATTGAAAAGTAATAGAATGTGATGGGCTGAAATGAGGCAATGGGCTCTGCTGTAATGCAATCGCACGCTGGCGAAAGAAAAAACCCTGCCTCTGCTTTGATAAAGTCATGAGCCTCAAGAACACTGGTAGAAGTTACTGACACACAACACAAACACTTACTGGCTAACAAATGTTTCTTTTTGTCCTTTGTTTCTTCATATTTTATTTGTATGGATGAGGACACAACCTATTAACTTAGTTTAATAAGTGTCCTTTACAGCTAAATTGTTGGCTCCAGCCCTGGATGCTTCTGCTTGTTGTGTCCTCTCCTTTGCTGCTGGCTGCATCTGTCTCTGTGATTAAAAGATAAACACAAATGTGATTGAATTAAGCCTGCTCCTGCAAGACAGCTAATGAGGACAAAATTTAAGTATTCATGTTTGTTTGCGAACCCGTGATGATGCTTGCCCCCTCGTCCATCATTTGATGACATCCGGGCCACCACACAGATGGGGGGTACATTGAGATTTTTGTCTGTGCCCAAAAAACTTCCCAGAGACCCCGGAGATTTAATTAATCTTCATTTCCCGCCTGCTGCTTTGCACCGTGTCCCCATCTCTCTCTGCGGCATTACCTCTCTCGCTCCCGGAAATGAAACCTCATGTTGAAGAGCTTCCTGCTGAGCAAGGTTGACACATTGTGCATGTTGTAAAAAAAAAAGGACCAGCCTGTGTGTATGCATGAGCAAACGGGTGGAATCACATCACCAGCGTTGTGAACATGAGCCATGAATGTGAAGGAGTCATTTTTTTTTAAGCCACTTCTCTGGCAGAATCACAGTCCTGGATCCAATTCAAGAAGTGCAAGGACTTTGTGTACTCAGAAAAACCTGCGAGGAAGTTATCAGCCCTTGCAAACATAAATAGCACCTGTCATCTGAGCGCTGTTTAGTCACAACATTACTATGCATGTAGCTCTCAGGGGCACTGTGCTTCCCGCCACATTACCTCTGAGGACAAGCACAGAGCAAGAAGTCTGAGGGGAAACTTTTCTTTTACCCCAATTACTGTCATACTTCCACAACCTTTCACCTGCTCTTTTCTCACCACCGTCTGAAAAACCAAAATATCCAAAACATACTGTAAGCCAGTGGCTTCTCCGTTGTACTTCCGAAGCCTCTTGGCCTGTCGTTGCCATCTCCAGCGTGGAACCAGAATGAATAATTGAAAAGCGAACAGAAGATTCGTGAAAAGAAAATGGCTGTTAGTGCGCTCCAGGGCCCCAATGCTCAACACAAATCTCCAGAAACTGTGAGAGAAATCAACAAACTCATCCATATTTACTGTCTCATCATATCACTGTGTGTTGGAGTAAGGAAAAGGCTGCACGCTTCGATTCCCGCGTGAACATACAGGTGATCCGAATAACAAAATAAGGCTGTGCTTTGCTTTGCTGAAGTCATAGTTCCAAACTAAACTGCTGGTTTGAAACCAACAACGGGCTGCTGCTTTTAAGATGGAGGCAAAGACAGGAACAATCATATCTACAGTGACAATAATGAATGTAAGCTCATTTCTGCATAGACGCTAAAGAGACGATGACTGTATTGCAACCTTTTTTCTGTTAACTTCTTTTTGTGAAGAACTTTTATCCTCCTACTTGACATTGCAAACACCTATTTAGTAGACACACACAAAAAGTTTAAGACAATTTATTGTTATTTGGATAGCCAAACACTATAAGTCACAATTTTCCACAAGGGCTGTTACAATTTGTCCAGCACACGACACTTATCCATCATTAGACCCTCAGATCAGATAAGGTAAAACTTATAAATGTCCTCCTCTCCACACACAGTGAGCGCAGACACACTCATTCACCTATACACTTGTTCCGGTGACCTGCTGGGTTCTTTGAGCTGTGAATTTGGTCCGCTGGCCAATAGAAAGACAGACACGTATTGTTTGGAAATGGAGCTTAATTCAATTTTTCTCATCTGACAAAAAGATAATTTTGTTGGAGAGAAGCTTTATCAGCTCTTAAGTAATCACATGATTGACTTGAATTACTGCCTCATGCTTACATGTCGCCGGCAACCAGTCAAGTTGCAGTTAACATTCCATGTCTGTCCAGACTCATAATATATGACTTTGAAGGAATTTGACCAATGAAGCTAATTAGGAGTAGACCATGCTTTAATTATGGATGTTGCTGCAAAGAACATACAAATTCTAAAATGTGGATATTCATCACACATCATCAACCTGACAGCACAGAAGATCTGTACAATCAGCACAGTTTCAAGTCAAACACCAAAGAATAGTGTCACCAATTCAGTATCTGAAAATAATCTAAATATGTTCACAATCTCGTCTTCTGAGTTATGGTGCTGAACAATGGCCGAATAAGTGTTTTTGCAGAACATTATGATGTCACAGTCAAGCTGACCTTTGACCTTTTGGATATACTATGCCATGACATCATCATTTCATCCTATCAGACATTTTTGTGAAATTGTTTCATAATTAGTGTTTGAATTGTTGCGTTATGGCCACAAACGTGTTTTGAGGTGTCACGACGACCTTTGATGACCAAAATCTATTCAGTGCATCCTTAAATCCAAGTTTACGCCAGACGTAATAAATTCACTCCAAATTTGTGACATCTCACCTTTGAAGGAAACTGTTATGAATGTTTTTTGTGAAGAAGTTGAACAATAATTGCAGATTACAGAATGCGTAAAACTACGACTGACAGCAGATGTCTGGCTGAGCTGCAGCAGGAGCAGCGAAAGAAGAAAACAAACTTGCTCAATTAGCTTTTACCAACCATGGGCAGACAGTATGTTGTTAGCCGTGCATCGTGGACCACCCCGCCGTCTGAACGGTGACATTTGCAGACAAGTTTGCATGTCGTTAAATGCGCTGCAGCTAATGAGCAAACCAAACCTGCAGACTGATGTGAGTGGTGCACTTTTCCCCGCTGAATGTGTGTTGGATGGCTCATTTAACAAGCTGAGATGCCGGACAAGATATCTGTGTGTGTGTGTGTGTGTGTGTGTGTGTGTGTGTGTGTGTGTGTGTGTGTGTGTGTGTGTGTGTGTGTGTGTGTGTGTGTGTGTGTGTGTGTGTGTGTGTGTGCGCACGGCTGTAAGTTAGACGAGAGGGAGTCTCAAAAAGGAAAGGTCTGCAGCTCCTATATTGTGTGGGAAGCAGCTGTTCGGTTGTTCAGCAGTGTGACATATCTGCCAATGATATTTACTTTACTGCTTCATGCAATTTGAAGAAAGAAGAAAAAGAAGGGACAGCATGTTGAAAGAGAGGGCAAATATCTTGCCACGCATTTGCTGATATTTGTCATCTCTGTTCTCTTCCTTCAAGCTCCCCTGTCCCACTCTCCTCCCCTCTGTCTAAGTCACTCTGCTCTGCACAGAAGCTCACGATCAAAGTTAGACCCCCTGAGTCTAATCCAGCCACACAGGCTCGAGATGACACACACACACACACACACACACACACACACACACACACAAACCAGCGTGAAAACCAGATCAACACACGGAGCTTCAGCCGGCTTCTTCTGAAGATCCGTGGGGTTTAATGAAGCACTGTCAGAGCACTAAATCACACACACATACAGACTAACACACAAATGAGCGCTACAGCTGGATCCTTCAGTGTAATTAAAGTAGATCTGGTGAGCAACGCCGCAGTAATGGGAAGGTGTTATGAAAGAGATTTAAGAGAAGGGGAGTGACGCAGTTATTTGATATTCTGGCTTTTAATCTGAAAGTGTGAAACCACCCAGACAAAGTACTCCTACTTATAAAACCAGCTCTCTGCTGACAAATTTGTATTTTAAATATCCAAAAATGAACTAATATTATCCACAGAATGTAAACAATTAGCAGTTATGACATTAAGCTAAAAACGTCTATGTATTGTTTCGCAGAGCCACAGAAGTTAGCATGCTAACAATGTTGACAGATCATATTTGTAACACGCAGTCCTACAGTCAATGAGTGAGCATGCTGAGTATCGGTCATGCCCGAGGATTCTTTACAGAACAGTTCTTTTGAACTGACTCCTTACTGACTTAAATTATGCAAATCTTTCTGATCACAAAGCCACTAAATCAATCAACCCTGGATTCTGTGTATAATCATGTTAGACACCCCAAAGACTTCTCACTTCGTAAATTTATTTTATTTATTTTTTTGCAAAGTGATGTGGGAAAATCAACAATTGTGAAGTCGCAAGTAAACTTGCAATTAACCAATCAATGCAATATGTTTCAGTAATTGTGTTCTGCTCATCAGCCGCCTACAAATTACTGCATGAAAGAGGCCATCAGTCGCACACCATTGTGTTTCAAATACATTCAATAATCATCACAAAGGTTCTCTTTGTTGGTTTGACAGACTGAATAGAACATGATTGGATTTCTGAATGTCTCTGAAACGGGGGAATCTGAGTACTTTTCAGAGGCAAAAGAAATGCAGTTTGGAGTGAGGTGGGAATACCGTTACTGCTTGAGTTGGTCTGAACCCGACAAATGGATATTTTCACAATGAACTCAAATAAATGCCGCAAACATCTTAAAGGGCCAAAGTGTATACAGATGAGAGGAGCTGATAACTACTTCTGGTAAAAAAAAAAAATCTGCCAACCCTAAAAGCACCATGAGATGACGGGATCCCCCCCCCCCCCCCACACACACACACACACCTCCTCAGTCCTCCTCTCACACAGTACGTCCTCCTGCTCATGTCCTGCTATCTGATACAGCTCACTGAGAGCTACAGAATGATAAAGTAATATCCATAATTAATGCAAGAACCCATCAGGGCCATCTTAAAAGTATCATAACACATCATGACAGGCCAGAGATCTGATGCATTAAATCAGGTCATGCTAAAGGTGAGAGGAAGGTTGAACTGGGACACGACTGTCTCTTTCTGGCGGATTTTCCAGAATTTTCCTCAAAATCCTGACACTCTAAATCCTGATTAAAATAACAATAACAACAGCTGACAGAAGACTTTCTAACAAAGCTGCTCATTTCATTTGTAGTCCCCGTGAGTCAGACATTTATTACACTGACCCCTTTTTTTCTCCTCATAACACATCAGACTGCTCACAAGCAATTATATCTCCTGAATAATATGTGACATTCTGCCAACCTAAGCCCTTTAATGCTGTTTTAAAGCCATTTTTGGCACCAACTACCCACTTGTCTTCTCCACCACACCTCAAATAAGTTCTCTTTCGGAAAGTGACAATGCCTGCGGGGAACTGTGTTCAGACATATTTGCGTTTGTAGCGTTTGAATTAGCCCCTTTTGAAGAGAGTAATCTGAATGCAAAGTGATGGGGAGGGAGACGTCCGTAAAGGTGCAGGGTTTTATCTGTCAAACACGTTTTTTGTGTCCTCATATCGCATCGTGGAGGTTTAGATGGCTGCGGGGATCTTTTTCCATTAAGGATCTCATTCGTTTTCGGCCTCTGTCACGTCCTCCCTCGGAGCTACAGACCGACTTCAAAGGTGTCGGTGGAATCCCTTTAAAACGGGCTTCTATTCCTGGGCCTCCATCCTTTACGTGTGCTGGCTTCGCATGTCCTGCAGAACAAGGACTCAAGGCTTTTGCTCTTGTTCTAATTTATTAAATGAATGGAACGTAGGTCAGGCACAATCAGAACACTCATTATTATGTCCATGTTTAAGAATTACATCTGGGCACGCAACAATTTTAAGGCAGTAGATATACTTTTTAATCACATGTTCATGTGGACATCCTGCTGCATCATGAACATTTTTGTTCATACTTGCCTTTGTACTTTGCGTGTTACTAGAGGATTCCCCCAGAGAACGCACCAGAGCTCCCTTTAATTTTTGCAGGTCTCAACTTCAAAAATGTTACTAATCTCACGCCAGATATTCTGACTGTCATGTTTGTCATTGTGCAGTGGCAGTGACAGATCATACAGGTTTGGGAAATTGTGAACTTGGTCTATCAGCGTGTCTTCATTATTCTCTATTGTTTTAGCTGCTTTCGTGCCTACCGGCTGCGCATCTCCATACTGCCCTTCCCATACACGTGTGTATGCATTGACAAGTCTCGTTAATTTCTCAGGACATGTACAACCAACGCTCCAAACAGATGCAGGATAATCAAGGCAGCCATCATGCACAGGTGAACGCATAAGTAAAAGTAAGTATTTCTCTGGCCTACCCATCTCCTGCCATGCTAGGGGCTCTCTGAGGATTTGAATGGTAATATGCTGATGATAAACAGATTTACCGTGTTCCCCTTCTTAGTTTAGTGGGTTAACATACTAACGTTTGTTAATTAGCACAAAAAAAAAACAGAAAGCAGAGCGGAAGCTAGTGGGAGTGAAAGTGTTTAGTCACCTAACAACGCATTGGGCGAATTGAAACTTTGATCTGCAGCACGCAATTACAAATTAAGGGCTCACCAACAATTTATTTTTAGGGGTTATTTGAATGTCCATACTGAGACTAACAATCCATCCAATAATTGTTGAGTAATTTAACTGAAAACCAAAAATGTTACCCATATAGTGACACTAGAGGAAAAAGTCAGAGTATCATCAAAGCCATTATTATTTATTTTTTGGACATTAGAAATGTCTGTTACAATATATATATATATATATACTAAATACCTTTTTGCCCCACTGTATATATATATATATGTCAATTCTTCCCACAGTCTACCAGCAGACATTACTATCAGCAGAGCCGTGCAGCTAGCATGACTGGGATCCACAAAAACACCCTGGACTATGTTTACGTGTTTACTCCCCCAGAAGCATCCACCAAGCTCTGTACAGCAGGGTTTGCACTGGGTCTGTGTTCCTCTGCAGAGAAACTGCAGGTGGATGCTGGACATGGAGGTTGAGCTTATGAAATGTTTGAGCAGCAGCAGCAGCGTGGGTTTGCAGCAGACTTTGCAAATAAGCATTGTAGCATTAATACAGAAAGACAATAGAGAGTGACTATAATAAATCAAAATACAAAAGCCAGACAATCCTCTTCCCTTTCTCATTTTTACTTTTGTACCGGTCATCTTATATTCTTATTTTTTCATTAATTTATATGCTACTTGCCTTTGTGTCCATGCGTGTGCTCTTTGAGTTTCACATCTGATGGCTACAGCTCAGCGGTACAGAGAGATTATAAGATGACAAAAAGGCAACTCTTTCATCTGTGTGCATATTTCTTTTTTGTGCTTTCTTGTCCCTGTGTAATGTATATGTGACTGTGCTATTTAGACCAGGATGGGTATGTTTGAAAGTGTGGGTTAGACATAAATATCTGCTGTATTAGTTCCATGTGCTGCCTGATGGTGTGTTGGCTGGGAATGGAAATACTTTAGGGGGAGAATGGGGATCAGTGAAAAACTGAATTCTCCTAGGAACTACTTATTCTTGTCCTATAAAAAAAAATTGTGGTATGACTCATTTTCATTGCTTCTTTTTTTGCAATATATCACTTGGCAGTAAGCACTTTCACGTTCTACTATTCAGCACCCCTTTTCCCTCAGAAAAAGACCTAAATCATCAAATACACTGAGGCACTGCAGAGCTGTTTGGATTCTCGTATGTATAGTTGGTGAATTTGTTTCATTTTGATGCTTCATTTTGTTGCTGGGTTTGTAAGGAAGCATCCGCATGTGTGCGAGCGTGTCCCCGTCCCTAAGGTTGTGTTGAGCCGTGACAAACTCTGTGAAATTCAAAAAGGTCGCTGAACAAACTGCTGTCCTATCCTATGCCGTGTTCTGTCACATGTTTAACAGATATCAGCCTCCTTTGCAGGAGAAGTTTGAGAAGGACTGAACTCTCTTGCAGAGCATAATGGCGTTAGCTGCAGGGTTTTAGGTCTGTGCACCATTGCATGTTGCTGCATGTGTGCAAGCAAAAGCACGGATTCCGCATACATGGACGTGTGATATGGGAGCGAGTCTGCATGCCACTTTCTTCATTAACTCAAGGTTACTCTGTATGAACTGTGTCACTGGTTCAGAGGTCTGTTTTGAACTAAATTATTCAGATGTGCTTTCCCTCTTAGTTCCAACCCAGTGGTACATGTTATTATGAAATTAGTCCCACTTTACTCTGCTGAACTTTGTGTGCACATGCTATTTATTACATATCACGATAAACCAGCCCCTGCAACCAGATCTCTGAATAAATCAAAGTTGCATGATGTCGAGTTGATAGGATATGATACTTTTCTCCTGTGTTGTTTCACCGAAATTTGTACTGATTGTGTAGGCAATGCTGCGTCAGCAGTATTTGTACACACAGTGAAGTACACAAACTATTTCCTATTTCATGGTTGAAATTACCACACACACAAAAAAAAACCCACCAAGAAATGTAGTTTATATTAATCTAAAATAACACAGGGGACCTCCTGCACTGCACTCTGCACTGCCGTTTAACTGTGACCAACTTTCCAGGGCTTAATAAAAACTAAAAGAACAGCATGCAGTCAGGCAAACTTACTGGGAGTTTTCCTTTGAACTAAAGGTGATAAGGCTCTGGCACTATTGGATGGTGCTGCTTAAGCTGAAAAATGGCACAACAAATAATTCAGCCCCAAAGTTAAAACATATAATATAAAGACACTTTCCTCTTCTTTCTTTTTTTTGCTCCCCTGATCTATTTCATTCTGTTCATTTTCTAACGAAGGGATTTATCCTTAAATTTTGTCTATCTGTTTATCTTAATCTCTTACACCACTTGCCCAAGATTTAATTTTTCGATGTTGACAAGTGTGCAATGTATTTTTTAATTGTATTTTTTTTTTTGTTTCACAAATAAGGTGCATGTCACAATCAGATAAGCGAATGTATTTACACTCTACCAGAAAAATAGGAAAACAGTAAGAAGGTAATCATCCTAAAAATGAGATGTAAATGAGAATGCCATCACTTTTAATTTATGGGCTCGTGAACTTGCCAAAATAGAAAATAACTTGGGTGATTTGGCTCCCCATTTCCTAGCTGTTGTAAAACGTAATAGAACTGTTAATTAAATTTCTGATAACATTTGTTTGCATATTAATTTGAATTTATAAAACAAGGAAGTACAACAAAAACTCACTTGGGCTTTGGAAAATATTCAATATACAAATTGCTCTACTTTGATCTGATCTGAAAATAATGGACAAGTGTTAGAACCCAAAGAACAATTGTGTCTCTACAGTGGGTTCAGAAAAGGGACAGAGAACAAAGGAGCAACAAAATTGTTTTACACGTCACCCGGTTTATTAAGGTATGAGGAGGCTGCTTTTGCAATCTGCTCCTTGCCCTGCTGATCTGAATACTTCCGGCTGCTAGTGTGGGCAACGTAATATGATGTGATGTGAAGCTTGCTCTACGTGTTTCTCCACAGCCCTGCAGGCAGCAAAGGCAGACAGACAGATCTCAGATGTGGGAAAGCAGTTTGACCTTGTGCAAACAAATTGAGGGCTCCGGGGTTGGAATCCATTTTGTACTAGTGGTCAAAGAGACAGGTTCAACGTTCATTTCATGACCAGTGCGACAAGTTCAGCTCGCACATAAAGTTTTTCTTTTCATGGTTAAACTAAAAAGATCTTTCTGCCACATCAAAAAAGCAGTTTTCCTTTCTAAAGGTTCAAGAAAGAGTTTTTTGTACTTGAGCCCCTATAAATATAGTAAACTAAAAGGTGCTGGCCTCTGTTCAGCTGGACACCCATACTGAATCATGTCTGATGCTGAAAGGGAGCATGGACACAGCGCCATGCCCGTGTACAAAGACCACAGAAGCAAACGAGAGCCTGAGCTGTACAGAGAAGAAGAGCAAAGGCACACAAAGACACAGAGGAAGGAATAACAATGAGTGCTGTGCCGCAGTGTTGTGTGATTCTTCCATGAACAAAGACAAAAAAGTGCAGCACAGGGGTTGTGTGTGTGTGTGTGTGTGTGTGTGTGTGTGCGTGTGCGTGTGCGTGCATGCGTGTGCGTGTGCATTCGTGTTCAGGATTATCATCAGAGCACGAGGAGCATGCACTGTATATATCATTTCACTAATTACTGCTTCGTGCTCTAATTACAGTGCAGCAGAGACGCATTAAACTCTCAGATCCCAGCCTATGTAAAATCTCTATATGGCTTCTGCTGTCAAGCACACGCACACACACACACACACACACACACACACACACAGAGAAAGAGCTTGTTTTCTTCTTTTTGAAAATAGGATCCTCTCCCCATGCTCTCTATACAGCTGTCACTCTTCTCTTTCTTCATGTTTTGTCAGCTTTGCCTTGACTCATTCTCACTAAAATGTCTGGAAAGCTCTATCGAAAAACAGGCAGGCATGTTTGAAATCTGAGAATAAGTTGGTGCTGGGAGAACATCGTAAAAAGTTGTTGTCAAAATGACATTTATTTGACTTATTTAGAGTGCGAGGCAGAGCAATAAATCCAATTTATGGTCACCACAAAAGAGGATTTAATCAAGATGCAAAGTAGATGGAAAGTTGTTGGTCCACTGCAGCTTTTTAAAGGAGAATCTGTAAACTGTGCAGCCAGTGTTATGCACATTGTGTTCATTCAATTCTGATTAAAAAAGAAAATTAGGCTGCAGACATTGTCAAAACAAACACCAGCAAAGATCCGCCTGATTCACAATTCGAAGCACTTATTTTGTGAGACAGACCAGCTAATGGTTGGACTACTAAATAGTAAAGACCTCACTGGAAATAAGTCCATTAAACACGTGATAACAGGGAAGAACCTAAGAACACTTTGCATGATTTACTTTTCGAGCAAAATGTCTGTACAATGAGTGCCAGAAATAACACGCCATTTACAAATGCCCTGAAACTTTTCACAGAAAAAGCCTTTTCTCTGTCATTTTTCTTTAACTACTTTAACTTTTGGAAGCATAAAGATGTTATTTTATATGCACATAACTTTAAAAAAAAAAAAAACTGCTAAGATATGCATGTTGCCCAAAAGGCAACAATGTACCACAAAGGAATCCGAGTTTGCCACCACTCTGCTATTGTGTACAGAATTATAATCATTAGTGGAGAAACACAGAAGTCAGCATGATTAATTGTTTTCTGCAACTCTGTCATAATTAACCTAGATTCAGATGCTAGTTTATAAAAAATTTAAACATCTCAGTGCGCATTTCTAATTTTATTCCACACCTACGGTGAGGTGATTGTTGCCATGCACCAACACGTCTGAAGATGGTGATTCTTCGGGGTATAGGTTCACTTTCACCTCTTCAGACTGAACATCCAGGAGCACAACAGTGAATCTGACTTCAGACAGAAGCCCTGGTGCACCTAATTGGCTGTAGGTCAGGTTTTAACGAGACTTAGACCTCGTTTGTCTGAGCCCTCACGAAAGACCAGTGTGTTCAGGCTGACCACAGCCATGACCCACTAAAGGTATTTAAGGTCTCTACCATGTGAAAGTACCAGTACAATGTAAAGATGGTCCATATACAGAAGCATTATCAGCAAAATGTACCTACAGTATCAGAAGTTTAAACAAAAAATGGCACACAGTATATCCATACAATGACCATAACAGTGAAGAGCAAGGTGAGCCACTGAATCTACCTGCAACTGTATTACTGCTGGATCATCACTCCTCATCTCACTCATAAGGTTTAGGGAGTGAATGAAACGTTGAGATAACCTATATGGGCCCTAAAATATCCTACGCAATGAGCTTATTTTATCACAACAAGGTGAGAAGTTCAGCGAACTGAGGATTACCTCTGAGTCAGTCAGCTGTTTTCTGCTGTGCTGAGGGGAGGCAGCTGAGGTTTCAGCACCTCAGAAGGCTGCACCTACAGATGCTTCCGTTTTTTTGGTGTAGCGTCAGCCAGGCACTGCTAAGTAGATCCAGGACACACTGTGGGGACTTGATCTCATAGATGACCTGTGGAGGTCTTGGCATCACTCAGGAGGAGCTGGAGGAAACTGGTGGTGAAGAGGACATCTGGAGGATGCAGTGAAATCCTGCCGTCCAACTATCCGACTTCACGTCATCTCGAAGATTAAATCCTTCCTGTAGATCCTGATCTACTCGGAAATGCCTGGCTGCTTAGTGACCTTAATGAGCACAAACAGATTGGATGGAAGGGTAAAATTTTGACGTATTTCTTTACTGTTTGTTAGAGATACATTTTCAGACAAAGTTTGATTTTAAAGCTTCATTAAAATAAACCAAAAGAGGTTTTTGAGACTGAAGTCGACACACTGTCACTCCTGCTTGAAGGTCTGGACATTTCACACGCAAGGCTCGGATCAACAATATCATCTATTTGTCTATGAAGATGGGTCTGCCCCTTAAGGTCATCTAAATTCTTTTGTGGGAAAGTCTGTGCCAGGCATGACAAGCACTGTATGAGCTTATTTCCTGACTCCCTGTAGAGTTTTTCTCTGCAAAAACAAAACCTTTTGTGCCATCTAGTGACTGCAAGTTGACATGCGTGACAGCCTCACACATAGACATGACCACTGGAGGGCAGCATTTGTTTCTATTATAGCTCTACTGGCTGTTCAAAAGGCGGTGTCTGACTTCCTCTACAAGGCATTATTTCTTTCTGTCTTCATATGAATGCAAACAGCCTGTTTAACTCAAGTTCAGTATTTTGAATGCTTGTGAACCCGTGAATACACATGTATAAATAAACATGTGTGTAATGCCTCTTTATTAATCAAAAATTGCTAAAGTTGCTCTTGAGCATGGCACTTAACATTAAAAAAAACAGTTTAGTAGGGCTGCCCAGATTCAGAGTGGGGGCAGGCAGTACCTCTTGGGTTCGGATGTGTTTAAACTACAATGCAACTGAGCTTACATAATTTACTCCCTGTCATATATGCTAAATAATTGTGAAAATATTTAATTTTTTTACTTTGTCATAATGTGTTCTTAATAACCTGCAGTCATTTTAATAAAATGTTCATGTCAGTCGCTACGCTACGCTGCAAATATTGTCACTCTCTTATGACAAAACAAGAAGAACGACAAAAAAATACAAAGACACTTTTTATTACCATAATTCTAAAAATGACACATCAAACTTTTTTTTTTTTTTTTTTTTTATCAAAAAGCTTCATCAAGTTTACAGAGATCTGACGAGGATTGTATTTCATAAACACAGCAGGATTGTCAGATTGTCACAATGGACATAATAACATGAGGGCATTGTGTTTTAAAGTTTGTCTCCCTGCACAGTGAGGCATTGCATTTATTATTTCATATATTTGGTCTCTAGCGAAGTTGACTACCTGACACTTCGCTGTCAAAAAATGAAGCTTTGGTGAAAATTCAGTATTGAGGATCCTTTTCCTCTCACTTTTCCTTCCATTGGGAATTCGTGCTGTTTTACACTTTGATCAGCTACACTATTTCCTCTTTACATCGTCATCAAAATTAATCTTAATTTCTGATGGCACAGTATCGAGTCAATCAATCTGCTGAGGCTACTCTTAAAAAATATCACTGTGCTTCAAAGCTTTGTTTAAGTAATCTTATCTTCTTACTACCCTACTACCAGCAGTGTCTTGATCCTGGGGGATTCTTCCCATCTTCAACGGCTTGGGTTTATCGAAGATGCATCACAACGACAGTGTCTAATCGCTAGTCCTTCTCTGTTGTCAACCTCAATAAACATAATCTATTGATCCTCTCTTATTGAAGTACAACCCATTGATGAGCTGAAGTTTCTGGTGCAACTGTGAAAGTACTTTGTTCATTCAGTTTGATGACATTTCATTCTACAGTTTTAAAAGTGCCTCAAGAGAAGATTATGTCATTGCAAAAATAGTCTTGTTTGGCCAGACCTACTTCTATCACGCTGAGTCAGCACTGGAGAATGGTCTGGCTGCATTAATATGTAATTCTGCTATAGTTGAAAAACACTTTGGCTTGTTTGTAGTCATTTAAACCAATCACATTCATCTCAGGCAAAGCTAACAGTGTGTTCCAATATCCATGCTACCATACTATTTAGGATGGCAGAAAAAGATTTAGGATGAGAAATGTAGTATGCTAGAAATACCAGGATGTCCTACTATATGTTGCAGTCTGTAGGCCAGCATGGTAGTCTGGCTGTTCTGACCCACAATCCTCTGCAATGGAAGGTACATCACATCAGCTGTACCTCCAAGAGAGCTGGTGATGCTAAATCTCCACCAGGTTGCCACTTGCAAAAGGAAGGAGAAGAATTAAAGGGAAGTGCACTCGTTCCAAATCACATCCTTTTTCTTTTTACTTTAAATATCGAGCTGGTGATGGATACGACCAAGAGGGTCAAAGTTCAAAACACACTTTTATGACAAAGCAGTATCTCCCAACTGTATACATCCTACATGCAAAAGTACATACTTTGTAAGAGTAGTTGCAGTACGTACTAATAGTAAACAGAAAAAGTATGCGATTCGGAACGCAGCTTAAGACCAGGATACGGAACCTGTTTTGGTGGCACATTTGGGTAGCGCGGGCATCAGAATGGCTAAATCCCTAAAGAACTAAGCGGGCCCACCTGTATGATCCAAATCTTTATCAAAAGTTGCCACTGTCAGTGTGCAAGTTGCTGCTAAGAGGTTGTTGTTGTTTCCAGTTATGAGGGGGACTTTGAAAACGGTAACACACAAAAGTAGTCGACCAATGGCAGGTTTATACTAACACCCGTCATCCAGTGAGTCAGACTAGGACACAAACAGTATTTCTGTGACCTTACTCCTAACCTTTCTCCCAATCTCAAACCATTTATACTGTTGTGTAACACAGCACACATAACTCTGGGCATGTTTGGTCAAATTCAACGTATCTCAGTTTTAACACGTTTTCCTTTAGTAACATCAATCTGTGCAAATACAAAATCAAGAAGTTAGTACCTTTTCAAACAAATATACATAAAGTATATTATATATATATATATATATATATATATATATATATATATATATATAAAGAAATAGATGGCTTTTTTTGTGGTACGGTGGATACACTGTTAATAAGTATACCCACACTGCATCCATATCCTCTATTATCAGTCCATTCAGACTGAATCAATAGGTCAAATGAAGATGTGACTCTTATTAAAGTGACTTTGCCATACAGCTTCGTGATCAGTGAAATAAGTTTTTTATAATAAGTAATTACTGACCTGTTCACTTATTGAGTCACACCTCTAAACTACTTAAAAATGACATCACTAATAATTAATTACCACCGTTCACGGTTAGTGTTACTGTAGGAAATCACATAAGGCAGTTCTTGAGGGGCAATTGTTATTGCTTGAATTATTCAGGTGGAAATGTGTCTGCAACAGGTAACAGTGCAGTGCCAGCATACCGCCATCGGCCATTAAAAGGCCCGACATTGTGGCATGATGAGAAGCTAATCGATCACTTCAAGCTGTGAGGTCATAGCCAAGCTGATCTGTGTCCGTGCTACTTTTCCCAGAAGTTAATTCAACCTTGCTCCAGTTTTGAGAAGTTAGCGGCGTATTCGGTGGAGGTACCTCTCCGGGTTGCTCTCTCCTCCTCTCCTCAGTCTTGAGCTGCTCCTAACTGCTCTCTCAGATGTCCCTGAAGGGCCCTGGCCCTCAGTTAGTCCTGCCGTGGCCCCTGTTCCTCTTTCTGTTGTCCCTACAGTGCTGTGCCTGCAGGGCTCCGGACTGCTCTGTGCCCCTGCCTCGGGATCACTCTCCTCCCCGGGATCGTTTCTCTGGCTGTTCTGCGAGCTCTCTCCAATCCTGAACGACACAGATTGGTTAAGGATTGTTGAGTAATTTAAAAAGTGGAATTTTGTGAATATAGGTTAGCAGTGTTTCTACCTGAGGTGATTGAAAGCTCGCAGCCAGTGTGAGCCCAGTGCGTCCCTTCCATGGCTCCTCAGCCCTCTGCGGTGACTTTGGGCCCTCAGTCCTATTAAGGCCTGGGCCAGTTCAGCCTCATCTCCATGGCCCCAAACCAGCTGTGCCCTCTGCTCCGCATCCTGGTCCCCTGCTGCCCTGAACAGTCTCTGGAGCTGCCACAGGTTCACGTTGCTGAAAATGTTCCCCGAGCCGGCCTTCCTACTCCTCCTCTCAGACAGCCGCCACAGCGAGGAAGGGCCCGCCAACATGGAGGAAGAAGGGGAGGCGGGTTCGGCATCCATCCAGAGAAACACGAGAAAAGGTGGCATACACAGACTGGGCTCTGTGGAGAAGGAAGCAATGGTTTCAGCTCACTCTGATATGTTTGCAAATCAAAAGGAGCTTTTAATTTACAATTTCAATGTCACAAAAAGAAAAGCTATGGAACACGACATATAGTAGTACATTAGGATACCTATAGGATAGGATACCTGACGCAACTGAAACACAGCCGGTCGGCTTCTTTTTAATCCGACAGGAAACAAATGAGAGCTGTGCTTTAAACCCCATTAAAGTACAGATGGTAACTTTATCTGTCTTTACGCACAAACAATGTTTAAGTGGGACACTTCCAGGTAAGTACCAGCTGAGTGACCAGGGTCATGACTGCATTTGGGTCAGTGGCCCTTGTGCACTTTCTATCAGCTTGACACAGTAGTAATAATAATAATAATAATAATAATAATAACAACTTTATTTCTCTAGCGCTTTTCAAAAACAAGTTACAAAGTGCTTTACACACATTTAAAACACAATATGCAACAGTATAAAATATGATGAAAAAGTAATCTGCAATGAAGGTTCACTTACTAACTTTCTAGAGAGCTTTCAACCACAGGTCCTCTCTCAGATGTAAGATGTGTTAACTCTATCCTCACTCCACATTATTTTGTAAAACACTCAGTCGTGTTTCTCTGTCCTCAGAGGTCCAAGTCTCATATTTTCCTTATTATGCATTAACCATTTACTCCTACGTATTTTGTAGCTGTTCTGCAGAGACTGATAGATTTAAGTGCTCTGTGGATGCACTTTTAACTTCCATATCTAATATCATTTTTACACGATAGGCCTATTATCGCAATCAACAAACAATAAACAAGAACTTCCCTGTGTATTACAGTAAATGGGTTGTTTGAGGATATAGGTATGGTCGAGCAGCTCTAAACAGAAAAACACACAGCGACCTTTCTTTTTTTTAATTTGCATTACAAGTAGGTTAACATGAAGTGACTTCTCTTTTATTGTCATTGCAACAGTTTCCTGACAGTTTGTGTTTGCTTTGCTCACTGGTGCAGAGATACTTGCCAAAATATAATCTACCAAACGTTTTTTTTTGCTTTGTTTTGTTTTTTTAAAGGGAACTTTCCCACTGCCCTGTGGCTCACAGGCAGTAAACACTGAATCGCATGAGAGTCATGTGAAAAAAAATGAAAGGCCGCCTGCTTACCCGAAGATGATGCAGAAATATTCAGCTCACTTTTCTTCTACTGCATCTCCCCTCTGCGTTGTTCCTTTTCTGCTCAGACTGCCACGGTGGCTGAATCGTTGCAGGTCCGTGTCTGTCGAGGCTCACCAGCAGTCACTTCGTGTCCTTGAAGCTGACTGTCAATCACAAATCAATGTCGTCAAAAGGACTAATGAGAGTGGAGCTGTGCTCTGATCCCGGCCGTCCGGGCCGGTGAAGGGCTTTATGTCCACCAATAACAGGTTTGAAGGGGGAGGGAGCAGGGAGGTTGGCCCCGCCCCTTGGCCACGTAGGGCGTGCGCGCTGAAATCCATTGACGTCATTAGGGCTGGCTGGCACGACAAGCGTCTGTCAATTGTCTGAGAGAAGTAACATGTGAGCATCCTGCGCTGCAACACACAAACACGGTGACGCACGGGCTCCTGAACAGACCTATTATGAGAAAGAGTGCTCAAAGTGGAGGAAAAATGATACAGGACTTCAGCTAAACAAACACTAAAAAAAATGTCCATCTGTTGAATCACGAAAGTCTGCGAATAATTAGCCGAGAAATACGATAATATTAAGTCATACTTGTGCATGTGGTGCATACAGAAAAGACAGCACGAGACATGTCCCAGACCCCAGGGGGAGCAGCAGCAGATGAGTGGACATGGACGAGTCCAGCAGAGGAGGAGCAGGCTTTGAATTACAGGCCACCCCCCCTCTCTCCATCACCCAGCCCCCCAACACAGACGCTACATTCAACAGAGGAAACGGATAAGACGAAACATTCAGGAAGGTTTGTCATTTCAAAACCCCGGGGCTGTGGAAAGAACAGAGAGTTCCCTTTTTTTTTTTTTTAATCCCCATACTAGTCAACTTTTGGTTTCTCTGTTGAACCACATATCCGTCCGGCCCCTTATTTCCACTTTTTGCCCATCTTTTCCCCAGCTGTTTGCAGCTGGCAAAAAGAAGCACCCGCCCTGTTCGGGGAGAAAGGGACCGAGAGTGACCGGAGGAGGAGAGAGAGAGAGATGCCACCCCAATCTCCCCAGCCGCAGGTGAGGAAGAACATCCTGAAGTTCCTCAGGAGTTTTCTGGGAGTCATCCGGATCCTGCAGATCGTGTTCGGAGCCGGGCTGTGGGTCACCATCGCCGCCAACAAATACGAGGGCTCCATCCACTTCGTGCTCTTCGTCGCTGTCCTCTTCTGGCTCCTCACCCTCGCCCTTTTCTTCCTCACGCTGCTGGACAAGCAGGACCTCGTCCCGCTGCTGGGCGGGGACCGCTGGTTGTTCACCAACCTGGCGCACGACGTGGCCGCCGCCGTGCTCTACCTGCCGGCCATAGGGGTCATGATCTACAAGACGGATCGCAACTCGTACTGCAACCTGGACCAGTACAAGCACCCCTGTCTGTACAAGGTCTACCTGGCAGCCGCTGTGTTCGCTTGCCTGTGCTGCCTGTCTTATCTCCTGTCGGTTGTTTATGGAGGGTGCAGGAAGTGTCGGGGAGAACAGACGGTCATCTGATCAGACTGAACAGGGTGTGATGGCCATGAGGGGTTGGGGGTTGGGGAAGGGAGGGATGGGGTGGGAGGGTGGGTGGGTCGTTGTATCCACAGCAAGATGAGGAATAGTTAACTTCACTGTAATTTCACTCTAATCTCAGATTTGTCTCCCGATTTTCCTCCTTGGCGGTGAGGCAGATTCGCTCTCTCTGTGGCCTGAGTGTATTTAATGATTTGCAAACATGACGAGCAGATCCTGGTACAGACACCAAAAGCTATCCAGAAGGGGAGTCTGATTGGTACTGTGCACTAGTGGCATGTGCTTGTCTCCTAGTTATGTTTTATAGGAGTAATTTAACATCATTTTTTTCTCATAAAGATATATATCATTATGATATTGTAGGGACTTTTTATAGTGAGTTAGCAGTATATTTAGAGTTTACAGTAAAATGGCCTTAACATACATTTTGCAGATTTGTTTTGGTACTGGGTAACTGTCCATCTAAAGCCTTTTATATTGCTACAGCTGTTTTCACAAGGGATTTTTATCATTACCTTTTTTAAAGTATATATTTTTACTATGGGTTTATGTATGACAGCAAACTGAAATGGACGAAAACACTCGCTGACATCATTTTATACCACCTTAGATTTTTATTGGTCTATCAGTGCCTTCTGTCAAAAATGCTGTATACTTAACCAGGCTGGGACGACAACAACAACAAAAAACCCAACAACATGAATGTGTTTGGTGCTACAATGTATATGCTGAACAAAAATATTCCTTGAGTATTCATTATGTAAAACCAAAGAGCAAAAAGAGCAAGAATAAAGACCAGTAAGTGAGAGTCAGTGAGCTGTTTCTTTGGTTGTGATCGTGTGTTGGTGCATTAGAAGCTGCTTGAGGGAAATGTTGGTAAAAATGCTGTTATTTTTATTTCTATTTGAGGAAAAAACTGGGCCACATGCACAAATTGTGCTTTTAGTGGCTTTTTCCAAATGAGACACAGATTTGGAGACACGACAGCAGCGGAAGCCTTCCGGAACTTCCTGTTGGGAGATTAAAGCCTTGGCCAATCAGCAGGGATCTTTTAATATGCTATTCCACTTAACCACATGAAAGAGCCTTAGACCTATCTGTTGCTCGCAGACAATGAGAGAGAGCAGCTCACACAGGCACATGCACAGGATATGCATCTGTGTGTGTGTGTGTGTGTGAGTGAGTGAGTGAGTGAGTGAGTGAGTGAGTGAGTGAGTGAGTGAGTGAGTGAGTGAGTGTGTGTGTCTGTTATCTTGCTTTTGGAAACAACATGCGTGTGTGAGGTGAGTGTGCGTATTTAGGGTTTTGAGAACAATAATCTGGGAAGAGGCTTGTTCTTACCGGAACACTCTGTTGGGGTTCTGGAGGTGGGCTAAAATTCAGCCAATGAAAATGAAGCCAAGCAGTGGAAGATGATTCAATGTCTCATCTATTCCCGTCAGCATACATGTCTCAAAAACATGCTGCAGGCAAGTGGCTCTAGCAGCAACCAAAGCTGCACTCTGGCAACTGTGTTCGGTCACAACAAAGAGCCATTACAATTTGGACTTGCAGCTGTGCAACTCCAAATGTGTATTTGTTGCTGGCACGGGACAGTGTGAGGAGGAAAAGACTGATTTATACAAACACACTTTCTCTTTTTTTCTCTTTCATGCTGGCAACTGAACATGGTCAGTTATTATTAGAAAGGAGCATTACAGATAAAAAAAAAAAAAGTTGCACTGACACGCAATTAGGTGCCAAAACTAGAGCAGAAATGTAGAGAATGAAACAGCAATACAAAACAAATGAATTGACAGGTGTATTTAAAAAGAAGTGAGAAATATCTGTGGCATTTGCGAGTGCAGGGTGACATCTGTGGTTGCAGGGGTGGACGGGTTAATATCAACCAGCTGCAGCACCGGGACATAAATCTAGAACTTCTAAAGGAGGAAAGGAGCCCTCCCACCCTCCACCCCACCCCAGACACACACTTCCCCTTCCCCCCACCTCACCCTCTCCTTCGCTGAGATTTCCACAGACGTGTTGTCCTGTCCACGTGTCGGCGCCTGCAGAAACACACTGTTGTATACAACCCAAACTGATGCAGCCCTGTGTGCTGCATAAACAAAGCACTGACTCCAGGCTTCAGTTTGATACTGGAACCATGGTGAATCATTTAGGTTTTGGATGATTCACAACAGCGTGTGCTGACGATTAAGGCCAAAAAAGGATTCCCCACATTTACCACGGGAGTCTGTTTGAGCTTACCACATTAACAGGCTCCTCATTATTACACTGATCGCAGTTTAAAGGTCTCAGGTCTTATCTGATTTGCCAGTTTTGTGTATGAACCCATTTTGAGTTTACTTTTCTAAACATTACGTCCATTGTCCAAACAATGATCCCATTGAATCACAGGTAATGAGACTGGAGTCCTTTGTGTGAGGGCGTGGGCACCATGAGAGTGAGGTTGTTGTGTCTCTTTCCAGCTACACAAAGAGTTAAGAAAACCCAGACAACTTGGTGTAAGGACATATAAAGCCAGGCGCTGCTCTGGAGTGCCAACTGTGTGATACTTATTTTGGCTCATCAGCCAAAGAGACATTTTCTGCATGTGCCCTCCCACCCGTCTGCAAGAGACCGACCATCCCAGAGTCGTCACAGCCCCTCCAAACGGTTTCTGTGCCACTCTTTGGAAGCACAGCATCCTGTTACACACTGTTGACATGGACTGAAGCGAATCAAGAGAAGAACTGATGCAAAGTTCTCAGCCAGAAGATCTAAAAGTGAGTGATGAAGTGTAACAGTGTTGTGACACATGGCTATAATCCTATCACCAGTGAGAGAGAGACGTGAGAAGAATGTCTTTTAGTTTACTTTCTGCGTCCCACCATGGTGGTGTGCATAACCCCATGTGAGCTGAAGGACAGCCTCATGGAGCTTCTTCAGGTCTATGCTATGTGGACAGATGACTCAACTGAGAGGGATTTAGTTCAGTTCTTCTAACTAATATAAGATGTACAAATTGTACATAATCTTTTTGCTTCAAAATGTATCATTTTTTAAATGTCATTATTATAAAAGTCATATTGAACATCTCATAAACAGCCCACACATAACATTTACAAAACAAAAAAGGTGAAAACTTGTGATCTTAAAGTATTTTCACCTTTATTCAAGTAATTTTATAATGCTAGGATTACCATACAGTGGAAGTGTTTCTGTTTGCTTTCATTGTTCCTCTTGCTCATTCTTATTGTCAATATTTTTGATCTGTTCCTTCCCATTTAAGTGATGGGGGACACAATACATGGCTTTTCAATGTGCATATAGTAATGGCAGTATTATTTTAAGAAAGACTTGGAAAAAAAGAGAAGTGAATCTCCCCTTTGAATGTCTTGTGCGTGCTCAGCTTTATTCAACCGGAAATGTTTTATATTTTTAAAAACACAGGCACATTTTTACAGTGCTCAGTCCTGACTTTCATCTCAGCTTGTTTTTGAAAGACATTCTCACAGATCAGAGCCCAGTGTTACACAGAGGTTACAGCACCAGGTGTGCATACTTGAATGGCCAACCAACTCAGCAGCTGTCCAGGACTAGAGGAGTCCTGTCTACTTGTACCCATCTAAACTCTGGGTGGGTAATTCCCAGGAAAATTGCTCTATCCTATCAGTGTGCCTGACTCTCTTTTTTTTTTCTTTTTTTTTTTTCCTGCTGGCAGCCTTCGTCTCCTGTCCGGCTTGGGAGGCTACATGTACTCACATGAAACATGAAAACAAAGACACACGCATGCACACAGCAGTGCCCTGTTAACCACATTTTCATCAGTTACTGCTGAGATGCACATTCCTCTGCAGAGAAGAGGAAAAGAGGGGCTGGGAAACCAGATGGAGGCCAACTGAACAAGTGAATGAGCAGGAGAGAAAACAAAAAGAACAGGAAGATGTGCAAAAATACCTTTAAGGTCCAAGCAGGAATCTGAGCTGGACATTTCCTGTCTGCGTAAGGCATGAATCAGCACAGTGTTCTAGGCGTGGAGGCCTTGTTTGTCTCTTATTCTGTTCGGTTTGTAGTTTCCGAAGTGGGATTACTGATTCCACATCTGTTGCAGCAGCTTTTGCCCTGACAACACTTCTGAATGGACACAGTGTTCATGTGTTGTGTGAGGGCAATGGCAGCCAGTGGTGGGAAATAATGATAGTTATTTATAGAGCCTTGAAAATACCGCAGCTTCCTCCAATCTGCCAGTCCTCAGACTCACTCCCTCTGTAACACACTCTCAACATCTTGGCGAAGAATCTGACAGGAAGGGAGGGGGAGAGACGTTTGTTCGTCACTGCGTGGATGAATCCACTATTTTCCTGTCTGACATTTAATGATTCTTGCAACTTACATCAGCAGCCCAACCCTCCATCGTCACCTGAAAGTTTCACCTCATAAAAACATAATGTCAAAGAGGGCATTTAGAAGTGACAATTAGTTTTCCTATGACTGAAACTCTTCACCATCTCTGCCTTTAAGCGGACGCACACTGGGAAGTAAAACAAACATTCCTTCCGAGCGTGAATCATGGAGATTCTGATAATGGCTCTGAACTGTTTCCAAGGAAACGTTTTCTCAGTTTTCACACACAAAGGTCCAAATCCTATTTGTTACATCACTGCTGTTGAAAGGAAAAATTCAAAACTACATTTTATTGACACAATCGATATGGTTTGAAAGAGAAAATATATCCGAGACTATGATACACTTGTTACGTTTCCAAAAACACAAAACCTGGTAAACAGGGGTCTCTAGTTGGGAGACTATTGAAAAGCATTGCACGCAACTTGAAAAAACAACAACAACAAGGCAATAAAGTAGAGCCCTTTGGGTACTGGAAAGGTGGCCCACTAAGGGCATCAAAATGATAGAAGAAAAAAAAACAAGACTTGGACCCAAACAAACAAAAACAAAGTTGGGACTCAACTGAGCACCAAACCAACCTCTTTATACAGCCTGTCAGTCAGGCTGATTGCCACCGGGTGAGGGAGAAAATTCACAGGTGCAACAAATTGCTTCTGATGAGCAAAGGTGAGTGAGCCTGTAAACTTGATATCCCTCTGATCAAAACCCACTAATATGTTATTTGTTCATTACGTTTTTATGTTCAACTGTTTGGTAGAAACAGCATCAAAATAAAGTCAAAAATAACAACAGCCAATGTCCAGAAGAAATATATTTAAACACCTCTAACTGATTAGAAAACCTATTTAAAGCCTATAAATTAGTGTAAAAATTCACTGAGCCAATGTAATTCCTCCCTGCTCAAAACTGTAAACACTGATTTAGTTAATCCACAGGGAGGCGCAGTAGGGCAATACGAAACATACCTTTGTCAAGTTCCCGCTATGTTTCCCAACCTCATCCCCTGACAGACATTCAGGCTCTATCATACATAGACTATGCATTGTTTGCTATCCTTTACCAGCCTGCAGAAAGAAAACCTTTTAGAGTGGTCAACATACGTCTGAGACTAAAAACCTGGAAATAATCAGAGTTCGAGCAATTAGAAACATTTAAAACACAAGAGTAAAATCTAAAAGAATTGTTTAAGAATTTGCACTGTTTCTATGTCATCAAATTTAAGTAGATTTGCAGTATTGACCATGTTAACTCTTTACAACAGGTTGGATTTCCTCTTCTTTATATTGAAGCATACAGGACATACAGTGTGATAGATACTAATCATGTCTTTTTCTTCTTTTTTTTTCACATCAGAAACTGGTCCCCGTAGATGAATTTTTCCTGTTTCTCATGTACCTGTCAACTGGATGCTCCCAGACGGAGCTGAGCCAGCGTTTTAACATCGACCGAACGACGTTCTGCAGAATTATTTTAACATGGACCAACTTCCTCTACCACCTGCTTGGATCTGTGTGCACACAGATGTCACCTAAAAAAAAATCAGAGCTCATTGTCCTCATGAGTTCAGGGACTACACAGAGTCATTGTTGACTGGATAGAGCTGAACTGCCAAACATCTTTCTTCCATCCTTCCTCTGAACAAAATTTCTCTTCTTTAAGGGTATGATCGGCATTGCACCACATGGTGTCCACATTTGTGTCCACACTCTTTAAAGGCTGTATGGGCAACAAAGAGATCTTCAGGCAGTCAGGCATTATCCCGCTCCTGTCTCCTGGCTGTTATGGTCGATAAAAGCCTCGTAGTCGATGACCTCGTCCCCGCAAAGTTCACCAGCTCGCCTTTCTGTCCACAGGAAACCAAATGTCAGCACATGATGTGGCTGAGACCCCGGCCACTGCGTGTTTGAGAAAACATGTGGAGACTTTGCTTGGGAGGGTCGAAGGGAACAAACTGTTTGAAACTGAGATTCCCCTCTCCGTCTCAACGAGCCTCAATCAGTTATTCACTGTGGCATGTCTCCTCTCCAACCTCCAGAACGGACCTCTGGTCAAAGTGGAAGGCCGAGGGGACAGTTTGCTGTAACGGGATCATGACATTTTAGTGGAAGATTGCCTGTCTTCCAAATAATTGCGATTAACAATTGCCTTCTTCTGTTCATTTTATGCCACTGTTATAGTGTTGATCTTATCATACACCTTATGAAGAAGAAGACCCATGCATTGGCACTGAATTTTAACATCTATAAGAACAAGTTTCTGTTTTCCCTGTACACACGGCGAGATGACGGCTTGAAAAGAGCACCAGTCAAACTTTAAACAACATGGAAATGCGATATTTCTGTTCAGCTGTTCTCATACAGATGAATCAGAACTACACAAAATAATTGTGGCTTACATGACCTGCAAGCGTCAGCTTTGGTAAATTCACTTTGGTCAGTTAATCAACCACTTTTAGTGCTTTGTATCATTTTATTCAACATGTCACACCTCCCCTCTCTCATATCAGCTCCCTTTTCTTAGTTTAAATTTGCCCTTTTCTTGCAAACACAGTTTCTCCTCAACTCTTTGTTTCTTTAGCACCACTGTAAGGTTATATAGCGTCACAGAGCTGCTCCTGGAAATTCAAAGCTTAATATAGTTACTGGGATAATTACAAAAGGTATGTTTTAGCTGAAATGAGTTCTGTTGTAAGGTTTACTCTGCCTCGTTTACATTTTTCGGAGGACTTCCCAGCTATATTTCCCATTTTAAAACATTTGCTAGAAAAGTAATAAAATGTAATAAGTAACATTATTTTAATGAAGTAATTAAAATAGTTACATTACTACATTAACAGCATAACTAGTAATATTGCAAAAGTGACTGTTCCAACTAAGGTGACAGGTCTGCAAAGAGGTGAAACAGTTGGCATAATGATAGATGATAGATACAGATATACAGAGATACAGACATATAGATGATAGAGACAGACATATAGATGATGGATACAGATATATAGATAATAGATACAGACATACAGACATATAGATGATAGAGACAGACATACAGACATATAGATGATAGAGACAGACATATAGATGATGGATACAGATATATAGATAATAGATACAGACATACAGACATATAGATAATAGATACAGACATACAGATATATAGATAATAGATACAGACATATAGATGATAGAGACAGAGATACAGACATATAGATGATGGATACAGATATATAGATAATAGATACAGACATACAGATATATAGATAATAGATACAGACATACAGACATATAGATGATAGAGACAGACATACAGACATATAGATAATAGATATAGATACAGACATATAGATGATGGAGACAGACATTAATTGATAGATACAGACATATAGATGATGGAGACAGACATTAATTGATAGATACAGACATATAGATGATGGATACAGACATTAATTGATAGATATAGACATATAGACTCATTGGGTGTAAAAGAGAGACATTAAGAAAAGTCAATAAAGTTCAATGTACAGCACGAAGGTCACAGAGCGCCCCTGCCGCTGACGCCCACCTCTGCCATTGGTTGAGAAATAAAAGCAACGTCACTTAATGGAATCTGATTGGATATGAAAACCAGGAAGTGGGGGAGTAACCAATCCACGGGATAAAAGGCTTTGACGGCAGCGAGTACACCCGTTTGGTCTCTGGAGTTCCGATTCATCATCCTCAACATATATATATATATATATTAAAAAAAAAACAGTTTAATTAACTGATTTATATTGATTTAAGCGACTAGCAGAGATATATTCTTATAAATCATGGCGGTCTACAAGCTGGTGCTGATTCGCCACGGAGAGAGCAACTGGAACCAGGAGAACCGGTTCTGCGGCTGGTTTGATGCAGATTTGAGCGAGACCGGGGAAAAGGAGGCAAAGAGAGGCGGACAGGCCCTGAAAGGTGAGCGGGCAAGCCATTCATTTTCTCCCCTCATTCACTGTAATATCTCTGACATGCCGTCGGTCAGAGCTGGTTGCGTAATCGCTTCCGCATGCATCAGGTCGTGGACCGCCCAACTGAGCCCAAACCCCTCAGGAGGACGTGCACACGTGCAGAAACGATGCTTGTGTGTGGCTGCCCGCCCTGGTGCAGTGGTAGTAAAAGTCTATATATGGACTTTCTTACTTAACCCTCCTGTTATGTTGCGGGTCAAATTGACCCGTTTCAAAGTTTGAAAATCTAGAAAAAAAATATTTTAAAGTACTTTTTCCTGTATCAAACTTCTTCTGCTTGACTTAATTAGTGTAATCAACGTAATACAATATATATATATATCATGTATTTGCAACCCCTCCCTGCAGGTTTATATTACAGAGATGATGTTTGGGTCAATTTGACCCAGCAGTGAAGGTGGAGGCTATAAGGGGTCAAAAGGGTCAAGTTTAGACCATTTCTTTCTTTGAAAATGTGAGACAGTCTTTCTTCCTCCCTCCCACCATGTTTCACCCCATTTCTCACACGTACACACACACACACACACACACGCACGCACACACACACACACACACACTATTTCATCCCAATCTCACACGCACTTGTGTGAGAAATACAGATACTATTTTGACGGGAACCTTTTTTTTTTTCCCGTGGGAAAACTGCGCCCACACTTAGCAGGAGAGGGGCGAAACATACAAAATGGTTCCTGAGGAGTCTTACCAACTATACACTCTGCAGATACACACAAGTCAGCAGCTTACTGTAGGACAACATGAGCAACAGAAACAAAAGGATGGAGGCTTTTGATCACAACGGTGAAACAGAGGAGGATGTGTCTGAAGATGAAGACCATCTTGAGGTCAATTCAGATTATAATGGTATTGATTATGAACCATCACATGAGGAAAGTGATAGACCGGTTCCTCCAAGCGAGACATTCGTCTCAAAAAAATCTTGAAAAACAGTGGTCATCCTCACCCGATACACATCAGCCGAGACCGTCTGCCGAAAATATTGTAAAGACGGTGCCAGGCCCAACCAGGACGGCGGTGACTCGTGTCACGGACATCAAGTCAGCTTTTGAGATGGTCATTCAAAACTCAATACAGAAAGTCATTCTAGAAATGACTAATCTAGAAGGGACACGTGTTTTGGGGGAGAAGTGGAAGGAGCTGGATGAAACGCAATCCTCATGACTCGATTTGGCTTGATTTTGAGTGAGCGGGTCAATATGACCCTGAACAGCAGAGGTCTATTTATCTCTATTCATCTCTATTTATCTACATCACCCCATGAAAAAAAAGAAAGTTTCAAAATGCAAATGAAATTCAGGAAAAAAAAAAAATACATGTTACGGTAGACTAATGCAATTTATATCTAGGTTTTTCCAATGTACCTAAGAAATAGTTTGAACATGTATTTTTCATGAAAACGAGTGAGTTATCCTCATTGAACTACGATCTATGGAGGGGTGAATAACTCCATTACACTAAAAACTGATTGAATTGTTAGTAATGGTGTTGGTGATGAGGTACAAACTATATTTATTAGGATTTTTTTGGTTTCTGACAACTTTTGGATGATTGACCCGGGAACATCATAGCTGTACCTAAGAAACGAACATAAAAGGAGGGTTAAAACATGCAAAGAAAAACACTGGAAAGCAAAGCACCTATTTGGGGGTCATGTTGTTAGATGTTCATCATCATGCATCTGGTTTGTTCTTGTTCAGCAGAGACATGAAGGGCTTCTGATTTTTACTGAGAATAAACCAGGCTGCTATGTAACGACAGCTACAACCATTAGTTCATTAACCAGATAGAAAATGTTTCAGTCATTTTTTTAAGCAAAGAAAAAAAAGAGCCAAACTTGCTCTGGTCGCTGCTGCTTTTCTCTTTTTTGTATATACAGTAAATTTTACTGTATTATATTATCATAAGGTTAGGGTCGAAAAATGAATGCCGAAGACATCATCTTAGGGTCGGAGAAATTGTGAATGTCATTTTTGATAAATTGATAAATCAAGAAAATAAAAGTCAGACTAATTGATGACGAAAAAGTTTTTTGTTGCAACTCTAAATGCAGCTACAAGACACCATGTATTTTCAGTATGGATCACATCAAACCTAAATTATAAATGCTGGAGAGTTAAGAAAACTAACCGGTGTAGCAGTTATTCCCGGAAATGACAGAACAAACCTGAAAGGAAAAAGTCACAGTAATCAAAAACACTCCCGTGTCTCTCACTCTCTGAAACGCACAGACGCCGACTTCCAGTTTGACATTTGCTACACCTCTGTGCTGAAGCGGGCCATCAGGACACTGTGGCTGGTCTTGGACGGCACTGACCAGATGTGGGTGCCGGTGCATCGGACCTGGCGGCTCAACGAGCGCCACTACGGAGGCCTGACGGGGCTGAACAAGGCTGAGACGGCCGCCAAGCACGGAGAGGCTCAGGTCAAGATCTGGAGGCGCTCGTTTGACATCCCTCCCCCTTCCATGGGCCCAGAACATGACTACTACACCACCATCAGTAAGGTGAGATAGGATATCTGCAGTGCATACACACAACCAAGGAGTTTTGTTGGCCTGAGAGGAAAAGAAAGGTTTTGTACATATTGACCAAGTTGATCAGCTAACTCCTCACAGCCGTGACAAAGAGGAGGCATGACTTGAACACATCTCTGTGTTCAGGCCCAATAACCAGCTGTGTCGCCATCTATGACTGAAATCAGCAGAAATGACTGCAGTGTTTAGAGAGAAAATAGTGGATGTAAGCTCATGTGTCTCCGTCAACTTGAATGTTCAATTATTTTTACACATTTAGACAATAGTGAAAATAAAACCTGCAAATGATATGAATATAGTTTCCTACTATTTACTTGCAGGAGCTTCAATGCCATTACCTAGTGGCATGTTCAATGTGAGTTAATATATGACTGGCAAGGATGAGCTCTTGTTGGTTCAAGTTTAAAGTTCAGTCACAAACTGTCATGTCGTGACGGGTGCAGGCTAAGGTTAAGATGTAATTAAACCACTACTTGTATTTCGGTGCTCTGTCTTCACCGACGTTGGGAGCAAATATGTTTTTAATAAGAACATTCAAGGTAATGCATCGCTTTATTGTGTCTATTCTCTTATTTACTTTGCACGGTGACACTGTCTTCCTTGCAGGATCGTCGCTATGCAGACCTTAGTGAGGACCAGCTGCCTTCCTGCGAGAGCCTGAAGGACACCATCGCGCGGGCGCTGCCCTTCTGGAACGAGGAGATCGCCCCTAAGATCAAACAGGGGAAGAGGGTGCTCATCGCTGCCCATGGAAACAGTCTGCGGGGGATTGTCAAGCACCTCGAGGGTTGGTGGCACTACGGAGTTTAAACACGGAGCTTCAGCTGGTACTCTGTGGGCTCGTCTCTGATTCAGCAAGTGACAAAGTCATGCTTTGTCACACATTTTCCAAATTTCATTCCTCATCTCAAATGACTATGGAAACAAATTTTTAAGAGAGGAACTGAGATTTTCTGTAAAGACCAGTGTGTGCACTCACGCATTCCAGTAGATAATCTGTAGAAAGACACTTAAATGTTCTTAAATTTACCACTTAAATCTTATTTGTGAAATATGAATACTTTAACATGATGAGAGTTTTACGCTCCACAAACATGAAAGACTTTTGAAATAATTGTTCCCCCTTGCTGACAAAGTTTTGGTCCTTCAGTGTTCAGTTTGACTACTTGTCTGATTATTGGTTTCTTGTAAAAAAAAAAAAAAAAAATTGACAGTAAGCAATAAAGAAACTCAAGTAGTTTGCAGTTTGTTATTGTAATTTACTTAAACTGTGTCACAGGTCCACAGAGTTGCCAACAGTCTTTGTAAGAATAGCGAATGCATGCAGTACACTGAATAGAAGCACAAATGGTGTAACTGTTCCTTCTTGCTTCCCCCCGCAGGAATGTCAGATGAAGCCATCATGGAGCTGAACCTGCCAACGGGCATCCCCATCCTCTACGAGCTCGACAAGAACTTGAAGCCCATGAAGCCGATGCAGTTCCTGGGAGACGAGGAGACCGTACGCAAAGCCATGGAGGCCGTTGCAGCTCAGGGAAAGGTCAAGAAGTAAAGCGCCAGAAAAGCCCCCTCTGTGTACGATGGTATAGGTTGTTCCTAACAGCTGACCTCAGATTAGTGTTTTTCCTAAATTCCTAATTTATTTTGGGTTGTAATACGTGATGAATATACAGTACGCTGTTGTCAAAGGCAACCCCACTCTACTTGCTCAATGCAGGGGAGCAGTGCATTGTGAATCACCGGGGTGGATTCGTGCCGTGGGAGCCTCAGCTCTCAAGAGATTGTAAATCATTTTGGCTAAACTGGAACAATATTTTTAAAACTTTTAAGAGGTAAGCATTCAACCGAAATGAACAGTGTTGCAAGTAAAGGGAGTATTTTCAATATGTAAAAATTATTATTTTATTTTTGAAAAAGAAGTCAATCTTTGGCTGTGGAATATCTGACTGTCAGAGGAAACGGTAAATAACAGAGAAAGGGGTGAAATCCTGCCTGTGGCCACTCTGCCACAGTCAGCTGTGAACATGCGGGCGACAGTGTTTGTTTTGATGCTTCACGCGTCTAAGGTTGGCAACATAATTTACACATGGAGAGGAGACCTCTGTTTGCCTACGCTTACTGTACATGGTATGTCTTAGGGTAGTGGGATATTGTAGTCGACTGAAGATGAATTTAAAACATTTACACTCGGTGGATATTATTAGATTTAATATTTTATTTCTAACAGAAAAGGTTCCACTGAAGTGTACATAACATTTTTTTAGCTCACTTTTCAAAGCATTTATCTGATGCGTTTCCCTAAAAAGGGATGTCATTTTGCAATCTCTTGAGAGCGGGATTGGACAGTACACCCAAACAGTCCTTTTCTCTTACTTTGTCTAAGGATGCAATTTGTGCTGTCTCCTTGTATGTTGGTGCTGAGCGTCTCGTATCTTACAATTTATGCGTTTGTCTTTATGTTTTGAATGGTGCCAAACACTGTATATGTGATGAATCCATTTTCTGGATTATGGTTCCAAATTTTCACAATATTATTGTCTACTTTTAACCGGTATCTTTTTTTTCTGTTTGACCACCTTTGGTGTGTCATAACCTCCTGGTGTCACAGTATTCATGTGCCTCCTGCTCCTACATTCCTACATTAAATGCTTGCAGCCACATAAAGCAGCAGCATTTTAGGCAAACAACCCGTGAATTAAATATCCCATTGTGTTTTATAGTATTAAAGTCTCTCTTTATCAAATATGATTCCTTCTGTGTTGGATAAATGTACCCTGAAAGCTCTGATCTAATAAATGTACAATTCTGGGCAAATCTGTTTTAATATGTTCCTGTCATTTTATTTTTTTATGTTTTCGTTAGAGATGAATACGCTTTTTTTTTTTTTCAATTATTGATTGGAGTTATGTGCCAACATCAAGTCTTGCTAGAGGTCACGCTATTATAATTAATTTGTTTACTAACCAGATTTAGGCAGATTTTTTTTTTCAAGCTGATCAGTAATTTTTCAGTCCCAAAAACTTAAATCGAAAGCATAATTTAAAATATATCACATTTGTGAAATAATGATAATGTATGAAATGCTTACAGAAGTATGGAGCTTTGCCAAAATATAAATGTAGCTCGATTATTCTTTTATTATTATTATTATTTTATTTTTTTCTTATTACTAACAATCCAGTTAACAATTTCTTAAATTGGTCACATATGATTTTACTTAACAATAACCACCAGCATAAACAGTCAGACGTATTTTGTAAATACCTGAAGGCGAAATGACGACAGAGGGAAGAACCTCGGCGGAATATCCGTCTGACGTAAATACTTCCGGACTCCAAGTCCCATGATGCAGTTCGCGCAAGCGGGAGAAGACCTGGAAATGATGAGATGATTCTTAGCATTTGAGCCCTTCAGCGTCTTTCTATTGCCGCCGTATGGTCTCACAGACAGCCTTTCCAAACCTCGAAATGAGGACGGCGACAGAAAAGCGAGGCGACACCCTGTAAGGAAACCTACGGACTCGTGTTTGCGCGCCGATGCTAAGTTGCTAGCGCGTTAGCCAGCTAGCTGAGCATCACTTCCTGGAACAACAACGTGCTAATGTTCATTGTGTATTGTAAAGTCAGGCGGCTGCACGTACGTGTGCGCGGCTGTCGACGTTAATGTCGGAGCGAGCCGAACGAGACGCGAGTTAATTCAAACTTTTAACACTTGTCAGGCTGTTAAAAACGATGTAAACACGTCTCCCCCCCCCCTGCTAATGTTAAGTTAGCTTTTTCTTTTTTTTCTCCCCCACTTCCGACCGCTGGTCTTTGTACTGGTCCACCTTGTGTTTGCTTGTTAACGGTAGATGTTTTCACGTGACACCGCTGCGCTGATCTTCACTGTTATCAAGTTCAAAGAGCTTATTTGTTGCTGATTCACGTCAGAGTTACTTGAAGCTCCCCGACCATGTACTGCTCGCTGGTCTCGTGCTGTGATTGGTGGACAGACATTATTGTCCTCACTCGGATGACCCGCAGGTGTTTTTTTATTTGCCTGAGGTTCCCCGCGCTGTTTGGGTTTCTTTCCTCGTCTTCTTTGAACAATGCGTCGTAAAACTTGCATTATTGTCGTCTTGGTGACAAATCTGACGTCTGGTGTTTTTACACAATGTTTCCTCAAGGAGAAAAGGTGGGTCAGATCCGACACCGTCAGGGCTTGTTGTTGTTGTTTTTTTATATATCGGAAAATACCCGTGTATTGTGCTGTATATTTAGATAAGCTGTAGCAAAAACGTGGCTTTTGTTTTCAACTTGATTTGCCTTTGTGGACATGTTGGATCTGAGGTGCGGTTGATGTGGACAAAATATCATATTCTTGATCAAGTATCTCTGAAGCTATTGTCACAACATTAGAGGGATGACTGTTTGTGCTTTCACAAAGTATTTACACGATGGCATTTTTGACGAATAATCCTCAGCAATGTGGGTGTAAATGTTTCTGACAACGTCATAAAAGCAGTATCTTTCTTCTGCGTTTTAGTGAAGGGTGAAGGACCTTGCCCTCCAGCGTCGCTCACATCTTCTCACCAGGAGACTCCAATGAAGCCCTCCCAGGTCCCGAACCGGCTTTCTCATTCACCATCCAGGAGAGTGTTGCCAATTCAAAGACCTGAGCTGTCCCACGGGAACAGACCAGGTCCACATCAGCACACTCCTCAACCCCTGGGTCCAATCCGTTTATCAGAGTTTTTTCCAAGCAGCCCAGCGAACATCGACTCCTCAGCGAACATCGACTCCTCGGTGAACTTGCCCCATCCTACGCCAAAGGACACACTGGGTCCTCTGACGAACTCTGCGCAAGCAAGGCCCGGGCTTTTCTGCTCATCTCGACTTGTCGACTCAACCCAGACTGATAACTCGTCTAAAAGGCCACAGCCCTCAACTCCCAGTGCTTCTCTCCCTGCATCCCCACAGTTCATGAAGAGCTCAAGTAACCACTCCCCTTCGTCTTACATCAGGGGAGATCAGCTGACTGAATCCAATGTTATTTCGTCTAACTCAGGAAGCAAAAATGTTGCAGCACAAAGACAAGAATCAAATAAGGTATTGTTTTCTCCCTTTTTTGATATGATGATTGATAAAACCAAGCTGTGGCGCTGGTCAAGTACCCCAACTTTCTGGCTCGCGCACAGAACAGAATTTGTAATATGTAATATTCTGAAACAGACTGCAGCTGGATGATGCTGACAAGTCTCCGATGAGTTCAAGACAATTTTCCAGCTGTTTAATGAGTTTGTTTACTGATTTTTTTTTTTTTAACTTGACAGTCCCGGGTGTAACTTGGTCTTTGAGCCACAGTAAAAGTGTTAATGATGTTAAATTACAAAGTGAAGTCTGAACTTTTTACTTTTTGTAGATCCAACAAAATGAACGAAGACCTTCAAGTGAAAAGTTTTTTCCAGGTAATGTCAAAGTGAATTACTTATCTACTAAATTCATACACAGTTTTGTAAGGGTGTATTTCTTTTCCTTTAGTAAAATTAACATCAAATTTGATGTCACTATACGTTTCCTGAAATAAAAGATTTTATTTATGTCTTTTTCTGTCTCCAGCAGTGGACTTAAATAGCTACAAAACAGATTATCTTTTGTTTTGTGTACTGCTTACGTGCATAGTTTAACTATGCCCTCTTTGCAACTTCCTGGTCATAAAGCTGTAAACAAATAAATGCCGGCAAATTATCTGGTTAGCACTTGAGTTGTTTACCGACGCTGAAAGCAGCAAATTCTCCCATTTGAATACCCAGAATCATTAAATGTTTGATGTTTTCGGTTGAAAAAAATGATTTAAATTGTTATGAGAATAGATACCAGGTCATTTTTCTATAGCAGATTAACCGTGTCTTGGGATCAGATTGTGGTATAAATAACTGGTGTCATTATCTTGATTTAATCATAGCATAATAAATTCTGGAAACACTGATGTCGGGAGACATTTGTAAACACTGAATATCGGTGAAAGAAAAGATTTTATTTATGTCTTTTTCTGTCTCCAGCAGTGGACTTGAATGGCTCGCCCCACAAGAGGCACAGGGATTTTGAGCACTATCACGAGAATGCCAAGAAGCTTCGTTTTCAGGGTGCAAACTCTGGCAAAACACAGACAACAAAACCCACTGTTGGCAACTCACCCAGCACTTCACTTGTCTCTCAGCTGTCATTTAAGCAGTCTCCAGTTGTGGAACTGTCACCCAAAACCACAGATTTCCATCTGCGTACGCATCCAGCGGCTGGGCAGTCATCATGCCAGGAGACGCCTTCCACATTCAAACCCAACCAGTCGAGCGGCATATCATTGTCACCTAAACATTGTGCAAGGAGACCGCTATCAATGGGGGTAAAGCAAGCCTACATAAATGCTTTTCACAATCAAACCGTGACACTAAGAGAGATAAGATCATCTTCGAAGCCGGGTGGAGACGGTGTGAAAAAGCGAAACGAGGAGAACAATAAAAGGGACAAATCAAGCACTTTGTTATCCTCCGAGGCTCATCAGAAGGACAGTAATAGCTCACATAATGCCGAGTTCAGCAGCCACCGCTCTGCTCATACTGCCTGCAGTCCCTCAGTCCTACCGGGCAAGACCCCGAGCAGAAAATTGGACAGCAGCACTTCCAAACCAACTTCCGAACCAAATTCGGGTTCTCTGAGTTGTCGCACAGGAGAGCAGAATAAAACTTCTGGTGCACGGAAACATTTTATAAATTACGCCGATATAGACGGGCTTTTCACCCCTGATCCCATCACTCATGTAGTCGCCCCTCATAATCCAACTGCAAAACCCAAGATAAATGGGGAAACGATCAAATCGTCCACCTCGGAGAAAGGTTGTTTATCCAGCGCTGCATCCAGCTCATGCACCCCGGTCACGCATCCACCCGACTCTTCCCAGTCTCGACCGCTGGAAAGGCAGGCAAGTGAAGGGGGTGGACAGCGGGTGAATGAAGAGGATCCCCCAGATGTAGAGCTGGACCTGGGCCTGGACCTGAGCTTCGCCCTAGATTGGGATGAAAGCCAGAGTTTCAATAGCAGTGAGGATGAGGAACTCATTTCCCTGCAGGAGATAATGCGGCCTGTCGCCAAGCCGCCTCCAGATACCCCGGAGAAAGGGGCCTTCTCGGAGCCGAGTACACCTGGACAGCGCAGCTGCCGCACAAAAACTGTAAGCCCCACACGGTTCATCTTTGTTGTATATGACGTTATGTATTATGATAAGCTCACCGAGCTAAAGGACAATAAAACTCAAGTTGTATCTCTGTTTGGCTCTTAAATGCCACCTATTGTTTCCCACGGCAGCCATTGCCATCCAACACAAAGACCGGCATCTACAAGAACAACCTCGACCAGATGCTGAAGGAAATACAGACCAGTAAAAAGTATATTATTCACACAATTTCCTTCCCATCACCTTTTGATTTTGAGCCACACACAAGAGGATTTAACCTTTTTCTGTGTTCTTTGTATCCATCAGAGCTAAAGAGACTGAGAATCAGCTTCTCACTGCATGCGAGGAGGACCTGCTGAGGATAACTGAATATGAGGAGATGGTGGAGAACCAGGAGCAGGGCATCTCCTCTGAACATCAGTAAGGCACACAGATGCATGTTGGTACACGACACCCTGGTCACTGACCCACAGTCCTCGCACTGTAGCTCACTGTAAACTGCATTTTGTGTCTTGTTGCGATTTGTTTCGCAGGGAATTCCTGCAGCGCTACTCGTTGATGTCGAACGCAATCAGGGAGGTTCCTCCAGGAGAAGTCGTGTTCAACCTGGAGAAATTTGGCCAGCTCTTCGACCAGGATACGCTGCAGTTTAAGCACTGCACGGTCAATCCTCAGGGGACGGCACAGAAAACACTTCTGTGGTGAGCTGTGCACATTTAAATTTGTTTCATTCGTCACTTTGTACTGTGCGATGTTGTGAAAATTGCAGCTTCTATTGAAAGTTATTATAATCTTTCTCCACTTATATTCCCCCGCTTTATATCAGGTCGAGCCGAGCTCAGCTGAGATTGCACGTGATTGTTGGATTGTTCCAGGAAACCTTCGACTGTAGCTCGCCCTGTCCACCTCAGGTTTCCTGTTTCCTATTCAAGGTATGCCCAACACACGCCTGTAACATGTTGTTAGAGATCTTGTTGTCCAAAAGTTTAAGCTTTGGCAGTAATTCTTTGTTTATCTTGTCAGATGATGTCAGTCCATTGTGAGAGGATTGTGTCTGAAAAGATACTACAGGCCCTGTGTGACATCGCCTGCACTGCTGCTTATCAGATAGGTCAGCGTCACTCCCACCTCATGCTTTCTGTATTTTTCTATATGGGTGAATAATGTTAAAACATGTGGTATGTTTTTTTTTTTTTCTTTTTCCTCAGTGGAAAAAGGAAGCCAAGAGTTTAAAGTGTGGGTGCCCACTATAGCCGATGTGATGCTGGTTCTAATGAATATGGGAGCTGCATTTGTTACACTCTTCCCTTTTGAGAATCTACAGCCTCCATTCACAGAAGGAGATTTGCTGTAAGCGCCATTACTATGTGACTCATTCATCTTCTTGCCTTTTATTATTAAACCTAACGTGCAAGCTGAAGGTTTTTGGATTCGTTGTCTTTTTAAGGAGTTGAATTTCTGTGTGTTGTTGTAGGAAGGACATCAATATGAAAAGCGGGAGTCCTTCCACCAACAAAGAGCAGATTACTTTCCCAGAGCACAACTGCAATAGCATCTTGAAGGTGAAACATGGCAGGAAACAAGATGATCGATAAGAACTGTTTCCAAGCACAGCATCACCATTCATTCTTGGTTGTGTTTCCCGGCTCCTGTTTGCAGTACCTGTCGTTCTGTATGAACCTGTGCCCACGTGCGTACAGCGACGACGAGCTGCTGCTGCTGCTAGTAATGGTGGGTCGGGTCAGCCTGGACTCGCAGCTCATCCTCCAGTCCAGTGTGGAACTGTACGTTCTTCAGTATCGACTCGTCGACAGCATCAGATCCTGGGACACTATGGTCAGTGGATGAACACCTTTGAGTCTTTAGATTTGCCAAAATTTCAGCAGGGATCGTGACAAACATGGGTTGTGATCCAAAAAGTTCGGACGGTTCTGTTGCGCACAAACAAAGTGCAGCCCGTTGACGGCCACAGACGACGGGGCAAATGTTTTTCTTTGACGCCTGAGAACGTTCCAGTAGAAGTCGGTGTTGACAGTCTGACATTTGCGGGACTGTGCACCATGTGTTCGTCACCCAGGGTCAAAGAAGAGCCACCTGATTGCTCCCGACCTGACGCGCCCTCTTCGGTCTTGGACAGTGATGTTCTGCCCCTCTTGAAACATAAATGCCACTCGAACCCAGCTCATTGCCTCGTTGCCGCCGGCTTTCGGAAGCATTTCAGAGGTCTCCGTTGCTGATTTCACGTGTTCGACAAAATTTGTTGGGAGCTCGCTGCTCAACTCTTTGGAGAAATCACAAATACGCACATACCATTGGTCACGAAAATGTGTCTAATTCTGGTGCTGATGTTGATCAAGCACTGTAACCAACTCATGAATGTTATGGTTTCCTCCTGCTTTGTGCAGGTCATGGTGTCGCGCACCGTTAATGGGCACTCGGAACCTTTTCCATCACGTCTTGTGTTCCCGTTGAAGCACAAGTTTATCTTTTTGCTGTTGTATTTGACTTTTCATTAATTCATCGTCAGTAAAGTTTAAAATCTAATTTTAAAGTCCTTGTTGATTCTTGTGTATTTATCTCCCCAGTTATTTAGTTCTTTATTATTTTTTCTTAAATGCCTTTAGCTGCCCAGAATCTGTAAGGCCCTCACTGATCTGACAGATGATCACCACAACATGTGTCTGATAGTTCATCTGCTGCCTGACAACAAACATGGAACGTAAGTTTTTTTTAAATTTTTTTTATATATTTCTGTTTTCTATCGCTCGTCTGCTTGTTATTTTTAGATATTTGATTTAAATTTATTGTTGTTGCAATAGCATACCATTAAAAATATTCCTTTTTATTGCTCGAATAGACAACTACGCCGACATCTGAGCCTGTCCATGATCTCTAAGCTGTTAGACGGAAGTAACACTTACACACCTACACAGGAAGAGTTTCAGGTAAACTTCATTTCATTGTAACCCTAAAACCTACACAGCACTAGAACTCTGGACACTTCTCTCGCACAGCTGTTTTGAAATCGTTAATGTCAGATAATTAAAGGTAAAGACTGTGTGTGGTGCTTTAGCTCTCTGACCTGAGGCCATACCTTCCCCGCATGCGACCCTCCGCTCTCCTCCGAGGACTGCTGAACTCATCCGGCACGAGTCGGAAAGATAAAGATGAGGACATGGCCACCTTAGACCAACAGGTGAGCAAAGGCCTTCGCTTTCAAGTTGTTCCAACCTAAAATTTATTTTCGATTTTACTCGTAAATGAATCTTAATTCACAGGACCTTAAATGAATTCTATAGTGAGAAAATTAAGCATGACTTTGTGGATTTTTCCATTTATTGTGCTTGTCAGTCCTTCGACCTGTGCTACAGCCTTCTGAAATTGACAAACGAAGCATCCAAATATCAGCTCCTGCCAGCCCATCAGAAGGTAAGTTCTTTTTTTTTTTTTTTTTTTTTTTTTTCCCCCGCTCTTACTGGTCTTTAAAGTTTGAGCTGCTGTATTTTGGGGCATTTCAGATGTCAGATGGGGATATATCCTTCTGCATTTTGTTTTCCTGTCTCTCAGGAGCAGATGCTGTGTCTTTTGAACGAGCTGCAAACATATGTTAAGAGTGACATCAGAGAGAACGAGAAATGTCTTTATCGCTACAAGGTGAGTATACGTTCAAGAACTTCAGGTTTTTGTGTGTATCTGTGAATATTTTGGTGACGATTCAGACGCAGTAAAAAAAACATTTTCTACATTACATTTAAAAGATTGTGCAGCTTGAAGGAAATTAGCTTTACAGCCAGTCATCGAAAACAAATATTATGCCAATACACTCGGTGACATTTAATAGGAAAAAGCCGACAGTCGACAGCACAGAAGCAGTGTGTACAATGCAAATATTAGGGATAGAAAAATATTAATAATAAATATTACACCTATTTTCCAGCTGACAAAAACACATACTGTCAAGTGCTGTTCTTGGGGACATAAAAATAGAGGGCAGGTGTATAATCAAAGTGCCGTTTAGTGGCTGCAGGTATAAGAGACGCTCTAGTGTGCTGTTTGGTTAAAGCATTCTTAAATTACATTACATTTCATTTGGTGCTGAAGACAGAAAGTTCAACTGTGGAGATCAAACATTGTGAAAGGATATTATTTTCTGACTCAAAGCACGGCTTACTATCAAGAACAGTGCTCATGTGTTTGTCCTCAGGAAGAAGATCATGTCTATATCCTGGATGTTCCTGTAGATCCTGTTGATAATACTGTTAAATCAGCAGATTCTTTTGGTGTTTGGGGGCTACATTTATCCTGATACAAGACTCATCACACCAAGAAAACACACACTCTTCTACAACTGCACAATTTCTCAGCAAGAATGGCTCGACTGCGTTAAACACCGAGGCCGAGTTGATGAGTAACGGCCTAGTTTTGCTTTGGGTCGTCTCGAAAGTAACAAGTTGACCTGTCCGGTGTTCCACCTGCGTCATTACCTCTTGTTTATCCACTTTGTCAAAGCCTTTTGGCACCAAAGAGACAAGATTAACCGGTTTTACTCAGATGCCACTGAAATAGTGAGCCAGAGATTTACTTACCTCTTTGAATACGTAGACATTATCCATATTCACAGTCGGCAACATTTACATATCACTGCTGACCTATTTTCAGGGGCAATAGTCATCACGATAACGTGCACCTTCCTCCTCCCTCTACAGGTGAAGGACCTGGTGGCCAGAATCTACAACAAGTGGCTGATACTCATCCAGAAGACCGCGCCACTCAATGTACAGCAGTCACACATTCTTATACAAATGCTTTTTGCTTTGTCTCTCATAAGATAACAGCAGTATTACGACTTGTTCTTTTTCCTCCTGTAGGGAAGGCTGTACGATTTTTGGCAGCCTGTAGATTCCTTGACGAGCAGCTCAGAGACCCGAGAGACTGAAGAGAGCACTAAGATGGAGCCTGTGATGGAGGAGGATGAGGAAGAGGAGGCAAACAGCACAACTGAAGAGAATGAAATTGTACCTATTTCTGAGGAGGAAGAGGAGGAAAAAGAAGACAACACACTGGAGGAAGAACATGAGACTTAACGGAAAGGAATGGAAAAATGTAGGGAAACAGTACCACGAATGACTCAAGCAAAACAGAAGAGGCAATAGAACTGCTGGTTTGAACCAAGTGGTTTCAGAGGTGCAACTTTAAGCCGTGTAAAATGTAAAGTGCACCGACGTTGAGATTTAGACTGCTTGGAACAAGGGAAACATCTCATTTGGAAGCATCAGGTGATTTTCGGCCATGTCCACACTGTCGGTCTAAATCTGATTTATGTGCATGAATCTGATCATAAGTAGCAGGTGTGAAAAGCAAAACTCCCCAAATCTTTTTCAAACCACATTTGTATGTTTTTTAATACTTTTCAAAGTGCCATTTGTGCAAGTCCATTTGGGTGTGACTGCTTTGATCAAACTTCAGATGTTTTTTTTTTTTTCATCTGTGCATTTTGACACCACATAGAGTTCACATGCACAGGAAGCATGCTGTTTTGATGTCAGAGGGAGCCGGTCACAGCCGGTCTGTCTTGAACTCACTCGTCCCAGGACGGCCTCCTCCGTCTCATTATTTTTTTTTTATAAAACCTGCTCAGAGGCTCCACATTGCCATGTTGACTGCAATTTTAGCTTGATTATGTCTTTGGTCTAACGAGACATTGTCATTACTATAGCAACCGAAGTCAATAAGACTGAAAATGACCCAGAGACACAGATCAAATCGGATTGCATACGTAAAATATCAGATTTGGACTGAGTCTGAACACGATTTTGTGTTATGAAGATTATTTATTTGTTTTCTAAGTTTTAATAGCCAATGCCTTAATGTTAAGCTCAATTTGCACTATTTACTAATGCTTCTCTTTCCTAAACCCTCAGGTTTTATTGTCTTCCAGTTAATAAACTAAAAAAAGAAAAAAAAGAAAAGAAAACAACAAATCATATTAGTCTTTATCATTTTACATCATAAAGTTTGTTGAGGTCTGAAGCTGGGTCTACTTTTTGGTTAGTACTGCACAAAAAAACTAATACTGATTTAATATTTGTCTTTCGTGAAAAAATAACAATGTAATAACCTTTGTTAAGTTACTTCTTGCTGCACTTTTTGCACTTCATGTGAAAATGTGCATGCAGGTGGGTTACAAACTGCAGTTGCATATCTTGCCTATTTAATTAATTTTGTAAATAATTTCTGCATATGTTGTTTGTTGATTTATTGTTAAAGTTTCCCTCTTAATTGTGTGCATTTTGTAAATTTTCCCTTTTTTTTTTTACTTATTAAGAATATCTTTTTCATAGTTAATGCCAAATACAGAAAAATAAACTTTGTTTTCAAGGTAGCACAATTATTTATTTTCTTTATTCTTTCAATTATACCTCCTGGAGTGTTTGAGACTTTTTCATTTTAATACCTGAACAGTAACAACCGACTGCTCTTAAAAAAAAACCATAACGTATCAAATTGTTGGTTGGCCTCATGATGTAGTCATAACCTATATACAGTAAAAAAAAAAATTAACATTACTAATATATTTAGTATTCATATGACTATATGGTCAGAGATGAAGACCTGTCAGATTGATGGCCAGTTCAGTTATGAAGTGTCTGTTTTTGTAGTCATTTGTTCTAAAATGATGTTTTCCGAACCTCTCATTGTACTCGGTGGCAATCAGTAGCTGTCATTTAATTCAATATAAACGTATCATCCACATCATGTTGGTTATCTGCTGTAGCCTATTCACCATTAGTAAACATTACAGAGGCTGATATTTAGGTTTAAATAGAAATATTTCTGGGCGTGTCTTTTGCCAATATCAGATTGCCATCTGAACAAGTGTTCCTGTTTTGTAGCTGGTCATTGTGCGCCATCTCTTGTTTGTGATAAAATAGATTATTTAGTAAGTTTAAAATGAGTGTCAACATGGCTTCAGTACGACGGCGTGCTGGTTGAAAATAGGCTCACTACATCTATTCTGTACGATGGTGGATGACGTATTCAGATCCTTTACTTAAGTCAAAATACCAATACAACAATGTAAAAGTACTTCATTACAAGTAAAAGTCCTGCGTGAAAAATCTTACTTAACTGAAAATACATAAGTATTAGAAGTAAAATGTAGCTTAGTTAAAGTCAAAGAACTGTATATATATTAGTACATATACTGACTGATATATTATTATACGACATCATTATATTATTAGGAATACATCAGCGTGTAAGCAGCATGTTAGTGTTGTAGCTGCTGCAGGTGGAGTTTAAACTACTTTAAATCCAGTTTTACATCCAGGGACAGCAGATGAATTTGAGGGGTCATCAGATGATTACTGGGACAGGAAAGAAGAAAAAAAAAACAAAGTTCTGATTTGGACTTTTTCTTTAATCTATGATTATTGATGAGATATTGGGTCAATTGACTATTTAATGAAATGAAACGATGTGAGAAGTTTAAAGGGAAAAATCCCCATTTAGTGGAGTTGTTTACAACTCAGACATGTACAATGTGACCTCAACTACACACTGTGAAATTGGCAATTTGTTGTAGTTTAAAATCTTGGGTGTACTATCAATTATGTCCAATCTTCATCTGAAAAGTAACTAAAGCTGTCAAATCAATGTAGAAGAGTAGAAAGTAGGCCACAATATTTCCCTCTGAAATGTAGTGCAGTGGAAGTATAAAGTATCAAATGAAAGTACTCAAGTTAAGTATAAGTACCTGAAATGTGTACTTAAGTACAGTACTTCAGTAAATATACTGAGTTACTGCCACCCACTCATTCTTTATGATGAAAGCAGGAGATAAATGAAGAGAGAATATTTTTTTTTAGTCAGCTCAACCTGCACATAAACTCAGAAAGGAAACTTTTTTTTTTTTTTTTTTTTTTTGGTGAGCGCCTAAAAAAAAACCCAAATAATCCTGAGGGAGAACAAAATCCATAAACTCTGACAGAAAATCGTGTATAAATCTACAAACGGTCTTCCCTTGTTAAATGTGTGTCGCTGAATAAGCGACCACGAACGAACACGATCAGCAGCAGTCGGAGTTCAGCTTCGCTTCTTCGCGTCGTCGTCGGTTCGTTCTACTCCGCCCCACTTTCACCGGGTTGCTAGGCGACCGGCAGTCAGGTGACTGTCTGCAGACAGAACATGGCTGACCTGTCAGAAGACCAATGAGGAAAAGGCCAAATTTTGCATAATCGATCTGGTTGGTTTTTTTTTCGTCGTTTCTGACCGCACTTGGCCGTCGTGGACGCTATTTGACCAGCGGGTACTCAAGGTAAGCCTCGCAGTGCTTAATTTTGGGCGAATATGTCACTCTTGTGTCGCTTGGAGTAGCAGGAGCTACCGTTGGTGTTGGCAAGCTAAGTTAGGCTAGCCGCTAGCCAAACAGTCCCCCCCCCCCTCCTTGCTTTCTCTCCCAGAAACACTTTCTAGGAGGAAGGAAACAACATTTAGGCAACTTTATGTGCACACGGCAAGTTTCCTTCTGCAAATTTGTGACGTTATTGCAGAGCCGACGCTTGTTGTGTCGCAAGTGTTGCAGTAAAAACCACACAAGTCAAAGGGTAAATACGAGTTAAAATGGGATTTATCTCGTGGCGGTTCAACGACACTGGGAGCTTGTCGGGAATCTGCAGGCACAGACGGTCTCCCGAGCACAGCAGGAACTCAGGGGATCAACACCTCGTATTATGCTTATGGATTAGCACCACAGAGGAAGAAGAAGATACTTTATTATTGCTTTAAATGCCTTTCAGTAGTATGAGCCCCAATTAGTAATGCAGATAAAATAAGAACATCACACTAATGATCACACATCCCAAAAATATATTACTAATGCATCTGTTCCTGGTTAGATTTACAGTGCAGGGTTTTAAACCTTTGACCAGAGGGCAACAGTTTATGTGTCTGCCGCTGACCTGGTTTTCCATGTTAACTATCCTACTTGCCAAGTAGGATAGTTAACATGGAAAAAGTTTTGCATGTTAACTGATGAATCCAGTTGCTGCTTGCAGAGTGTTCCTAAGGTTTTGGAGGTCATAAATGTAGGATATCTGACAGAAATCTTCCCTCAACACCTTTATTCAAGTAATATCACTGTGGTTGTTGTCGCAGTGTCCAAAGAGTTGTTCCAAACTCAAGTTTCTCTGGAGGAACTCCATGACTTGTTTCTAGATTATATGATATGATCACTACAGTTTTTTTGTTTTTGTTTGGATTTTCCCTTTAGGTGTGGCAGGCATGTAAAAGTCTGTTTGAATTATTAATTCCATCAATAACAACAAATGATCTGCTTGCAGATGAGTGGGTTGCCGGAGGGAATAGCAAATGGCCCAAGCAGGAGTGATCACTTAGCGAGTGATGTTCAGGTTTGGGAGAGACCCTGGACTCTTGAGGAGATACGGCAGAGCAGTGCCAACTGGTCCCTGGCAGCTGACTCGGGGGTAATGCAGAAACGTCAATTTATCATCATCATTTTTCACATTTACCAGAGAAATGCTTTAGAAGTTCAAGTAGGTGAGAAGATTGTGAAATGTGTTCTGCCTTGGTGTAATGAAAGTAACTTCGTAACTTTCTCTTCCTCACAGCTCTTCCTCCTTCTCCAAGACTTCTCCCAGAGAATGCTGTCGAAGACACATGAGATAGAAAAGCAGTTGGACAGTCTGATCAGTGACACCAAGGCCACAGACAGCTGCTTGCATTCTGTCTTTAATGACTTCCTGATGCTCTCCAATACACAGTTTATAGAAAATGTAACGTATATCATTTAATCATTTATGTTGTTTAGTATTAATTGATTGACTACAATTGCAGATGATGGCAATTCACCTCACTTGTTTATGTTCTTTTGGAGCTACAATTTTATTGTGTTTAACAGAAAGGTCTTGTGTCCTGTTATAGAGAGTGTATGATGAAGAAGTAGAAGAGGCTCTTCCCAAGACTGACGCTTTGGAAAAGCAGCCTGAGCAGGTACGTTAACATTAAGTTATGTCCGCACACATTACTCATATTTCTTGAATATTCCAAAATTTTGTCACGTTTGGTTTTCCTCCAGGAGAAGACTCGAGAGCAGAAAGAGGCAGAGTTGATCCCCAAGATGCAGGAAGCCGTGAATTATGGTCTAAAAGTGCTGGAGTCTGCCTTCGAGCATCTGGACATCAAAGCAGGAAACTCTGACTCTGAGGACGAGGAGGTCACAGACAGAGTGGAGGCCATCCTCGAGCCTAAGGTGCGCTATTAATCTTGAAACAGTGAGGAGGATTACTCCAGTTACTGCTGAAATGAATGTAATTTAGAAGGTGTGCCTGTTGTTTCCTTGTGTTTTAGGACCTTTATGTGGACAGGCCACTTCCATATCTGATTGGCTCCCAGGCCTTCATGGAACAAGATGATGTTGGGCTTGGTGACCTGTCAAGTGATGGTAATATACTTACTACAGCTTCTTCCAGCACTGTAAATCCCCCATCAACACTCACACATTGTAGTATTTATTTCAAACATTGGTTCGGAATCATTTTCTTTTCAGAAATGTCTGTTGACAGTGACAGAGACAGTGTGATCGAGAGTGAAGATGGCAAAGAAGCAGTTGTAAGACACTTTTTGTTTTTTTGTTTTTTTAATCTTTCTTTAACATTATTTTTCAAAAGACTTTTTTTTCAGAAAAACTCATTGTATTTATTAATTTAACAGCAATCAGATGAGGACTTTGATCAGGAGGAGGATGAAGGTCACAATGTTATTCAAAAGGTAATTACATGTTTGCCCAGCACATCAAAAAACGCTTTACATACTAAGCAAGTGTATAATTTTGGGTTTTCCTCCCATACTTACCTAGAAGTCATCCATGATGAGTTACGATGACGATGAAGAGGAGGAGGAGGAGGATGATGATTCCGACATCTTTGGAGAATCCGATAAGGAGGATGATGGCGACAATAAGGTATGCTTGTGCTCGTAGAAAATAAATCGATAACTAGAGTAGAATGGGAACACATTTTTGAGTCTATTATTTCTAATTTTATTATGAAATTGTTCGGATCTGTTTTGCGACCTCAGAGAGAAACATCTGCTCTGGTCTGTCACATTCAGATCAAAGGCCCGTCGTCCTTTGCTGATGAGCTCGCTGCCCGAATCAAAGGCGAACCAATCAGCAAACCTGAAGGAGATCGTGCATGTAAGTCCCTGTCATTATCAAACAAGTGGTGGTACATCATAATTTCTCACCGAATTTTCTTTCCTTACACTCATCACATTATTTTAATCAAAGTCATTTGAGGTTTACATTAAAAGCATTTCAAGAGAGCCATCACTGCATGTGCATGCTTATGGATCTTTTCTTTCTACCATGTCATATTTTTGAAGCATTGACATCTAAGAAGAAAAGTAGAAGCAGAAAAGAAGCAAAGCCTGCAAAGCCACAGGGTAGGACGCTCATTCATCATCGTTTCAATTCAAACATTTTGTTAGGTTTTGCACAAGTTATTTCCATAGCAAGCCCTGTTGCTTCAAATATGCTGCTCAATACTGTTACTGTCCATTGCAATAGTAGCTGAACAGGAAAGTGATGACATGTTCAAGCCGCCGAAGATGGATGATGATGAAGATGACTTCTCCCCATTTGGAGGGAGAAGTGGCCTCTTTAGTGGAGGGAAAGGCCTGTTCGATGATGATGACGAGGTATATTAAACTGAATTATTTTCATTGCTCCCTCTGATTCAACATGAAAGGAATTCTGGCAGACAGAATTTGATTTGTGCTGTATGATGCTCTCACTTTCAGGGTGATCTATTCTCTGAGGCACCCAAACCTCCTGTTTCTAAAGAGAAAAAACCTCTGAATGAAAGCATAAAAACGCCAGCTCAAACTGCAGGTTAGACAACAAAACAGATTTTTTTTCAGACATTTTGAAAGAAAAAAGTGGACTAGTAGATTGACACATAACTTGTCTTTTCTGTCCAAGAATCGAGCAAACATGGAAAGAAGATTCCAGCTGGCGCCGTTTCAATATTCCCAGGTAGCTGCAGTTACTTGTTACTTGGCTAACATCAGTTTATTGTCTGCTTCGTCATCCTTGAACTAACCAAATCACTTTCTCCCAACAGAAAGCCTGTTCAGTTCAGGGAATGAATCTGATTTAGAGGAGAGCAAACAGAATGGGACTCCAGCTCTCAAATTCAGTGCCACCTCCAATCAGGCTCCCACAGGTGGTGGTGGTGGTGGAGGAGGAGGAGGGCTGTTTGATGATGAGGAGGACGAGGACGAGGACGATGACTTCTTCAGCGATAAAACCCTGAAAAAGTCTGAATCTGGTAAGTGTGTGGAAACGGGGCACTTCAGTGCCGCTGTCCCAGATGAGGCGAGATACTCACCCTAAAACTACTGGTTGTTTTTTCCCCTTTATTTTCAGCTGGACAGGAGAAACCCAAACCTAAGAAAGCTATTGACCTGTTCGATGACGATGAGGATGGTGACATATTCGGTGACAAGTACACCACGCCGACTCCGACTCAGAGCATGAAGGAGGTAGAAGGAGAGCAGGTTAAACCACCTGAGAAAAAGGTAGAGATTAACATACGAGTGAACATGATGGCCCACCGTGTTCAGAGTTGTGTGAATGTCTGACTTTGTTTGGTAAATCTCCATACTGTTTTTTTGAGTGGACAGTTAATTGTTATGTTTATAGGTGCCAGCGGGTGCCATCTCCATGTTTGGTCCTGGGACTAAAAGCTTGCTCAGTGAGGGCCTGAAGAAACGTCAGCCATCTACCAGCGAGGAGTCTGAGAAATCTGAGGAGGTCTGAATCGACCATTGTCTTAAAATATACTCCTGACAAAATCTAATTTGGTGTTTTCAGTTGTAAAATGGCAGGTTTTCACTCCATTAGGCTTCTCTAACCACAGTGTGCAGGCCATTGAGCATTATCAAAAGTTTGCTATCAACTAGTTGTAGACAAGGTCATCTTTTAATCATGGATTTTATTCAATGAACAAACAAGAGGAGCATATTTGCCTTTTTCTTTCAAGACTAAAACCTCGTAGTTTCAGAAAGAAAGTTTGAATTCGGAAAGTTTATTTACATTCAGATTTTGTCTTCACGTTGTGAATTTCAGAATGGTCCTGCTGCTGATGTTGGGAAAGCTGCTGTCAAGCAGACTCCCCAGAAACCCCAGACCAGAGGCCTCTTCTCTGATGATGAAGACGCACAGGTAAGGTTCTCAAACATCAGTGGGGAAAAAGTGACAACAGCAATAATACATTTTAATTTCACTATATACGTATTTGTCCCTTCCAGGTGTTTCCAACCATTCCTAAGAGCCAGTCTTATCCTGAACCTACAAGCCAGGGCAAAACCAGGAAGGCCCCGTTGTCTTTATTTGACGACGAGGAAGAAGAGGTGAAAATCATTACAAAACTGAATTAAGTCAAGCTTGTTTTCGCTGAGACAACATCACTATAATCTGGCTCTTCACCTTGCAGGATCTGTTTGCATCTGCAGCTAAATCGAAACCAAAACCTCATCAAGCTAAAGTCTCCACACCACAACCCAGCAAAGCTGAGCCCAGCTCCCTCTTCAGCGATGATGAGGTATGGGAATTTAAAGAAGTGATATTTCCCTGCTGTCTACCGATGTTTTATTGAATGTACAATATGAAACATGATTGTCTTTAATAACAGGACCAGTGGTTAAATTCGAAAAATAGTGCAACAAAGTCAGAGACCAAGACTGGAGGGATGAAATCCAGTGCCAGCGCCCCATCCAGCCTCCCCAGTGCCAAAACATCTCAGAAGAGCAGCCTCTTTGACAACAATGAAGACGATGACCTATTTGCTCCAACAAAAGCAACAAGGTATTAACAGCATGAATTATTTTTCTCTTACTTATATTAGAAATAATACAAAACATTTCTGTTCACTATTAATATATATATATATATATATTATATGACACCTTCATTCTTAAGGAATTGTTAATGATCCTTTTTTTTTTCCTGTCGCTCTTCGTACAGTCAGAAGAAGCCCCAGAGGGTTGCTCTCTTGTTTGCAGACGAAGGTGATGATAATGAAGATAAAGGATCTCTCTTTGGCATCAAACCGTCTGTTAACACAAACCCTGCTGCCCCAGCTAAAGTGAGTGCACTTCGTGTGTTTTTTGTATTTCACATTTGACATGACAAATAATGTTGTTTTGAAGCTTCTCTCCAGTGATCTTTTAAAATGTTTTTTCCTCAACCCCCGACAGGACCATTTAGATTGCTGCAGTTCAAGTTGGCTATATGAGTTCGTCACATACCAGTGATTACACCATTTAATTACACTGAGATAACTTGTTTTCCTCAGACACCTGATGCGACCTCTCAGCCGTCCCCGCTGTTAGAGAAGTCTAAGGAGGCTGCAGTTTCTGGGAAAGCAGGAAACGACGTGCCATCAGAGCAGGAGAAGTCTGCAGCAAAGACCCCGGAGCCTCTCCCAACGTCGCTGTCGCCGGGGAGCAGTGAAAGCAAAAAGAAACCTGCAGGGGCAGTCAGTCTCTTTGGAGGCATTAATGTTCTTGCCAACAAGCAGACAAAGAGCCCATTGGATGATGCAGACCAGGATGACATCTTCCTCTCTAAGGACAGCCCACCGCCAAATGTTAAGGAGGAGGAAAAGAAGGAAGAGAAAGTCAAAACTAACACTGTTAGTCTGTTTGATGCTGATGAGGAGGAAGATGAATCTGATTGGAATGATCCAATATTCACTCCCACTAAACCCACAGCAAAAAAGACACCCAAGGTTTGTCTGTTTGACAATAAACCTAAGGTTGGGGGGGAGAACTGGTTTAATTGCATTACCGTCCTCTTTTTTCCTGCAGTTGAGGCATTAAAATGTGGGTCTGTGTAACTTTTTTTTACAGCTCTTAGAGGAGCGAGCGCAGGCAAAGAGTACAGGTGTGTTCCAGGACGAAGAGCTGCTGTTCAGTCAGACACAGCAGAAGGACAACGACCCAGATGTTGACCTCTTCGCCACCTCAGGGAAAACTACAGTCAGTACATTAGATATTCATATATGTTTGGTTTTTTTATGTCTGTTCTGTGTCGTCTTGTCTCTGCAAGTAGCATGTTTAACTCGTCTACATGCTGTGTCTGAGTGCTGATGTCTTTCACTTGATGTTAAGGATACATCACTGTGTTCACCTTCTAGAGCTCCAAACCCAGCTCAGTGAAGCCAGTGGCACAAAGTCTGTTTGCGGATGATGATGAGGATGACCTCTTCTGCTCCGTCAAGCCAAAAGCTTCTCTGCCGGTAGCAGCTTGCTTAGTTTTCAGTGATTGAAATAAACCAGGAGTTCTGCTTATCCAGCACTAAATATTACATTAGAAAAAAAATATCAGCTGTGGAAACAGTCATTGAACTCAACTTCATTATTATTTCTTATTCTTAGAAAGTAGCAGAGAAACCCAGCAAACCTTCTGACAAAGCGCCACTAGCAAGTCCAGAACCTGTGTCAGAGATTGAGGTGAGTCCACTGGAATCCTATACTATAGCTTTAATATAATGCTGTTTGGTTTCTGAGCATATACTTGTGTGACCACGTGGATTTGACTCTCGATTTATTTTGTTTTAGCAACCATTTAAAAAAAAAAAACCAAACATTTTTTTATATACTTTCTTTAAAACAATGTTGTTATAAACACATTTGCCTGTTGAAAGACAGTGTTTGTTTCTAGGTGAAAACCATAAATGCTTTTCTTTGGATAAAACTCTGATCCTGCTGTAATCTGACCACACAGAAACCTGCACCAAGCCCTGTAAAACCTAAAGATTCCTCATCCAGGATTGGGAAACTTCAAGTAATATTTTTGTTTTTACTAAGTCAAAAGTCTTTATTCCTGACATTTCACTCTGATTCCCTCTGAGGAATGACTGTCCTTCCTCCCACTTGTGTTTTCTCTTTTAAGGATTCTTCCGTCTGGGCTTTTTTCATACTCTAACTTCAAAACTTGGCAGCTCTGATACAGCAGCACGATTATCTCAAATTAAATATAATTCTCTGTTTGGATTTGATTTTTATAAAACAGGAGAATTTTTTTCGCTCATTCTTGCAGTTTCACGACTTGTTACTCACGCATCCCGCTCTTTCCTCAATTCTATCCACAGTCCTGGTTTCTCATTTCTCTGAACAATGTGCTGTTTGGAGCCACGCTGAGAACCTCATGAATAGAGAGTAGCTGAAAATGTGTGGCTTTAGGTATAGAAATGTACAAACGTAGGATATCGTTAATTAAAAAGTCTGTTCAAACAGTTTTAGTGCTCTGGTAGGTTTTTTTTTTTCCATCTTGGTAAATAATTGTAATGGTGGGTTTGTTCTTGTCATGTTCAGGCCAGTCTGATGATCAACCCTGCTGCGTTGCTGCCTGGTGCAGTATCCACTCTGCCCGGGTCTGTACTTCCTGGCATGGCTGCTAGTTCCTCCTCTGGGGTGTCCAGCTCCAGCCTGAGCCCCAGCCCTGCCACAACCCCTGTAGGAGCCCAGACGGCGAGTGAAGGAGGAGTGAGCTTTGACGCCCCAGTCCAGGTCACAACACTGCAGAACGTACACAAGGTAAGGCCTTTGATTCCTAGAGTGTTGTGTTTTTTTTATTTTTATTTTATCTCGAAGTCTTTCAGTTGCTTTTCCTCTGCTTGGATTTCTGAGATTGTTAGCATACATTTTATGTCGTGCAGAGTCGTGCCAAAGGCTCTTCACATCGGCGACCCCAGTCCAGAGCAGTGAGGCAGCAAGCGGCTCAAAGGTCTCTGGAGGTTAAAGAAGACGCTCCAGGTGGCGAAGTTCTGGGGCCAAACCCCAGTCTGTCTGGTTTAGTCTTACCTCCACCAGGAAAGTCCAGCCATGCACGTGTCAGTCCAACACTACCTAACTCAGCTGCACCCACAGCCTTGCCCACCCCCTCACCTTCTCAACCGAAACCTTCCCAAACCTCCCCCAGACCCTCTGAACTGACACTGCCAGTATCGACAAATGCTGGAAAGGAAGACTCAAGTAAAGACAGCAGCGGTACCAAGGTGCTGCCGTCCTCTGATGAAGATGACCTTTTTGGCTCCAACAGCCTGTTTGGAGCCACCTCGGCCACTACCACGCCCTCCACCAAACAAACCACCAAGACTCCACATCCTCAGGCCAGTAGCGCGGTGGGACCGAAAGACAAAAGCACACTCCCATCCATTTTTGACGACACCACTGATGGCCTTTTCCAAAAGGTTAAACCAAGGTCAACCACTAAGAAAGCCATGGCCTCGTCCTTTTTGGAAGAAGATAATGACGACAATGAGGACATCTTTGGACTGAGCCACAGTTCCACCCCCACATCCACAAGTAGTAAAGATATCAAGAGCAGCAGTAGTTTTTCAAAGCAGGACATCTTTCAGGTACCTTTATTTTATATATGTGTGTGTATATATATATGTGTGTGTATATATATATATATGCATATGTATGTATATATACATGTATATGTATGTATATATACATGTATATGTATGTATATATATATATGCTAATTCTGTCGAGGCGGATTTGTGCCATCATTACAATGTTTAATTTCTTCCCTGATTGGCTTAATTTCTATGTTCTCAGGATGACGTAGCCACTGTGCCTAAAGTTCAAAAGAAGCACAAAGAGAAGACCATTGATGCCAGCTTGTTCGATGATAACGTAGACATTTTTGCTGACCTGACAGACACTTTAAGACCAAAACAGAAGTCCAAGACAAAGGGAGAGACCAAGTCAATATTTGATGATGACATGGGTAAGCAACAATTATCGCATGCAGACATTCCTATTTTTCATTACAACTTTTGATACTTTCTGTTCTCTTCTCTGCCTCTTTGGGAACTCGCTTATTTAACCAAATATTTATGTGCACCTCTCTGTTCTTTTAAAGATGACATTTTCTCCCCAAGCACAGTAAAACCAGCGGCAAAGGCTCCCCATAAATCAAAGAAAACACCACCATCCCAGGAGGCCAGTGCAGCAGCAGATTCCAGCAACATATTTGATGATCCACTTAACGCCCTGGGCGGAAACTGAACTGTAGTTTTGGAGAGGCCAGATTTGTACAATTGTCGATTCCTTCTTTTGTCGTTCGGATCACTTAAAAGAAATCGGATACACTGTTGATAGAGTATTTATTCATATAAAGTCATATAAATACGGTGGCTTATTTTTGGCAGATAAAGACTCAAATGAAAAAGAGTCTAGTCATCTTCCAACAGCATTCCCCAAATCATCTTGGCATCATAGTTATTATATACTGTTAGTCTTTATTATACATGATAGCACTTTACAAACATACCACATGCTTAGCCTCAAAGCCTGCAGAAATTAAATGGTAATTTTTTTTGTGTGTTTTGTATCCTTTGGCTTTGCCATCTGAGATTTTGTGTCTTTGGGTTTGTGCCATATCATGTTTATGAAAAAAATCTATGTGTTTACTTACTGTCTTAGTCATTTTGACAACGTTTTTATTAAGAAATTCATCCATTTCTTAACTTTGGCTGTGATGCACAAGAAAATTCAATTTTAATAACTAAAAAGAAAGTTATTTTATGCTATCTGACGTGTGTGATTATTTCCAATTCCCTGGATTTCACTTATTTTGTGTCTATCTAGACATATATTGATCATTGTCTGATATGAGCAGGAAGCCCACTCCAATCGTATCTGTTTATTAACACCATTTCAATTGCATTTTCGGTTGATTAACATCCATTGTTTTAGTTATAGTCAGTAATAGTGAAGTGAAACAAAGGATGAATTGAAACTGCTCCCCGGTTAGCATTTAAATGAAGAGCTCACTAGGTCATTGAAAATTTTGACATTTTTTTTACAGTGAGAAATTTTTTTTTGAATCCTCTTCCTTGATCATTGGCATTACAGCCTTTTTGTCTCGGATGCATCAGGAGGTTTTTTGTGTTTTGTTTTTTTTTTGCTGGTAGAGGGATATGAATCAGCACACTTTTGAAAACAGACATTTGAATAGATTTCCATTCTTTAAATGTCTTTCTATAGTTGGAAACTTTTAATACCAGCAACAGGGATGTAAACAACTACTTGTTGGATTTTAAGCCTATTATAATAACATGTATAACTACTCCTGTGAGGATATATATATATATTTATTTATTTATTTTTAATGGATATGAATGTCTCTCAATGATGTTAAACTGACAGATTCTGCCTTTGGTCCACGGTTTTTTTGTTTTTTTTTGTCAACAGGCAAATGGTTGTCCCGCCCACTTCACTATTCGTCAATTTGTTCCTTTGCGTGTCAATCAAGTGACGTCACAAAGGTGTCGTTTGGCCGTCTATTGACAGGTACGACGATGTCTCCAACCAGGGGGCCATGGCGACCAACGACGGTTGACAGCTTTGTCCGCTCCGTGCGGGGTTTTTACGGTTAAACGTGATGAGACGCCGCTTAGTTTTGAACGTTACGTTCCCGTCGACCGCGACTCAGGACGGAAACAACCGAAGCCCGTAGATGTAGCCCAGCAGCCCCGCTTAAAGCCCGCCGCTGAGAAAGGGGTAGCCATTGTTTGAGTTGTTGGGCTAACATGGCAACGAAAGCTAACGTTAGCAGCGTCGGCTAGACGGGCTTCCGCTACCGCGTCGTACCGCACAGAAGATAACAGGTAAGCGCGGTTTAACGATGAAACACGACCGTTCAACCGATGTTACAAACTGTTTCGTTGAAGCGACGAGAGGGGTGTAAAAAAAACAAAAAAAAAATGCCCGTGTGACCTTTCTCTGCTAACGTAGAGACGATTTTTCAGCTCCATTCATCTCCGTTGTCAGGCAGTCGGGAAGAAGCCCGGTTCACTTCTTCTTACCGACTTGGCCTGTACTGTTGGTCAGTTTCTGTTTTATTTTATTTATTTATTTATTTAGTTGTAAATATAGCTATCTGCGGATAGCGTCGTCTGTAGGTTTAACATGTAATCGTGTTTCTCCTCCAGTGAATGGCCCTTAAATCTCTGGATGGGTCCACCTCGGGCCTCGAGCATCACAACAGTCCGCGGCTCGGTTCATCTTCAAACCTTTATGGACATATGTGGGCTTCAGTGGTCACCTCAGCTTCTGTCAGCCCCCCCCCCCCAAGCACGGTTGTAGATTTAAGTTTGAAATGGTCATTTGGGACACACGGGCCCTGGGCAGCAGCCTGTGGATCATTATACTCCCAAATATGGCCATGATAATGTGTTTTAATCCCATCAGTCCCAAACTAAAACGTATATAATGGTTCCCTATGTACAATGAGCCTTCTTTTATTGGACCAAAGGGGCATGTAAACCAAAGCGGCCAGGGTGATGTGATAATACATCATCTGGCATGTTCAACTTGGCTTGTCTGCCGTCTTCCTAATAATAATAATAATAATAATAATAATAATAATAAAAATAAACAAGCATCGTTGATCTAACCTGCCACTTACGCAGATTATGTCGGGTAAGATGTTCTTTGACTCGAATGACACAAGGGATGATCGGTCAAAGGTTGTGGTCGGCCGCAGGACACCTCATACCACTGATGTGCTTACGTAACACACCTGATCTTCTTGAATTTTGGCCAGGACCTTTAATACTGCACTGAATGTTTCATGAGAGGGCTGCACGTGTCTGCCGCCACTGATAACATGCCCTTGATCTAAAACATTGTGCAACACAGTTTCAGTCTTGAGGACAGTTTGTTATAACGTGTGCAATCCAATTTTTTTTGTTTTGTTGAAACATGAAATAAATACCAAAAAAAAAAAAAAATCCCTTTTGCCGCAAGAGACTTGTGAATGCCGAGTCAATATTTAAGTGCATGTGCTTCCTCGGCTCAACCTGTTGGAAGCTCATCCTATATATTTACTGCAGAAGCTTATAGTAGTTCAACTAATCAGACCTTTTACTTTGTGTCTACTTACAGCTGTGGTCCTCCTGCATGATGTGTGACAGTAGTGAGCCCAGTGAGCAGTCTGTCTCTCCATCATCTTGGGCCGGCCCCCCCATCTCCTCCTAAAGTCTCTCCTCCAGCCTGCCGAGATGACCGACAGGAAGGAGCCGCCCTTCTTTAATGACGACAGCGTGGGAGCGTTTCAATATAAGCTCCCTTTCTATGACACTATGGAGCTCTTCATAGAGACCCTGACAGGGACCTGTTTTGAGCTGCGGGTGCTGCCGTTTGAGGCTGTCATTTCAGTCAAAGCAAAGATCCAGAGGCTGGAAGGTACAGAGCTCCTATAATGTGTAGTCTGCATGTTTTAGTCTAGTGTGAGGGAAAGGTGTCCATATTTTACAAACCAGGTTATTGCACTGATTTAAGAAAGGAATCCATTACATTGAGAATGGGGAAGGTCAGGTTTACAGGAATGCCTCCTCTGGAATTCTGCATTTTTATTTTTATTTTTACATCTTGTCATATTGTTTGTTTGACAGACTGAAAAGATCAAACAAAGTGGTCTATTCAGTCTCCTGAGGTGTGCTACTCTGTATGTAACTGCTCTTTGGAGCCAGGTTTGCACAGCTGTGCCCTTATTCTCAAAGTTCCTTATTGTTTGAGCTTCAGATTTGGATCAAAGCTGCTTACCAGGCTTAAATGCTTGATGGGTGAAGAAAACAGGCTGAAAACTCAAGGTCACGCTTAAGTTTAGAGCACTTACTTATTGTCACAGTACACACAGTGTCGAGTATAGCTCTCGTGTTTCATATCAAATCAAATCTATGGGTAAAAATTTTAAAAAATTCAATCACTGAATGATTTTTCCTAATTTAAAATTCAGTGTATAAGCTTGCCAAACAATGCCACACCTTGTGATCCAGTTGTGGGTGCTTGTCAAATGTAATGTAATGTCACCCATTGTATGGACTGCTCTTGTTCTATTTGAAGAAGACAAATCATTTTCTTTTTCCCAGTATGTACACGTGGCATATTTTATACAGGAATTTGACCTGTGCTTTTAACCCATCCATGAGTAGTGCACACACACACACACACACACACACACACACACACACACACACACACACACACACACATTTGCACACACTCTAGGAGCAGTGGGCAGCTGCAGCACCCGGGGAAGCAGTTGAAGGATTGGGTGCCTTTATCAAGGGCACTTCAGCAGTGGATGTTGAAGGATGGGAAAGTGCTGTTCATTCACTTCCCCTGCCCACATTGTCTGTACAGAATGTAAAAAATAAAACTAGTGAGCTTGCTGAATCACGGCACCAATCCATCTTAGATATAATGTGTAGCTGCAGTTTGGATCTGACATGAAATGCTAAATACAAATGTCAGGCCTGTTTGCTGAATATAACTATTATATTGTCATAACCACAACAAATCTGTGGACTCATCTGTTGGCTTGTCTCCCTCAGGAGACAGTGGAGGCACCGCGAATGAACACGGCAAATCTGTTCTTCAGCGTTGTATAGAATTGGGCCACATGAGATGCAGATGTATTTTCATTTTTTCAAACATTTTTTTTTTTTCTTATCAATAATTTGACCTTGGCTCTCCTCTCGGGATCAAGATGAACTTCCATATCTACATTCCTCTGTGCTGTTTTCAGTTTTGGTCAGAACGTTTTGGTCTCTGTGCTCTCTATGTGTGATGAGGTTATGAGTTCAGCCAAGCCTGTGTGTTTGTGATGAAACATACCACTCTGCAATGAAGAGACCACTGCTCACTCACTAACGCTGGCTTACCTCCAGCACGGGGTCAGTGAGTTCACTGATTGTGGGCACAGAGAGCTTCCTGACTAAGCACACACTCCATTTCATTCCAAGCAGTGGCTCGAGAGCTTTTGTATTCATCTCTCTACTGGAGTCTTATTATTTTGGTCTTATTTGCAATAGTATTACATACAATATAGACATAATAGTTCAACCACCTCACGTATTTCATAGTTTTAACTGTAAGATAAGCTGTAGATCAAGGTTTCTGTTGTTTTGTTTTGCAATTTTCGTTGTCAATGCATCTGTTCTGCAAAGTGCTCTTTTACAGCAGTTACATAGTTCTGTCTCTAGGGGGCAGACATTAATCATCTGCGGAGGTGTATTGATGATCTGTTTATAGCGTCCCATCTTACCTGTCAGATTAGTGATTTTAGTCAATGAAATATTAACAGGTCCGTTTCAACTTTGTTGTTTTTTTTCTCTCCTACCTTATTTCTGACTCTCTTGAAAGGCATTCCTGTTGCCCAGCAACACCTGATCTGGAACAATGTGGAGCTGGACGATGAACATTGTCTGCATGACTACGGGTAAATCTGTTCCTTCCGACCCTTCCTGCCCGTCAGAGCACTGACACAGAAGCAGAGTCACACGGACAGCAGGACAGCAGTTTGTAGAGTACAACCCCCCCACCCCGTACCATCTGCATTTAGAATCATTTGAAAGTGCACTTTAAAAACCTTCCTGCTGAGCTGGTGACTCACTCTTTATTTAGTTAAACATGTTGTAGAGGAGCCAGATGTAGAGCTCGATGAGTCAAGTGACATACTGGTCAGTTGAAAGAGCTTGTCCTTCCACTCTTGTCTGTTTATGAGATGCAGAACTCGCCCTCCACTGCTCTGCTTGCTGCAGATGGTGGCATTGTCATAATTCTTGTCACTTAATTTTCCACATGAACAGCCTCCGGTGCATCTTGCTGGGCTCCCCCTATCACATGCTTTTGAAGTTTTTGAAGCAGAGCGGAGAAGTAGGCAATGAAACATCTGTTCACAAACAATAAATGTTCCAGTGGAATTCCCGGTCATGTACTTAAGTTCATCTGGAAATCATCCTGTCCTTTGAAGTGCTGTGTTTAATATCAGAGCCCTTGCCTTACCCTGAATATAAATATGTTATGTCATTCTCCCATTATATTTTTTATACACTGAATTATTGTAAGGTTCGTGTATCCTGCTGTATTGAATATCATTCGATTTGTGTTTGCAGCATTGCAGAGGGCTGCACGTTGAAACTGGTCTTGGCTATGAGGGGAGGCCCGATTAACACCAGGAGAGGTAAGAAAAAGACCAAAAAAAAAATCTGTCCGGTCACAAGATAGCTGGACACTTTTCATTTGAAGTAAATTCCATAAAGTCTGCAGTTTTCCACTGTTAACCACCGAAGCCCCTCGTATTTTTGTCAGTAACGGTGGAGGATCCTATCAAAGAGGTGGCTGACCTGATGGAGGGCACCAAGGAGGAGGGTTGGGAGAAAAGCCTGGCGAACAAGCAGGTCACGTTTGTGGTCTACCGTGAGGGTGACCAGCTAAACTTTTTCCGAGTGGTCGACAGAGGAGATGGTACCCTGACTCCTCTGTCTGAATCTCTGAGGTGGGACATGGTTATAATGTTTGATATTTTCAGAACAGTTATATCGTTATATAACTCTACACGTATATTATCTATACCAATCAATGGTATTGTACTAGGGAAGACTAGCGAGGCATTTGTGCCCCTAAAAAAAGAGCCACAAATGAACATCGAACGTGATAAATTGTATATAAAAAATATAATTATGCAGCCGTTGTAGAGGAGAGTATTTAATGTTGATTATTCAGTGGTAGTTGTGGACTGCTGCAGCAGAGTTCACGTCCTTCTGTGGTGGTGTGTTGCAGTGAGCGCAACCACCACACAAGACTGTAAATTGCTGCATTTTTTTTTTTTTCTCGACGCTGTTTGATCACTAATAGGAAGAGTGCTTTTGCCTGTCATGTTTTACTAGTGGCGGCTCGGTGTACAATGTGTATGCAGAGGAGGAGGACGGGGAGAGTTCTGCAGCTGCACTGCAGAGCCTTGAGAACTCCATCACCATGAACAAAATGAAGCTGCTCAAAGCCAAGATGGAGGACATGAACCTCAACAAGAAGGTAGGAAGCTCCTGGGATCACAGGAAGCCCTTAACATTTTACTGCCTGTCTGAAAGCATTTTTAATTTTTTTTTTTAAATTTATAGCTGCTAGAAAATGTCTCTTAAAGATAGTTTTTGTTAAGAACAGGCGTCTTACTCTGTATGTGAAAGAAAATGTATCAACCTTGATAACGAGAGGCTGTACACGACATGTAAGCAGTTTATCTTTAAACCAACATCAGTAAATATCAATAACTGCATGGGCGGGCTCTGCGCAGAGCTGATGTTTACAGGCTCCTTGCAGCTTAGTATGGTGTCGTGAGCGCTTTGATCTCCGTAAACGTTGGTTTTTATCAGTAAAGGAATGAAACCAAATTATATACAGTGTTGTCATTGCATAGACTCCTTCTTATTTTAATCAAAGGCTGCTACTTGTGGACTGCAACCATTTTGCATAATACGTGTGTACTACCCCACACAGTAATTTGAATGTGGTTGTCAGAGAATCAAGCTTTGTGTTGATATAAACTGGCTGTATAATGTGTTTCACGTTAACATTTGTGCAGCTTAAATCCAGTGATGAGAGAGCCGCTGTGATTTTACAGGATGGGAAAAATACTGGAAATATATAGTACATTTGAGATGGTCCTCTGGTATAATTTGACTGTTTTCTGTCCTCCAGACGTCGACAAAGGTTACACCACGAGCCCCTGTTTTCCCACCTCCCTCTCTCGGACCCTCCAGCACACAACACCACCATCGCATCTTTCGCTCGCTGTCCCAGATCAACCAGCCCCGGCAGTCGAATGCCCCACTACCTCCGATTGTAGACCACAAGTCCGTAGACCACTTTCTGCCCTCTGCTGCTGCGACCTCTGCCCACTTTTCCACCCCCAGACGTCCTCCTCCCTCTTTCTCCTCCAACTCTTGTTATATGCTTCAGGAGGAGGAGCCATGGGAGACATGCCCACCATTTGCAAAGATCCGCCCCCCTCCCAAAGTGTCCCGACTGGACATTGGCAGCACCAGGTTGATGAGGGACTGTGTGTACCCTCAGCTCCCGCCACTGTGTACCAAGGGGCCACCTGAAGCCCCCTTTGATCCAGATGAGCCTGTAGGGGAGTCAGTTGGGCTGGGTTTATTAGAGGAAACTGTTGGGCTGATGGCGCCAACACAACCTGGAGCTCCATTTGGGGAATTCTCAGACCCTCTGAATCTGGATGTGTCCGCCCAGCCAGAGGGAGGCTGTCAGTCCCTCGATGTCGGGGCTCAGCATCAACTACCACACTCCCCCTCCCCACTCAGTCCCTGGACACTCGGGACCAGTGACACTCTCACCAGCAGAGCCGATGGGACTCCGCTTGGCACAGCATTTCATATCAGCCCTCCGTCTCCATTACCTGCCTCCACCTCACCACCAACTTCTACCAGACTGCTGTCTCAGGCGTTCGATTCCACACTCTCCTGTTTACTGCCGAACCTTCAAGCACAATCCTCAGTGAAGCCAGGCAGCACATCTCCTCACCCCCCGACCTCCCTGTCAACTCATCCACCACGCCTTTGCGGTGTTAAAGTAGAGTCACCTGGCAAGAGGCCTGAGCTCATCTCCAAGAGAGAAGCAAGAGGCATCACAAAGATGGCAAACCAAGCCTGTAAAGAGCCACTGGGGTCTCTGAACAACTCCGAGCTCTTGGCTTCTCTCTCCACAAGGGCTCCAGACAGCAGCAGCCGCCGCCGGGACAGCCTTGCAGAGAGTCTAGGACTTGCGCTAGCATTGCCTCCTGCCACAGCTTCGGGACAGGACAGCCTTGGCTCCAGACTGCCATCAATCCCCACTAACAGGCTTGTTCAGGATGATCTAGTTAGACAAATGTCACCATCGCACCGATCCTCTTTCATGGTAAGCACAGATAAATGGTGATACCTGCTAAGACTAGATTTGTGGAATTGTTTCGGGTCGCGGTTTGTTCAAAGAATCTGAAGTGTATTGTGATGTTTATGTCTTCAAAGAATGTGTTCTGTTAACTGCTCTCATTTATATTTGAGGTATCAGTGACTCCTCTCATCAATGTTCCTCCCAACCCGCAAAGGAAGCCGATGTTTAAATTTAAATTAGAGGCGGCTGATGAGAAATTCTTTTTGCTGTAATTGACATAGTATTGTCATTTCAGGATTCACTGAATCACACAATTTCAATCCGGTTCAACGCACTGATTCAAATTGCTTTTTTTTTTTTTTCTTTTTAATTATTAGATCAGAATCAGATTTTTCCAAACTGCATATGTTGTTTTGTCAAGTGTTTAAGATGTTATGCTGCGGGAAATTTCACAAGAACTGCTTGATCAGTTATGAGGAGATGAGATATTAGTCAGGATATTAAGAGGTGATAATACTATCTCCCAAAGCACACAATGTGATTTATGAAACATTTTATTCAAATGCAGCAGTTGAACTTCTTTCGGCATTAACCCACATTCTACACAGCAGTTTATATTCTACGCAAGGTATTGAAGGCTGAGGTCTTATCATACCCATTCAACAATTTCCAGTAAATTTGATGTATCATAATAGAGCAAATTTGCAACAAATACAACTTAAAATGTCGTGGCTTTTTAAAATAAGTTACATAAGGAGCTGAATGAATGGAAATGGCTAAAACTATATCACTTTTCACATCATCTTGTTGCCTCCCTGATCTAATACCTCATCCCCCTGCAAAAACAGTAACATCCGAGTAAAATACCTAACTATTGAAATGTCTGCCTCATTGCTAGTGGAGATAATGTGCATATATATTTTTTCTGACCCAACTAGTAATAGTGATTTCTTAAAGCTCTTTTCTGGCAAAAAAAAAAAACTTTTGGGGAAAATCGAATATTCCCAAGAGTTGAGCGCTGCAGTTGTTTTACTGATTTGCTCTTATAAAATATTTAATGTCTCTGTTGTTTTCTCAGACCACCAACACTCGTGCATCAGCTGGGGGAGTCGTGACTTCATTCGGGACGATAGGTAAGACAGACGCACACGCACATCAAGCGCGAGCACATGAATTGCTGCATTGTGGTTGGAGTGGACATTTGAGTTGTGGCCTTTGCGTCAATGAACACTATTGTACTTTCAAAATGCAATTGCAGACACACACACACACACACACACACACACACACACACACACACACACACACACACACAAACAGTCCTGAATTAAGATAGAGTTATTCTAAAGGTGCAGTCACATACAGAGAGGGTGTTGCTATGTGAAAGCCTTCGGTGCACGTCGAGCACTACAACAAAGCACCTCAAGGATGTTAAATATTCATTATCTGTACATCTGCAGAGGCAGCACAATCAACTGAATGCCAGCCCTGCACACCAGCATGCTCACTTATTTATATTGGCCAGTAATATGCTTAGTCTGTTCTTTGAGGATATGGATCAACACACCAAGTAGTGGCTCAAGATTCTTGGTTTTCCTATTATTACTGGATATTTGTTCATCAGTATTTTAGTGTAGGTGTTTTCTGCAAGCGGAGTTATTTATTTGTTGGTGCACAATCTCAAAAGTCAATCAGCATTGAGCGTGAATTACTTTTCAGTGCAGTTTTTCCGTCTTTTCGAGTTTTGTCTCGACCAGTTTCACTCTTTCTTCTACGTGGGCGCCTTGAACCACTGATGAATACAGGGGAATTACCGAAAAAGTTCTTTATATTTTCAGTCTATTCAAGTCTGGTCTCTGAAGGGGTCACTCGAGGCCAGTCACACTTAAATCCACTTTGCTGGGACCCTGCCTGTGTTGTGCGTCATCCCTCTGCTGTGTGATTGCGTACGCTCTGGACTATTTTTTTTCCAAGTGCCTCATTCATGGTTTCCTCAACAGGACATCTTCCACTTCAGTCTAATAAGAAACAACCTCATAGCGTCGTGCTCTACCTCCACACTTCAGCGCAGGGATGTGTTAGCTGGTTGTAAGCAGCGGCTGTCGCACTTGGCTCAGATGTTGTCAGATTGTCGGATGAGTCCTCAAACCTTGTTGAGTGCAAACCTGGAGGTTTTTTTTCTTTTTTTTTTTTTTTTTTGGCAAAAAAAAAAATGTAGACGCATCCAAACTTTGAAATGGTATGTAATTCTGATCTATTGCTTATACACAAGCTTTCTCAAACATCATACTGTGTTTGCTTCATGTAAACACCGGAACCATTTAATCTGTCACCAACACAAACAAACAGTGAGGATTTACAGTGAAGACATGAGCACTGACGGTGACAAGTGAAACAAGCCCGGGATACCTGAACTGGCTAAAAAAGACGGACTTTGGTCGAACCTCTGTGGGTGTGTATGGAGGCACACACGCAGTAATATAGAGCAGAAAGTGCAAGAAACAGAAAGAAAAAAACACTCCAGTCCGACATGCAGCCACAGCCCACACTGCTTGACAGCCGGCTCGCTGTACCTTCATCACAAAGCTGTCAGTTTTATTTCCATGTCCCAGTATCATCCCCCACTGCTCACACACATTGCTCAGCTTCCTCCTTTCACAGTCACGATTACCGTGAGCTGACATGAACCGGTGTTTCCTGACTTAGAAAATAAATTGCTCATTTTTGGGAATATTTACAAATAATTTTGACATGCAGGATATCCCAGCGTTAATCTCTCCTGGACCGTTTTTGTCAAATGGAGATGTAATTGATTTGAACCATTTTATGAAACTCTGTGTCACAAATTACGTGAATACGTCTACTGGATGATTCCAATTTATTTTACAATGCAAACTTTATTTCAAACCGAGCTTGAAATGAACTATGAAGATGAATATATAAACCCTATAAAAAAAAAAAGAAGACATAATTAAGAGAGTTTGAATATTGGTTTTGAGAGATTATTTTGAGGAGGTTTTTGCCGTTTGGGTATCAGGAGACTGACATAAAGCCGATATAATGCATTATGTGAAAGCAATCTGCTTGTGAACTACCAATAAAATGGTCAAACAAAGCAAAGACTGATGAAGACTGACGTTTCAGAAAAGGTACATTGAGACTTAAAGACATGATGCATTTCTGGTCACCCTCCAGTTTGTAATGTCACACAATAGGTGTTGTGCCTTTTAACAGCTGGCAAAAATGGCTGCTTTGAGGCTTCTGTAGAGTAAATAAAAATGTTTCCTCTTCTCTCAGGCACTCCAACATACCACCTACCTCCAGTCAAGGCTCCCACGGGCACCAAGAAGAAGAGCTCTAAGCACTGCTTCCTCTGTGGCAAGAAGACTGGGCTGGCCACCAGCTATGAGTGCAGGTACGAGTGCCTCCAGCATTTCCACCTGCGCACGCCCACTCCCTCACACACTCGCTGCCTGCCTCCAAATCAAATCTTTTCCATTTTGTCAGCCGTGTCCTTGAAGCAATCCTTTTAGTACAAAGTGGTCTTTTCCTGGTCCATTATTTTGTCTCCTGCCACATCTCCAATGAAAACCCATTTCTGTTCGCCACTTGTTCTGCCACAAGTTATTAGCTTTATCAAAGTTTCCCCCCACGACATCCGTATGGATCACTTCCCTCCGTCAGGCCTTTTCCGGGGGGTGCGCACAGTCTGATGCAACAGTATGCAACTCTAATCTGTCAACAATCGACCACTTGACGTGCTTGATCTCCCGACTATGTTCAAGAGGCCACTTTAGTCAAATTGTAAACCTTGGTGATTTAAATGAGGTAATGTAATTTACTCAATAGCAGTGCGCATAAATGAAATAAATTAGGCCTGAATGAGTGTTATGACAAGAAAAGAAGGACTGAAGCGCACTTAAGAGGTATTTTATTGCAATTTAATGTAACTGCATTTATACTGGGCAGAATGATAAGAGAAACTGAAGAGTCTCAAAAGGAATATACAGTACTATAAATACATTTATAGTTCTGTTTTTTTGTTTTGTTTTTTCCCCCCATGTATCCTGAGATATGTCTAATTATATTTTTCAGGTGTGGTCACAACTTCTGTGCCACCCACCGCTACGCAGAGACGCACGACTGCACTTACGATTACAAGAGTGCCGGACGGCGGTTTCTGCAAGAGACCAACCCTCTTATCAGTGCCCCCAAGCTGCCTAAGATCTAGACCCGACAACCCTCACCTCTCCCGGGGGACGAGTTGAACACGTTATACTGACTGGAAGGCAAAAATTCTGCAAAGGCATTTCTATTGGAAAGAAGGAACTTATACACCACTGTGTGCTCTTTTTTTTTTTTTTTTATCAGCCAAGTCTGCTTAGAATTTTAATAAAATATTCTGTAAAGCCAAGTGTGAACAAACGAGTGGACTTAAATGACACAGAACTAATTATCACCTGTTGATAATGTGAAAATATTTATCCATTTTATCTCTTACCTTGTTCTTTTTTACATTATGTAAAAACAAAACAAAAAAAACCTGTGCATTTATGTAGGTAGTTTTTTTTGCTAAATATATCTGCTGCGCGTTCAGACATATCTATTTTAGTTCTGACATCCTTTCTTTTTCTTTTTTTTTTAAACAGGACCGCTGGTTACTTTATTTGACAAGTCTTTTGACAGATGCACTTTAGAACTTTCATATTTATACATTTGACTTCTCCTATTGTGGAGGGGAAGGCTGCATATATTTCTGTTTGTCTTTTACGTTGTCATCATCCAGATTTTTATATTCGGCACATCTAAACGTCTTTCTTACATGGGCACATACATACCGACATCACTAATGAAATCTTTCTTAAAAGAAAACCGTACACCCACTTATTGATGAAATACGTAATATTTATTAATGAATACTACTTATTTAAATTAAAGGTTGGTTTTGAAATAGCAAGTATGAAATGTGTGTAGGTGTGAATGTCAGTAATCCGTATGCCTATTGAGTAAACTGTATTAGGATGGGGGAGGGTGGGGGTGGTTATGGTATTTATGATGTGTCTACAGTAAGGTGGTTGCCATAAAAGAAAAAAAAAGAAAAAAACATCTTTTGTAAGTCTTTTTTATTGCTCAGCTGTCGCAAAAATTTTAAATGCTGTTTAAAAAGTATCTACAGGGGTTTGATCTAATAAAGTTTCTTTCCATACATACCGGATCGTATGTCACTGATGTTTTTGTAAGATCTAAAATTATATTTCCGACTTATTGTTTTTGAGTTCATGTTAAAGCAAATTCTGATTACACCCTCTTAAACAATGTCCTTCTTTAATTTCCTCTAATTTGTCCACAGCGTCGTCGCCCCTTCAGTTCCTCATCATCTGCCCACTGAATATTTGACCTTTCCTACTCCTCGCCCTTAATAGCTCTCATCACATTGCTGTGAAATAGATGGGAAATGGTTTCTCTCTGGTATTGCTCACTCATTCTTGTCATTAATTAAATACTCCCCCTCACCCTTTCCTCACGCAGACCCTCAGCTAGTTCCCTAGCAACAAGCTGAACTTTTTTTTTTTTTTCTTTATTTCAAACCTGTTGAACATGATCGACCACTTTCCTAAGTCCAGTCAAAAGTTAGGACAAATTATAGCAGGGGACAACAGCTTGTTTGGTCTCCCTTCATTAATACTGTGTCACCGTCTCGGGAAAAACTTCACGCTGGGCTATTATCAGCTACTTCTCCGTAAATCAGCAGGCTGTTCGGTAAGTGTCACTTCAAGTTAACCCTAACCCTTCATTGGAAAAAAAAAAAAAAACATCTGACTAAAACATCACTGATTGTGTGAATTGGTAATTTACTTGTCTTAATGTGTAAATGAAACAGTACATGTTGGATATTACTTCTACAAAACAATTAGCTCAATTACATTTTTACATATAATTACAAGTTGTTGTTTTTTTTTCACAAAGACCACATGGTCAAACCTTTTGGATCTGATTCTGACAGGACAACATGGGTAAATCCCGAAAGGGTCTTCTGCCACTGGCCCACATTTCTATATGTCCACCTATTATTAATGCAGCCACAGGGAGCTCTTCAAAGCTGCACTTTGTTTATATGTATACATGCAAAGTTACAAATTAATCCTGGGAGTGGAGTGCAGATAACCCAACAATCAGTGAATATGAGAACACTTTGTGAAGTCAGAAACAAAATAAACATGTTATCTGTCTTTGCTTGTGAGTCACTGAGTGGAAATGTTGGAATGAAAAGTGGGGGCACTGCTTATTATTCACTTTGAATGCAGTTCCTGTGCAACAGACAAACCCTGACCCGAGTCACGTCTCAGTGTTTTTATCCTCACTTTCTTCCTTCATGTTGTCTGGCTTTGATCCACTATAATTGGGCTGTGAAGCATGTACTGCTGAAACACTGCTTATTCTCTCCTGGCAGATAAATGCACCTCAACGTGGAGTTGGAGAGGGGCGGTTTTTTCAGAACAGGATGGAGTGTATAGCATCTCTCCAGATGAATTTAAAAAAGAAAAATACATTATACGGATTTTATTTCATCAGTGCAGCAGCAGGAGCCGGGCGCTTACCAGAAGTGGTGAATATAATATTCAGTATGCCAATAAGTTTTCAAAATATAAGTTTTTTTTTTGTTGATCAGCAAAATATCAACATCCTCATGGCAAACTAAGCTGGAGAATATGTTCGACATTAAACACGCTAAACATCGGCATGTTTACATTTGCAATGATCCTCGGACACTGAATTATTTTGGCATTCACGTCCTTTAATCAATCGCGTATCATTGCTGAAGGTGGTCACCGTTGAAAGAACTCAGCTCGTGACTTTAATGGCCTCTTGTGCTGTAACATGCAGAAAAAAAAACATTTTGACAAATATCAGCGTGAACACTGGCCTCAGCTGCTTCAGAGGTATGCTCAGGTGAGGAAGTTTGCAGATACGAATCTAAATTAAAACTGCAAGCAGTGACGTAGGGGCCCTCGCACTCCGGCGCGCCGCCTCCTCCCCGAAGCCGTCTCCCCGACGTGCAGCGCGCGAGGGACCGCGTATACCCGCTTAAAGTTGCTATTTTTGTCTCATTTCCTGTCTCCAGCAGGGGGCGCTGGCGAGCCGTTCGGCCACGCCCACTCGCAAAACACGTCAGATGTATGGTCTCACCACGCCGGATGTATGTGACACGTTTCGTGAGGTTTCAAGCATCTGTTGACCTTAAACATCAACTTCCTGTGTCACGGCGAGACATCCAACTTTGCCGCATCGTCACGGCGACGGCCAGTGACAAAGTCCAACGAATGTCTCAATATATCATCAACTACATGTTCAGGTTATTGTGACCCGACTTTATGTTCATGGGATCAACCAGCTCCACGTAGAACGTGAAAGTATGAAAAGTGTCATTTCCGGTGGCCAACAGGGGGCGCTATGACTATGAGCGAATATTACCCCACAGGTGTCTTCAGGGCGGGGCTGTTATCATACCTGTGATGTTTGGAGAAGGTCGGTCCATGTACATAAGATTTAAAGCAACTCGTAGTTTCATGGCGAGACGCTCAAAATGGCCGCCTCTTTACGGGCACACACATCGATGAAAACGAATTGTTTATACAACTTTTAATCCCAAACATGTTTTCTATCCATAGAAACTAAATTCAAGTCGGTCCGACAAAATCCCTCGGAGGAGTTCGACAAAGTACGTGTCAGAATCGCCCAAAATGGCGACTAAATTCAAGATGGTGGACTTCCTGTCGAGTTGACGTAACGGTGCGATGTAACTTTTTTGTGCGTCTAGGTGTGATACACGTGTCCACCGGATTTGGTGAATTTAGGTAAATGTGGCCGCCGGGGCATCTCTTTAGGGGGCGCTCTCGAGCCGTTTGCCACTCGCGACTCCACTAGAATACGAAATTTTTCACCGGGAGACGTGCGTATCCACTTTCATGAGTTTTTGAATATGATAAAGCCTCCAAAAAGGCAAATCATTTTACGTAAGGAAAAGAAGAAGAATGTCTGCCAAGAACATTTTTACGAAATACAATAGATGCTCGGGCCCTAAATACAATAGATGCTCGGTGCTCGGGCCCTAAATACAATAGATGCTCGGGCCCTAAATACAATAGATGCTCGGGCCCTAAATACAATAGATGCTCGGTGCTCGGGCCCTAAATACAATAGATGCTCGGGCCCTAAATACAATAGATGCTCGGGCCCTAAATACAATAAATGCTCAGGCCCTAAATACAATAGATGCTCGGTGCTCGGGCCCTAAATACAATAGATGCTCGGTGCTCGGGCCCTAAATACAATAGATGCTCGGGCCCTAAATACAATAGATGCTCGGGCCCTAAATACAATAGATGCTCGGTGCTCGGGCCCTAATAAACACAGATATCTTGGCTTAGCCTTAGTGTTTGAAAGATTTTGATAAATATAAGTCATGTGGGTCTGCACGGCTTCAAAAAAAAGCACAAGACTAAGTCACTGCTGTAGTTTTTCAAAGTATATACTGTAGGTTCTTTTCATTTGTATAAGGTAGTGTACCTTTCTGTATATGTGCAGGTTTAGTCTGAGTATTGGATGAAGTTTCCTTCAGCTGTTCCTGTGCAGCGTATCGCACAAACACTTCAACCAACTGCTTATTTTCTACTTTCTGTTTCAGGATTATTCAGCTTGCAACTCTGCCAAGGGCTGTAAGTCTATATTTTTCACAGACTGAAAAACAGTGATTTTGTTGTTGTTGTTGTTGTTGTCTTTCTCTCTCTACACACTGCTTTTCGTAGAATAAAATCTTGCCGAGTGAAATTTGAAGTGGTCTTATTCAGTACCAAGGTGCATCCAGGTAAATCCAGACTATAGTCATCTATTTTTCTGTTCCACTAGTCATACTGTGGTTTACATTGTAATGTTGTACTTAACAAACAATCTCTCAAACTCTTTACTCTGAACTATGCTTGTGCTGTGTTCCACAAGTTGAAGCTAATCAACATGAATGTGATAAACAATGAGTAAATAGACTGTACAAAGATTCTATTTTAATGCCGAATAAAGTCCTTTTTTTTTTTTTTCATCCAGTATTTGAAAGTGATTATTCCGAATGCGAGAGTCGAATAACAATTCAACATGACTCATCTTTTTGTGTTGTTCTGAAAGTACATGAGTGCCTGTGTGAAATAGGCGTGCACACCCTGCTAAGTCGCACGCACAGGGCTGGAAAAATCACAACAGGACGATCGAGCACTACCAGTCTGATGGGTTCAACGTACCTGGTAAGACAGCGAGGAAAGCTATTTTTTTTAAAGGAGCACTTTAAAAGCATTGGGCTGTCTTTTATATCACCTGCCCGCCCTCAGGTCCGATCCCACCTGCTGACAGGCCCTCTGACCTCCCGGGATGAACTCATCTCTTTCTACCTGTCTGCTTGCTGCCCCTTCGTCTTTCACCCTCCACCTTTTTCTTCCTCCCTGTATCTCTTTTAGATTCTGCATTCTCATGAAGCCCGCCTTTGACATGACACGTCAAAACTCCCGCTCTTACACCATCCGGCCCTCCCAGTTGAACACACGCAACCTGTTCTAATCTGATTCAGGAGAAACTCGAGGTGTTTGTTGAGCTGATTGTTAGGGTTGGGTACACCAGTCAGACTCTGTAAATTATTATGTATACAAGGCGTCTACCCGTTAAAAAGCCATAACTGAGTTTTTAGAGTCCGGTACACATGGCAAAGGGCTGTTTTAGTATCAACGGGACAGCTGTGCTCCACTCGCCTGCCTCTCTGCACGTTTAAACACCAAAAGCCATGTCCTAATCCTTCCACGCCGTGGACCGAGACAGCCTGTATCTCTCCGACGCAGTGACACATGCATGACAATTTGGCAGGCTCACTTCTGAGGTGCCCACTTAGTCCAGGCAGAGCACAGAGGCGCCGTTGTCCCACCCCAAGGACGGAGCGGCGGACTGCGCATCAGTAATAAGCCCAAACACAATGACAGGTTTCACAGAGATAGACCCGAGGCTTTGAGTCAACAGAGGATACATTCCCTTCTTTAACAAGCGAGCCCCCCTCCAACATACTGCGCTGTGCGTCAGAGGCTCTCTTGGTGTGTCTCTTCGTCTTGATGTGATTCAACCTGGGTTAAGAGAGTGACACGATAGCGGTCCATTCACGATCTTGACTAATAACCGCTGTACCAAAAAAAGAGTTCGACAAAGTGGAACTTTTTTTTTCTGGAAGTTGATTTCTTTTTGCTTGTAACACATTTTGTAAAATCTAATTTTATAATAACAAATGTTTCTAATAATAAAATAATACAAAATTCAGCATCTTTTTTTTTTTTTTTTTTAAAAAAGAAAGAAATTGATGTAGCAGCTCAGCAACTATTTTGTTTCTGTAAGGGTGTTAGATAAGATCATTAATGCCACTCTAATGTCTGACAATGTAAATATAAGACTACAACTAGCAACTAGCTAGTGGAGCTTAGCATAAAGACATGAGGAAACAGCCAGCCCAACTCTTTTTTTTTTTTTTAAAGTGAACAAAATCGACCTACCAGCACATCTAAACGCTCACTAATTACCTTGTGACATGTTGCTTATTGAATTTGTCCAAAAAACCCGAGTATATTAAGGACAGGGCAGGGGTAAGCATGTGGTGGACTGTTTCTAGGCCAGGACATGTGACTTCCTGGAGTCTCCATTGGTTGCCTGGAAATAACTGCTCAGAGTCAAGAAATTGCCTTACATGTTTACTGGAGGTAGAGTAGTCGATATTTTGGGAGAATTTTTGTATGAAATAAACAAACATGATATAACACTATGTTGTTGTTTTTTTTCTTGTTTTTTTTTTTTTTTATCTTTAAAGGTGCTGCTCGGTAGATTTTGCTATTGTAACCGAGATAGCAGGGTTTTTTTTATTTTTTATTTTTTTTTTACCTATTTCCAGGCTTTGAGCTAAACTAACCTAATAGCTGCGGCTTCTCATTTAACTCTCCAAGAAAACAAATACTGCCATTTTAAATGAAGCCTCAAAAATTCACTTTATGGCCACCTGAGAGGAGAGGACAACCCGAAGACTCAATTTTTTTTTTGTGCCCACTTGATAAGTACAGTATTGTCTTTCCTTTTTTTTTTTTTTTTTTTTTAAGCTTGTTTTTGGTCTCCACAAACGTCACAGAGCTGAAGGAAACGTAAAAGTTGTGCGGTAATATCTTGTTTGGTTTGTCACTCTGAGTGACACCTTCAATTACGCCACCGCTCATATGACACATGTAGCGGTGCAGCTTTAAATGTGAGGCTACATTTCATCCACCACTATCACCCTCATCCATGATCCTTTTTCGTATCGTCATCATCTTCTTCATCAACCTCATCTTCATCTCCTCAGCAGTGCACAGCCCTCGGTGCGCCCGCGTGCGCCGCCTGTCCTTTAAATTCATTATTTTTCTCGCATTTCACCCCCCTCCCCTCCCTCCCCCCCCCCCCAGTCCATCCCAACGCGGAAGTCGGTGACGCACCACTACAAACAGCTGCTCAGCGGGGGCGATGAAATAAACAAAACGTCGCCATTCGGTGCGAAACACAGCGGTGAGTGGTTTCTTTTTGGTGTCATTAGGAATATGGACCGACGTTTGGTCCAATGCAGCTATGCGTGCGTCCACACTGAGGCTCCTCTGTCTCCGCCGCGTCTCGCTTTATTAAATCCAACCGGAGGCGGCTGGGGGTCGGTCGGTCGGTCGGTCGGACGTGCGTCTGGATTGTGCTGGGATGTGATAGTGTGAGAATTTGTTCTTCTTCTTCTTTTTTTTTTTTTTCTTTTTCTTCTTTTTCTTTTTTTTTTTATTGCCTTCTGTAAAAAGCCTACAGCCGGTCCCCCGGCGACGCGCACCGCAGCCTGTTGTGATTAAAGGTATGCACATTCTGTTTAATGTGAGCGAGTGAGCTGTGCCGCAAAAAAAAAAAAAAAAATTCAGCAACGCGTTAGTGTCAGCTCAGATGCCTGTAATTAATTAATATATGTCTTGGCTTTGTTCATTCAGCATGTGTTTGAGACCCCCAGAGGAGACGTAATGTTGTTGACCGAGCAAGCCTTTGTTGGTTTCCCCGAAGCCTTCATGACGCTCCCGTCAGTTCGGATGTGGTCAACTCGATCATGAGGATATCATTTATTGCATTTCGACGCGATTAAGCATCAGACTGTCAACTGTTTTTTTTAGGATTGTTCGGTCATTGCTTTTCTTTTGCATTTTTATATGAACACATCAGGTGTCACGGTGGCATATCTGTCCGGAGTTTACCATCAATATTGTTAAATGTTCAAATTTGCATGACACACTCCAGATGCCATCTCGGCAGCTTCCTTTGCCTCACAAGAGCATTGGTTGCTCTATTTTTGTACATGTACTGTAGATCTGATGATTCGCCCTGCTCAGCCGGGTATTGCCTTACTATGAGCCATAATAAAGCCGGGGGGGAGCGTCCTACATGACTCTAGTTTGATATTTTCAGCTTGATGTCAAGGACGACACGATTCCGCATGGTTTGTACCCAATTTCAACATCAGACCCAATGAGCACTTAGTTGTTTCAGTGGCTCTCACATTACACTCTGCCCTCAGCCTCCCTTCAGTTTGTCAGCACCACTCCTGTCATGCTGTGTGCCACATCTGCTGCACTGCATAGTCCACACTTGTGTTCTGCAGTTGCAGTTTGTTTAAATCTTGTTAGACACAGCAGAGCGCTCTGGAGAGCTTTCTGCTCCCACTTCCTCTGTGTGGATCCCTGCTGTGGTATTTGCTTTGTGGCTGGAAGGGCAAACCTTTCACTGATCTTCACTCTAACGGCAGCGAGTCTCGGCTTCATGTCAAAGCCAGCTTCTTTATAATACCATCTGTATCATGATGGAGGATTTCGCTGTGGCGTTCAGCTATTGTTGGGGCAAGAGGAAGAACCAGCTGTGCCTGTGTGTGCGAGTGTTACATCACTGTAGCTTTTGGTTATTTCTTTGCTCGTGTTGTGAAATGCTGAGGGTTTGTTGCGATAAGAAGGCTCATTGTCCTGTTGGTGTCTGGAGTGTGCGTGCATAAGCTTGCCTATAACAAATTGCTTATTTTGTTTGTCATCCTGCCTCCTCACATGGGATTAATACATGTAGCTTGTCTTCTTTTCATTTAGTTTCCATCTCACTCACAGCCGAGTGTTTGAACAATAGTGATGGACAGTGGCCTTTTTGTAGGCGAGCAGTTGGAGCTCTAATCTCAGTTTCAAAAATTGTGACTGAGCAAAAAAAGCTGCTTTTAACTTGTAAAAGTTTTCATTTTGAGAGCAGATATTTCATATCACCAATGATGTCAAATAGACAAGGCTGGATTTTTTTTTTTTTTCTTCAGAGCCAACTGTAATAAGTAAGAAACCATATCAAGTGGCTTTGACATTTTGTGTCTGCTTGTCCCCAGTCAAGTGAGTCTTTTATCCAAAAGTTGAACGCTTGGACTGCTTTTTTTTCCAGCATAGATCCTTTCTTACAACCACCTATAGACAGTCTGCTCCTCTTCCCTGGCCTGGTCTCCCTTCATGACCGACTGGTTGCGTGCCCTCTGACAATGAGAGATCTCGCCGGTATCAATAAGCATTCTGCTGTTATGATAAATCTCATCTATTCTATAGCCAAAGCTGCCCAGGCGTCAGTCCTGACAGAACCGACTGCAGGGAGAAATGAGAAATTAAAGCCATAATTGCGATTCCGAATCGGAGAAAGAGGGCGACTGAGACACGGTGTCTGTTAAGCTGCTAAAACTGCGAGGGAAGGAGCCTGCAGTCTTAATGGACTGTGCCATTGTGTGCTTGCAAATTAACTTATACTTTCTGTCTTCAGAGATAGGTCCTGAGGAAAGTAATTGGAGGGCGGAAAGAATGCAATCAAAAGTATCTGAAGGCTCCGATAGTAGCTTTCTGCCAATTAACTGCCGTCATTGTTTGACACAATTGGTTGTGATGGTGGAATGTGCCTCCTACAGTATTTTACATTATGGAACAGAGGATGGGTTTGACAGCCTCTATTGTGCTCTTCTATGGCGGTTTCAATCAAATTCAATTTAACAACAGGCGAAAACATTTTGACTGTAGAAGAGTTTTTAGTTCTGGTTCATCTGCTGCAAATTATTCAAACTGTACAGCAGCTAATGTCTCTTCATCCTAAACCCATGCAGCCTATTTCAAAGGTGCGACAGTTGAAAATGAGGCTTTTCTATTTGTGTTGACTTATTTCAATTCAAACCAGCAGATTTCTTTGTCCTTTTAGGGTTTTGCTGAAATGTTCTGTGTGCGGCTGCAGATAACGATTATACTCATAATCAAATAATCTGTCAGTTGTGTTCCCAGCTAATTATTTGGTCCATAAAATGTCAGACAACAGTAAAGAACACCTGTGACAATCTCCCAGACATTTTGGAATGTTTTGTTTTGTCCAACCAGACAAATGAGGTGAAAAATGAATTTAATCACTTGTCGGTTTTGTTGCAAATTTAATACATCAGATGGATGAATTGGGTAATTGAGTAATTGTCTCAGCTGCATTCTTTTTCAATTATAAATTCATAAAAAACATTAAGTTACCAAAAAATATGGCTCGATTGTTCTTCATATTGTATGATGGGAGTTTCAGTTCTGTTGTAACGCTAACACGACTTGCACTTGCACTTCCTTTTTTGCTTTACTGTCTCAACTTTAACTAAGAAGTGATGGAGGATGTGATAAATTCTGTAGAATGACACTTTCACAATTTTTACCATAACCAATCATCAGCATTTGCCTTTAGTCCTCCTACTATGTTTGAATTTCTATTTTGTTGCGTCCCTGTTTTTAAATGGCACCTGCAGAAACATGCTGCATCGTAGCTGCTGCTTCCTCTGCCTCCTCTGGTGGTTAAGCTGTAAAATATTATTGATTGCATTCCGCAAAGAGACAGGAAATGGATCCAGCCGACAGAAATCGGTCTTTATTCGTATCGTCTTCCCACTTTACAGGAGTATGCGTTTGTGTGCGTGTTGTTCAGGATGTGGCGACTCCAAGGACTGTTAGGAAGTCGTGATCGTGTCATTGATTACCTCCCTGTGCTAGACTTCCAGTTTAGCAAATTTTACTTGTCTTAATTGATCTTTGGCTGAATTAATTAAAAGTATAATATCATCACTGCTAGCTGTAATTGTACCACGAGGTTTCCAGTGCCATGTAGACTTGGTGCATCTGCTCCACGCTGCTTCTGTAATCGGATCCTGGACTATAGTCGTAGCAATATGTCCCCTGCTAGTTTTGTAGTATCAGCGTCTGGCTAGCCCGTAATGTAGTAACATAATCAAGGTCTCATAGTGCCGTTGCTCTCTAGTGTGCACTAAACCAATCTCAGTCTGCCCCGCTACTGCATCTCCCTGTGGCTTTGTATTCATCTGTAGGGAATAAGAATATTGATCCAATCTAATGACTTCTTATTGTTGATGATGTCATACGCCACTTTGAAAAAGACATTACTGGGTTAAAGCTAATGGCTGTATAGTTAAATAATATAGATAATGCGTGGCATTTATATACAATATATATATAATATAACGTATATAATATAATATACCTCTTCAGGATTTTAGTAGCCTTCTTCACTCGGACTAATTTGCAAGTGTGTGTGCGCAGGTGTGCACGTGTGTGTTTGCCAGGATGCCATGAAATTATAACGTCTGTGATGAAAGAGGGGGAATGCTGGACAGCGACTATACATCAGCCGTGGAGAGGTGCTGGCTCAGCTGAATGGACCGTGGGATGGCACTGCTGCAGCGAGCGGGCTATGGTTGATGATGTCATTAGGGCTTTCACACTCTCCCAAGGTTTCTGTCTGCTGATGGCAACGAACCAAGAACAGGGCACGGGGGGGGGGGGGGGGGGGGGGGGCACAATAGTGCAATGTTGTGTGTTTCTGTAGCCAGACACAACACACAACTTGCTGTATGTAGTGGATACTTGATAGATTGTTGTGAAGAGTGCTGTCCTGCATGTCTCCCAGGTGTTTATTTGCGTTGAGCTTCAGATTGGGTTGCACCATTTTGTTTTGGAAATGGTCTCCACATTTGTGGGTAAAGTCCTTCTTAAGTTCTTAGAAGCCTTTAGCCACTTTGCAATTGATTCACTAAAAGTCAAGAAATATCTTATTGTTGCGTATTTCTTTTGTTGGCCTCAGTTTTCCAACAATTCTATCAAACACCCACCTGTACTGTAGGTTTGTAGGAGACACTGATGGAAAGAAACTTCACTGGTGAAAAGCCCCAACTTTTATTCTTGACATAACAGAGAGTATAAAATGCAAATCTGAAATATGAAGTGTCTTCAAAGCAGAGAACCTCTTCTTGCGAACCTCTTTTTCATGGTCTTACTGTAGCAAGACAGTGTTACTGATTAGTTAGCTTTTGCACAGAGCTATTTGAATGGTCTGACTAAAAATATTGCTGACACATTATGATAGATGTTGCTCAGAAAACAACTAATTATCTGAGCTTCCCGTCTATCATGAAGGCCCCCACCTGCGTTCTCGTTCTGTGCTCTCTTCCTCCTCGGGCCTTTAAGAATCTGCAGGTCAACATGAGCTCTTTCGGTTCCCTATTACTGCATGTGCATGTTGTATGTGTAATTTCTGTCTGATTTTAAGTCATGTCAAACAGAGTATTAAAAGACTACCTGGCAAACACGGTTTCCTTCAACAGTTAAGACTCGTATGACATGGAGCAGCTGCATTTGGGTCCAATCAAAAGTAGTCAACTATGTAAACGAGCATTCACCTGAGGTCGTTTAAGTGACCAGCGCTATAAAGTGCCAATGCTTTGTAAATTATATCTGGCATTCTTTGTATTTGTAATGTGTGTTTGATGTGCGGCTGATGCAGTTGGCTCGTGTTGGCCATATGGATACATCTGCATTCGTTTCTTTCCGTGGCTTCTTCCGTTTTTTTTCCAGTAATTTGTCGCCTGTCTGTCTCTGTTTTCTGGTGAACCGGCAGCAGACTTGACTCTTGACTTGTTGAGCAGCAGTGTTGACAGTTGCATCTTAAAACAGGTGGAGGAGAATGATGCAAAAGTGTGTAAATGGGCATGAAGATTGGCTCTTAGATTCTGCATTAAGAACAGATGGTCTATGTATTACATTCATATATTGTAGTGTGAGTACAGTATGTTATAGTCCCTCACATTCATGCAGATGCATGGCATGACATCAAATTGTATTTGACTATAATGAATCAATCAAGCAAAGCCAGAAAACATGTAGGTCTTTAGTAATATGAAAGAAAATGAGGTTCTCCTAATGGATCATTTATAATTCTTTGTATATTGTGCATGACTGTGTATTTCTGAACCTTTACTCTTAAGAGCAAAGCTCCAATTTAGGTTTTAGCCTTTTAAACTAATGCACTGCCCTACATGCTGCTTTATATTATTATCAGCATATCATATTTGATAAGACTTCTAAAAGCCAGTCAGCCGCCAATTCCCATTACTTTTGATGTAGCACAATAATCAACTTTCATAAACTTGTTTGAAAGGTAATCCATCATAGTGACCGTGCTGCCCAAATCGTTTTGTTTTTTTTTTTCTGTTTTTTTAAAGTGTCAACTTTATGGTGTTTTATGTGTTTATGTCTTCTGGTGCGTTCATGTGGTGGTAATAGACTGACAAATTTCATGTCCACATCAACTCTAACAACTTTGAGTGAATTAGAAGGACATCCTCAGGATCAATTGTTGCTTACAGCAGTTGAATGCATCCGTTTTCAGAGTCAGGTTGTCTCTAGGCATCAGATCCCACTTGAATCTGTTAACTGTTCAAGTCAACAGTGATGGTTTTTACTTTAGTTAGTTTAAACAGAATGTTCATGTTACATTACCCAAAGACATTTCTACTTTGCAGGTTTATCTTCCGACCATAAAACATATGGAAACTAATGGCCGTCTTGGAGTCAAGAAAAAGGCAAAAATAAAAGTATGATATGCTAAACTGACCATCTCTGACCTTACCGCATTTCTTTATTGTTTCTGTCAGTCTCGCTGACAATATGCTGCAGAGACACAACGTATAGGGCTCTCGTGGTTTCTATATTTGCTTTTGTTTGGACAAACTGGAGGAAAAACTGTAATTTGTCTGAGCAGCAGTAGCAGCTACTGTGGTTTGGCACACAGAAAAAAGTTTAGATGTCATTATATTTTCAACACTGACTGTCATGTGATCTCGGGGAAGTCTTTTCCTTTTGGAACATCATCAATCAGCCATTTGTGTGTAATTTACTTGACTGTAAACAGCACAGATATAATCAAGTGCTGTCAATGTGGATTTCAGCAAATAACAAGAAAATCCCAACGGCAGAATGAGCCTCCAACGTCATTTCATTATGAATATCGGATTTATTACTAATGACTGTTCAACTCTTTGCTGTTTCTGGTGGGGTTTGCACAGCCAGAGGAGGTTTTGCTGCTCGTGATTTTTACTTGCGAGTATTCATGACTTAAATCTCATCACAATACATCTGTGTCGGAGACACTCTAGCAAAAATAATTTGCGTTCTAAATCCCTTCTCTGCTTGAGAACACGCCACGTTTCTTTGATCATGGTAATTTGATCCTGAGTATGTAGCAGTTATTTATAGTGAGTTAATTAAATAATTAATTCATACTGCGATTGCTTGTATAGATTGACTTTGTTGACATTATACAATGTAGTGGGTTAGAATTAGTTTTTCAAGCAATAAAGGAGTTTGTTTGCCAAATATTCCTTCAGCTGAATGAATGCAACTGGCTTGTGTGTGTGTGTGTGTGTGTGTGTGTGTGTGTGTGTGTACAGCTGTTGAAACGGGTGTGACCTCAAGGACAGCTGTGATAACGTTCAGCCCTTACAGTCCACAGAGGGATTAAGATAGCTGGTCTGTCAGGTCTCAGGTTATGAAACTGATTTGACATGATCTGCTCTTTTGTGACAGTTTTAGGACCGAACACATGCGGGCGAATGTGGTGATTATGGTGACAGTATGTAACCCAGAAGGGGATGTTTGACCGAGTGCTTTGATTTGTCACATTGATTGAACATGTGCATGTTGCTAGCCACAGATCTTTGTTTAGTTTTGTCAGGATGTAGACTCGAGGGGTGTGTTATTTTGGAGCCAGGTACTTTCTGATTGTCCCAGTTGCAACAAGCTGATGGGTGTGTGGGGCAGGGTGCCAGGTCACCTCGTCAAACCAACCTGACATCCTCATTTGTTCTGTTACCGTGGAAATGGCTGCGAAGACAACAAGGAAGAGTAGAGACTAAATCTAGACACGTTTTGAAAGGCTGTGTGATGTCTCATATATAGGCTCGGATGATGAACTGATATTTAAATTGCTTGGATAAAACAAACTATTTGAAGTTGTCACTATTAAAATAATTTTATCGTCGCTTGACATTTCAAAGACAAAACAATGAACGAGGATGCACTGAAACGGCTTTCTAACAAAGAAATTGGTCCTTCTACCACTGGACGCAAGTGAGAAAATAAGTCTCAAGGTTAAGACTGATTCTCCCCTACTCTCCCCTCTAGTTGCAATATTAGGTTCTCCTAATTCAGATTTAGTGTCCGCAGTGGTCTGTTATATTGCAGAATCCATTTTCTGCTTCGCTGCTGTGTAACCGACTGCTGGAGGCCAGTTCTCCAACTGTCCGCCACACTGTCACGCAGTCATTTAACTTGCTTTTTTTGCTGCTGCTGGCCACTGAGTCGACCACCAGCCAAACCCAGCAGCCTCTCAAGCTGTCTCTCAGTGTGTGTGGTTTCCTCGAGTCCACGCGCTCGGCACACGCAGATGCACACACTCGGACATTACACATCTGCTGGTTCACGACGCACTGTGGGGAGCTGCGCTACTGCCTGCTGGTTCATAACTCCTCCACACCTAGTCCGGATATTCTACCAGACGGAGAGCGGACAATCACGAGCGTGAGGGAAGTACACCCTTATTGGCAACAGGGCCTGTACTTACTGTAATATCACGGGGGTTGCTTTTAGTTTCTCCTCTGGAGGTCAGTTAGTGTTCACTTCCTCATTCTTGTGCTGAAGTGACCTCTTTTTCTCTGAAAGCTAGTCCGAACATTATGTTTAGCCGTCGACAGTAGCTTTGTGACTGTCATCATCCTGGAATACGTGTATATGGCTACAGTTTCATGGAAAAATGTGTAACTTTTACTGGCACTCAGCTCGATGCTATCGATTACAGGAAAGTTTGAACACTTTTTTTCAACAATAAGCCTCCTTTGAGTCATAGACACAGTCAGACTTGATCATCTCATAAATTACCTCGCATGATGATGTAAGCAGTGAAACTACTCAGAAAATGTCCAACTGTATTGGTAATCTCCCACTGTCAACTAAGAAATGGATTTCTAGGATTAATTTTGTAATAACTTCAGGGTGCAATCAATCTTTTAAAATTATGTCTTAATCCTTATCGAATGCTAAATACACTGTATGGATAACATCCGTTCTCACTGTGCTAAATCTCTGTTTCTTCAGTTTGTTAGTTTATGTCGGGGCCTTGTGTTGTTGTCATGTCATTCCTTTTTCATGAAGGAATTGTGCTTTCGAACAATCAGATACTTTTTCTCTTTTATTTACATGAGCAGACTTTTCTGTAGACTGAAAGTGAAGAGATTCAGCTGCACAAGCAAGAAATGAAAGAAAAAATATAAACAAATTTAGCCAAAAATAACATTATTACACGTTTTCACAAAATTCAAAAATGTTGTGGGGGTTGTGTTATATCAGATATTTATGTAATACTATATTTAAATAGGAGCTCTCTTTATTTATTTTTTTCAAGAGAGATGTGTGCAAAAAAATACAATTGACTTTTTATTCATGTTAACAAAAGCAACTGCAAGTGGAATTGCAGATATTTAAGTATAGTCTTTAGAAATCTTTCTAATGTTAAATTACAAATGTAAAGCTGTTTTCCAGTTCATTCCATCTGCAAGGAAAATATCTGAAAACAGTTCTTCTAATCTCAGTGTGACCATGTACATCCAGTGTTTCAATGTCTGGAGAATGACATTGTATGTGCTTATATGAGAACAGAGTTCAGGTGTAATGATGCAATTTTTGCAGCAGAGCTTTATAAATATATTATATATAATACGAATCCCTTTTGTCAGCTCAGGAGGAGTTTCCCACCTTTTTTTAAAATTTAAGATGCAGTAATGAGTGGTGGGAATATGGCGTGTGACTGTATGGGATCGTGCCTCAGATGCAGATACATTATCTTTCAGCAGATCCTTTATTGATGAAATGTCTCCTAACAGTCCATAATTTATATTATATGACAACTATGAAAGGTGAATGCTGTGTGTATAGTTAACCGGTCTTCAGCATTATAAAGCAGTTGCTTTCATATCGTCAGATTAATGTGTTTAAATTGCATGAAGCAGAATTCACAACATTTGAAGCCATCCAATTACAGTAAATTGCATATCTTGTTTTGGATTGTTGACATAAATTTAGGCTTTGCAAAATGGCACCCCCCCCACCCCCCCACACTGTTTTCTGTTGTTTAATTGACTAAGTAATTGTTCAAGAAACAATTGGCCATTGATTGGTTTGTTCCTGTTCTGTTTCAGAAAGGCATTTTCATAACAAAGCCAGTGCACAAAGGGATATGTTTAGCACAAAATAAATCTAGTAGAGTCATACTGCTGATTCATCTTTTAGGTTATGGCTGTCTCATTAAAATTAACAGCAGATTTTTCCACTTTCAACTTTATGCAATAACTTCATCAGCAGTGGCCAACATGACTCAGAGCAGACAAATCTTGACCCAAATCAAGAAAAAAGGGGCTCAGTACCATCTAGATCTCAGTCCTGTGATGAATATCTGCCAGAACTGAAAGCCACTTTCTTGTCCACTGATTGAGTTTTACTTATTTTTGTACTTGCCAAAAAAACGGCTGCAACAAAAAGGTTTTACGGTATCGTTTTCTTTGATGACTGGAAGCTGCACCTGCTCACTCACCGTAACTCAATCTGGATATCAGCTTTTGGCTAAATTCCTAAAATATAAATGAAAGTCTGTACTTGTGGTTTCAAGGTTGCATCTGTACCTGTTCCTGTGTGTATTTGTGCAAACAAGTTACCGAGCTTGATTGCAGAGCGCTGCCTCAATTTGCCTCCAACTGCAGACTCATAATTTATTGTTTTGAGATTCGATATAACTGTTATTTGGACATCTGCAAACAAGAAACCAAGTTGAAAAAGAGATCTGTACGAGGTTGATATTCAAATCTGCCTGAATACCATAACGATAAGAGCTCCGACTTCCTCTCTTCCACTTCACAGTATTTACTCTTGCAGTGAGACTACAAAAGCTGCATACTTATAGTGTGTGTCTTGTGGAGGGTATCTTTAGAGTAAGTGACAGCCTGTCTACCAATTTCAGTTCATGTCTCCATTCTCTGGATTTTTGATGGGTTTGCACTTTTTTTCCTTGCTTTTGCTCTCCAGATATTTAATTCTGCTTTTCCAGCAAAATCAGTACTTATCCTGCTTGTATGCACATTGTTTACTTTCTTTTCTTTATCCTGTTATCTCCAACAAACAAAGAATTGAACACGGTCTTATCAAAACGAGCTCTCTTTGTGTCAGCCATGCATTGATATGGTGTAATTTGTCCACTTTACCTACGGGTATTTCTTTTTTTTTCTTCTTCCTTGTCATGGCAGCTTGTGAAGGCAGCAGAAGGAGAGGAAAATGTTCCTTCCTTGCAGCTGGTCTGGCACTATTATATCCTCACTGCTGTACTGTCCTCTGTCTGTAGCATGTTATTTGAATATCTTATTTATCCGTTAGGTTGGGAAAAGGTTTTCTAACATTTGATTGAATCTGATTTTTTTTTTTTCAAGACGTAAACACTGCAGTTTTGAGGGTTAGCCTGATGTTTACAACAATACACGACAACCAACATTTCAGTTTGGCCTTTGGGCGCGGTACTTGGGGAATAAACATGAATTAACTTCAGGCTATAAAGAGGGTATAATCTGCTGCTGGCAATGTGTGATTCAGTCATTACCACATCAAAATTCAGGGACTGCCATCTGAATGGCACTATTGAATGGCATTGCTCCATGGTAATGGAAAGAGCGAGGAGATGGGTTAAGAGATTTGGTCATGCTTGCAGGGTTTTTGCCAACTCCAAACCAAATTCCAAATGCAGTCTTTCAAATTCCTGTGCATTTTCTTTTTGTCCCAATCGTTCACCAAACCATCATTTACCAATGCCAAGCACGTGCGTCATGATTAAAGTTGTTTGGTGGCAGTCTTCTAATGGTTGTGAATTGTAAAGACATCAAACCTTTTTTTTACGATTTCTTTTTTAACATTTTTTAATTTGGTAACAAATTGAGAGAAACAAAATGCACAATTCAAGGTTCAGCAAGGATTCATTGAAAGAATCGAGTCTAAATTATGTATTTAACTGAACTTTGAATGGCCCTCTTCTGTGTATCCAGGCCAGAATTACTGTTTCTATTCTGGTAGCGGTACTGGAAATGAAATGTGCACTGTAAATTAAGGGTTACTCCATCTTTTGTTTAAGACACTAACATTAACAGAAGACAAAATTTCACAGGGTGTCTTTGTGTGTGTGTGTGTGTGTGCGCACAGTGCTTGTGCTATGCCTTTTCTTTCGCTGTCTCTGTTTGGCATGCCCCTAACTCCTTCTTGGCTGCTGGGACTGCATTCAAATAAAAAATTGAGTAAATGTTGGTAAAGTCCCAGAGAATTTAGTTGACGTGTGTAAAAACCACCAGCTCCTGCATTTGCCTGTCAACAAGTCTGTTTATCCCAGATTTAGAGCTCATTCCACCAACTGCACAATTCATCACATCCAAACTGGGACTCATTAGCATATAATGAAATGGGACAGCTAACAGGCATTAGGGATGCAGTGAATTTCAATATTATAGATGCTTTTGATTAATCTGGCATACAGGGTAGATAGTCATTGAAGCATTAGGAGGCAAAGGAGCCACAGTAATATTCAGACCACACTGGTGCTGATAAATGATGCGGCTACATTTTAAATGACAATGAGCTAAAAACCATTATGATAATTTATCCCACTACGTTATGAAAAAGTGTTAAAGTAATCACCAGTCTTCAAACTCGGTGCCGCACAGCCCTGTGTTTGCATGCATGCTTATGAAACGATTTAAGTTTGACCGTTATATTGAACAATTTATCCAAACTTATAAAAACCGCAGTGCCCAATTTGATGTGTTTTTATTCGTGTGTGCGTGTGTGCGTGCTTGCGTGGGTGTGTGCGTGTGTGTTTATGTGTGTGTGTGTGTGTGTGTGTGTGTTTATGTGTGTGAGAGGAGAGCGAGGGAGGGAGAATTGCTGAGGGCTTTATCAGAGGAGTCCATCAGGTTTTACTGATGCTCTGTTAATCTGCGTGTAGACTAGAGAGTGTCTGATTTCTGGCAGGGCATTAAGCCCAGTTGTCGCTGCCAACACGGCTATAGCATCTGCGCCATGATGAAATTAATGCCCGCCTTCTCTCCCCCTGTCTCGTGTCTTTCAGCGGAGGCACTAGTCCAACATGCAGCCATATTTGTAGCTTTTTCCTTTTTTCTAAAATAGTTATTCTCATAAAATGATTCAGTGACAAAGTGACACATCCCTAGAGGGAACAGCAATCAAAGCAAGGAATAAAATTTTCAAGCGTTGCTGTACCTGCCAAATGAACACTGAATACATTTCTGCAGGACTAGAGTTGACAGGACTGTCTTAATAAGGAACACTGCACTGTCAACTGTGTGACTGTAGTGGCTACTACAGTCACATCAGTACCTCATCATTCTATCTAAAACTAGATTATCAGCATAAAATCACACAATTAAATGCAGAACAAATTCTCCCTTTAACGAGGCTACAAAATGTATGAATCTAACTCGCTTTGAAATCCAAAATGTCATTTTAATATCTCTTTTAAAGCAGTATTTTTTAAGACCGTGTATCTTTTTAGTATGTGATGTAGCTCTCGTTCATATCCCATCAATCCTCTGAGAAGACACCTCTTTAAATATATACTCTTGGTGTAGCACAGTAATGTTAGGATTGATTGATACACAGCTGAGTTTTTCTGCCTGATTGAGCTTCAGAACTGGAGAACAGCCATATCTAAGGTCTGATCTGACAGCAGGGACACAGAGGGCCTCTTGGCAAACTGAATAACAGCAGAGCTCAGCTGAGCAGAATGTAGAGGAGGCAGGACTGTGATTTACCTGCCCAGGAGCAGAGCAGAGGGGAAGAGCAGCAGGCAGGCGCTGAATTGTCTTTCTTTAAAATGAATGGGCTTTAGTGGGATAATAGTAGCTAATGTTTTGATGGCCCTGTCTCTGTGATGTGGACCTCCTGTGGTCCGGACTCCCCTCCAGCAAATGTGAGAAAACTGGACGATGAAATGGGGCTTTGAAATAAGTATCACAATATTTTAACAATATTTTTACCATTTAATGTATGCAAAATCACTTGAACCCTTCAAAATCCAGTTTTCCCCTTTCAGTTTATCTTCAAATACGGTAGCTTTAACACTTTGTTTTTTTTCTTTTTGCAGTTTGTTTGGTGCTTTTATAATCGGTATCAATCCTACCAACTCAGCCTCATATATTTCTTGAAGGTATGCAGGCATAAATTAAGCAAATATCTGCCCCTAAAACTGTCACGGGCTTGCTAAATTATGCTGGCTTGTAACGCTACAGTGAATTCCTGTTTCGAGAGTTGATTGCTGCTGATTGGACATTAGCACAGATGTTTCTTGGCAACCAATTTACACATTTCTGAACTCTTTACTTACCAAGACATTTCTGAAGTTAAATGGTGGAACTTATTTAGTAAATCACTAGAGAGGGAGAATTTAGGAAGGACTCAAAGCTATAACTTGAATTTCTGAATCGCTGGTGTTTACCTAGAAACTTCCCTCACTCCTCTTTACTACAACCAGGCAGAAGCACATCAATTTATGCGTAGCTATCGTCCCCTTAACTGCATAAACTGACCCCGGGAGCTGCTGCCATGGCAACAGGTCGATGTCAAATTGGAACCGCAGGAGGCCCGAGATTGGTTGGAGTGCCGCTGGATTTGTTACTCTGAATATTGTTGCAGTGAACTCTTTGACTGGCACCCAGCCCAGAGGAGAAGACACACACACACACACACACACACACACACACACACACACACACACACACACACACACACACACACACACACACACACACACACATACGACTGCAAATGGTCTGATATCACATCCAACAGGCCTTCTGACAGCTTGATTGACAGAATGAGTTTAGGTTCATTAATCCAAAAAATATTGACACTGTAGCACTGAACTGAGTGTTTATACTGTATATACTGTATATGTGGCAAAAGCCTAATCCCAGCTGTCATTCCAACACATCTCTTGCCCCATTAGTGCAACCTCTCAGTCCAGAAAGACCTTAGGCTTGAAGCACAATGTCAATTAAGAGCGGGTTGGAGGACTTGTTGGTAACTGCAGCTGTTACTCTTTGGATGTATCGTAATGAGCTCGTTGGTGCAGCAGAAGTCTGTCTTGTGGCCACAGCAATGGATGTTATGGTTGGTTCATTGGACTGCCGCAGAAACTTTGCAGTGAACCGCAGCTCTGCAAATATATTGTCCACAAATACATGACACAGACCGTCTTGATTTATTTTGTTCATCCCTCTTGTTTACCTCAAAGTGTAGCTCAGGAAACGAGACAAAAAAGACCCGCTTTGTAATTAATGCAAATATTTGTGACTGAAGAACAGCAGGAGCTTTAATGATGCTTCCACGTGATGATTCCCTCAGACTGTAACTTTGTCCCTGACCCGCACTCATTTACTGCAACTCGTTACCCACATGCACACACACCGTATGACCTTCTGCCCGTCAAAGTGACTTTCATTCCTAAGCAATAGCTCGCGAATTTACCTCATGGTCACATAATGGCTGATGACCCAGATAAACTTAGCAAAAGGGATTAAGTTACTTTCCTCTTCTTGAATTCAAGACACAAAATCCTCTTGACTTTTAACATAATCGAAACTGATGGCTTTAGAACGAAGGAAGGAAGGAAGGAAGGACGGGAGGCGTGCAGACAAAATAGGGTTGAATGATTGATGACTGAATGGAAACAAGCCAAGCTCGGTTGCTATTCCTCATTTCCACTTTCCAAATGTGTTGACAGTGGAGCTTGCTTTTGCACATGCAAAATGGAGCTTCAGGTTTGTGTTGCACATCAGTCAAAAAAGATGCGTCATGTTTGCACCAGCATCTAAAGAAATTTACCATCCTGACCTATGATGTGATCGTGTTTTGATGACGTTGGTGGAGAGCGCTGTCTGATGCAAGTCCTCAGTACACGATAGCTATTCAGCTAGGAAGAGGTCCGGTGACTGTGAATGTGTCGGCATGTGATTAAAATAGTTTATAGTCATCTAATCATTCAGTGACTCCTCATGACTGTTTGGAAACGTGACTTCACCTGTCTACAAATACTATACGATGAGATTTGATCATCATACAACACCATTTTGTTCCAGCTGCAGAAATGTTAAAATATACATTAAATATAAATGGAAAAAAAAGTAGAAAAAGTAATTAACACTTAACTATAATTACCCAATTTGGCTGTTACAAGCACTATAGAAATATGTTATAAATAGTTTATTACATACCATAATGCCATTGTAAATGTATTTAGGGATATTTTCAAGTGCTTATTAATGTGAACTGTATTTGATCAATTATAACTTCTCTGCAGACATATTTTATATCACTGTAGTTTGGGATGGGTAATATATTAATATTGTATAGATACCATGATAGGAGAAGAGGTATCGTCTTAGATTTTGGATATAGTGATATTGTGAAATGGCATAAATGTCGTCTTGTCCTCATTTTAAAGGCTGCATCACAGTGAAGTAAAGAAATGCTCTGAAATGGTCAAACTTTTCGAGCTGTTGTATTATTTGCATCCCTGATTTTTCCGCTGTGTCTACAGGACCAGTCTGTCATTTTTGAGCTTGCTGCAGAAATGTATCAATGGGTGCTGAGGTGGTTTGTGGTTGGTCTTTATTGACACATGATCCACACTATCTAGTGGCACCAAGCTGAGACTGCCAGCTGTTGTCCAAGAAGCTGATTCGACCGCTGACTGTGTTTGTGAGCTCATATGAGCTCTCCATCTCGATGAATACTTATCAGAGGCAGTGCAGTGATGAACCGAAGTGACAGCTCTGGCTGTGCTGGTCTGTTTCTGATCCGCTTCTCCTCAGCAAACCTGTGTGGCATTCTCAGTCCAAAGCCGACAGCAACACCGCCACCAACCCCCACCCTACTTGACATCAACGCTGGTTTCTGATTTCTGCCATTTTACTGACCTCCCATCTGTCCGCTTGCTTTTTGGTTTCTTAATCCTGTCATTTTCATACTGTGGAGCTTGAGGGTTTGCTTGGCAGACGGGCCTGCGTGCAAACACGCACACAAACACACATATACAGCCTAGTGGTGAGAAAGAGCTCAAGCTTAATTGCTGTCAGTGGCAGTACAGATGGCTGCATTAACTGAAGTTAAAACGACCCATTTGTAAAACCTGTTGTGTAACTTCCCAGGACAGCCCCATACTCCTGCTGCTTTCATGGCTCGGTCCGTCTGAATCTCTCCAAGAATGACAGGGAACCACACTCACCTCTCTGCTGTGAAAATCATAGCTCTGAATCCAGGGATTTGGAAGAAAAGTGAATTCCTACACACTTCTGTAGTGATTCATTACTCACCTCTGTGCTAATTTATTACGCTCCGTGCTGGTGTTATGCTGAGACAAACATCTGCTCTCCTGTGGAAAATCATATGACTGCATGACTGTGCTTTGGGGGTTTAAGAATTACAAAGTTTCTTTAGAATTGTACTAATGGTCAGACAAGACAAAAGTTCATCAACCTGGTTTTGTCAAATGTTAAGGAATCCAAACTACAACAAACACAACACGGGTATCTAAAAATGTACAAATTATCAGTGATAATCAACAGTTGACCGTTGTAAAAAAAATATAAATGTTCTAGTTATACACATACATACTGCAGAAACATACAAATTAGGAAAGCAATACTAAAAGGTATATGCATGCAATTTTAAATATCTAAAAATGTTTCTTCACATTTAATTTCATTCAACTTAAAAACATAATTTCAAACATTATTTCTTCTGGTCAACACACCTGAATAGTCAGCTGCTGGGTTTTCTAGCCTTGTCTCTACATTATATGGACATAAAGTTATGTTATCGTTAATTAATAAAAAAAAAAAAAGAAAAGAAAAGCTATGTCACTGATGAATAGACAGACTCTCAAGGTTGAGTCTGAAACGCTAAGAGCCGTCTTCCTCCAAATTGAATTTGAATCAATTTGGGAACTGAAAACGTCTGAGAAGAATCCTCGTTTACAGCAGAAGTCAGTCGAGTGATGAGCAGACCAGGCGAAAGCACGCTCGGGTGTTCAAAATGCAGCGCTACCACCTCTGGACAGACACTTCTCATTCGTATTGTGTATATTTGCATTTTAGCCCTTCAGCTTCAGCCAGATATTTTTTTTGCAAATTTTGACGTGATGTGTGTCCTCTGCAGGGTGGTGCAGGCGAGGTGTCGCAGTTCAGACCATCATGCTCTTTGCTCTGGCAGTGGGACAGGAAGTGTGTGTGTGAGCGTCCCTGGTTGGCTCTGCTGGGATGAACATGCCACTGCACCAAATCTCTGTCATCCCCCGTGATGTCACCTCATCACGGGTGTCGGGAAGTGGAAAAGCTAAGGACAAGGATAAGCAGGTATGTGCTTCTCTTCAAGGATTTATTTAGTCTTAATTGTCATCTTTATGTGCCTATTGGACAGCAGGAATAAAGAAAACACACCATTTATGATGGTCTGCATTGATTTTTCCTCCCTCCAGAAAAAAAAGTGTTGTCGTTTTAAAGCATTTTACTGTAGCAAACACAGCCTCAGTTTGGTATTGTCACGGTTTTTGTTTTATCATTGTTTCAAGTGTTCTCATTTCAGCACCACATTAAGTCATACACCCATAACACACCCCAGGAAGAAATTCCAACGTTAAAATGTCATTATAATGTCTCTGCCTTTTTTATTTATTGTGTCCTAGTTGTTAACTTAGTTTGACACAGTGAAATTTGTATTTTTAATAAACAACACAAGAAAAAAAATGACCGAACCTGCTGAATGTCTTGCAGAAAAATTGGCAGAAATATGAGCCGAGATTTTTCATCTCATGAGCCTGGTCAAGGTCTGGGCGGTTTTTCCATTTGTGCCTAAAACCACCTGTAGGCCATCTATTTTTGCAGTTTAATGGTGGCACCACATGCAGGATTTATTCTTGGGGCTTTCTGAATTGGCTACTTCATATGTACAAAATGACTCAGTAACATCACCACCTTACTTCACACACTTTTATCTTTCTGCTTTTAAATTCATTTTTACAAGTGAAGATGATTTGAAGGTCCACTGAGAAGGATTTAAGGGGATCGTAATATTCAAGTTTTCATCAGTGTATAATCACCTGAAATGAAGAATTGATGGGTTTTTGTTGGCCTACAATGAATCTTTTATATCTACAAAGGGAGTGGATCCTCTTTCATTGAGCCCGCCATGTTGCACTGCCAAGTTTCTACAGTAGCCCTGCAGGGACAAACCAAACACTGACTTTAAAGAGGGCCTTTTGCGTTTTTCGCATGTTTCGCAGCCTCCGTAGATTCTCTGGCTCGAAGGGAATGGGGAGGCGAGAGGTGTTTAGTTGGTTGTAATGTGCAACCTAACTGATAAATGCCACTAAATTGTACACACTTCTCCTTGAAGCATTCCCAAAGAAGTCTCTTTTCTGATAACTCCAAAGATTTAGCAAAATAAAGGCCTCAACCAATCTGCTTTATACAAGAGGATTAGTGCCACATCTGAAAAGTCTATCCAATTTGATGATTTTGACTTTATTTTCTGAATTCTGACTTTTCTCAGAAACCACAGATTACTCCTGGCTGTGCTTAAACTCTTAACATGTCAGAATGAGTTATCAAGGCTGTGGCTGTTATCACACTTGATTTATCAGTAATAAAAAAGAAAGCCAAATGTATCATCGTGACTAAATTCACTCTCACATGAAATCTCAATTAATCTTTCTTTTCTTTTCCTTCTTTCTGTACTTTATCACCATCCGACACCTCAATGAAGTGCTCTCAGAGAGCAGTTGCTTTTTTGAGCTGGAGAACAAAGCGAGGTGCTAAGACAATATGTGCGTGGCCTGCTCTTTCTCCTCGGCCTCATCACATCACAATAGAGCTTCGCTAAGTGCAGCAGCACAGGTGTTCTTAAGAGGCTGCTTCATGCTGCCGTGTTTTCAGCCTCCCGGCTGTTCAAATGAGCTTTAAAACGGCACATGTATGTATGATTCATTTGTTAGCCCAATCTGTATTCACTAAGTGTTCAGAACCATGACAGGAGTGAAAGTGAACTGGGATTCATTCCAAAACTGTTTTCATATCATGCTATTAGTTAACTAAAGGAGAAAATTTGTGGAGGTTGGATACCTTTTTGTCGAGTGCATGGTTAACACGATTAAGGGGTTTAAACCCTGAGAGCAGTTGTAGGAAGGTTACCTCAGTTTGTCGGGTAAGCTTTTTAGTGTCTGGGGGGCGCTTGGTCTCCCTGCCGCCATGTTTGCTAACAGTGTAAAGGTCTGACCCTGCGTCTCTGCTCAGCATCACACTCTCCCTCTCCCTATCTCCTGCTGGCTTAGCCTCCCTTTCTTCCCTTCTGAGGAATAAGTGGATGAACGGCAGCCCGTCCTCCCTGTGGAACCATCAGCACAGTGGAGAAAGGAGAAAGTGAGTGTAGGAAAATAAAAGGGAGAAAAACGGCAAGCGTTTCCTTTGAATGCTGATCAGCTTGAGGGTCCTGGAGGTGTGCGTGTGTGCCCAGAGTTTAGTCACAGAGAGCAGGCCCATCTGGCCCTCTTAGACAACACAACTGGTCTTTTTAGCGCCTCAAGGAAAGAAAAAAAAAAAAAAAAAGGCAGAACTTTCCTCTACTTAAAATTCAGAGTTAGTCAGCTGCTCCTTCGGAGAGCCACACATCTTTAACTGTTGCTGGCCCCTATTTGGCCTCTCCTCCAGCCCCACTCCAGTTCACTTGTCTTCTTCGAAATCCTCTTTGGATTTGTGCTTGTAGGCACTTTGTCCGTGCACTGGGGTCCTCCACTTGAGAACTCAGGTTTGGGTAGATATATTAAAGTTAAAAAAATATTTTAAAAGCAGCATCAAACGACTTTGAGAGCAAAAGGTTTTTTTCCCAGGAAAAAAAAGAAAAAGTTCCCAGACAGTTCTCAGCCATTGCGAATAATACGGTCAGATTTATTTGAGTCTGGGGTTTTTGATAAGGCGTGCAGCGAATGGATTATGCATAAGTTGACAATAAAGCAAGCTCTGGCACAGGTTGGCAGGTAGGGAAGGAGAAAAACTAAACTGACTTTGCCATTTGAAATTTGTAAGTCTTGCGGGAAATGCATAGTGAGCTGTCAGTGTTTGTTGATTATCATTTCTCTTGAACCGCATCTGCAATGTCACTTACTGCTGTATTTACATGAGCAGCATATGAGTATTTCTATTGAATTGAGAAACATAGCAAATCTTCATTGGATGCAGCTGTCACTTTCCTTTTCCCGGTAACACACAAACACACGAGACCTCGCTCACACCGGTATTATACTTGGCTGTAGATGTCTGTAACTCTGCGCACACACTGAACACTGATAGTCTATACCTGCCCTTTTGATGCAGCATGTATTTTTTTTATGAAAGCGGAGAGAGCGCTGGAGGCTTTGTCCTTCAATAAGTGTGTGTCGGAGTCAAGGACAGAGAAGACTGCCTGTTTCTCTTTTGATGTTTGGCAGTTTGATAACAGAGGTCCTGGGCACTCATGGAGCATCGCTGGGCTTTGTAGAGACCAAGATCAAAAAACTGACCGCCACAGCAAAAAGTTTTCAACGCAGCCTGCAGGGGAGACGGGGACTGTTTAATGTGTCTGTCTATTCGGACCTAATGAAGCACTTCAATTATCATGACAGGATTTGTTTTTGTACCCCCCCCCCCCCCCCCCCCAAACTTCGTACGATTTGTCCACCACTTAAAACATTCCTCTTGCAATTTTGGTGTAGTTGAAGCATTTTAGCTGAGATGGCAGCCAGTAACCTGTTTACACCCAGTACTACTTTATCTGTCAAACATTGTTCAAAAAATACCTTTCGATTTAAATTCTACAAATGTGGTTAAAAAATACTTGAAAATATGTTTCTCAGCCCTGAGGCAGAGAAACATATTCCAAACATTTGGTTGATCAAAACTGTCCAAATCAGTCCCTTCCAGATTGCCTTGCCCAGGGGCTTGCAAATGGAAATACCTTGATAATTACCCAGAAAGCCTTGGGGCTGGGGAAACTAGGCGCAAAATGCAGAATTATCAGGAGAAGGAGTGTTTACATGTTATGTGACTCGAGTATATCAGGAGTAAACTCACGGTGGTCACATCTAGTTGGAAACAGCTTCGGGTAACAACAGGATGTGAGCAGTTAAATATGTACTTTAAAGGTGTGAGTAAAAATAAATTTGGTCGCTAGCCATATTTGTGTTTTCTTAGGGATATACGCTGGTGCACAAATTATCTCCCTCTGAGACACACACACACACACACACACACACACACACACACACACACACACACACACACACACACACACAAAATATTTCACCCTTTACTGTACTCGTGTGTTAATCCAGTTGACACTCAGGTTACACAAATTAAGAAGCATGCACATAATCTCTCTCTCTCTCTCTCTCTCTCTCTCTCTCTCTCTCTCTCTCTCTCTCACTCACTCAATGTCACACACACACACACACACACACACACACACACACACACACACACACACACACACACACACACACACACACACACACGTACGTATAAACATACATTCTAAGGCCAACCGGGTGCTTCAGTCAGTGCATGAAGCCGGATCTGGAGAGGGAAGATAACACAGGCAAAATAGGATTCTCTGTATTCTGGCAGCAGTTTTCATAAAAGTATGAATGTTGAGTGTCAGCAATATAACCTGCTTTACATATAACACCCAAGAAATTCAGAACAAATGTACAAACTCTGCATTCATTCTGTCTTTAGCCATTAATATACTGACTGAGGACTGAATATAGTTGTTAATTAGCATTTAGAGATCATTTTAATGCCCATATCTGTCTATTTAATGTCAAACATAGTGAAAATGCCTGTCACAAGTTCACCAAGTAACATTTGCATCTTGCATGCTTTGTCTGATCAATGTTCCAAACCCAAAGCCATTCAAAATCAAGCAATTATCACATTTAAGATAAAACCACTAAATATTTGGCATCTCTGCGCCAGACTATTTGATTAATAAATTACTCATCATTTTAGCACCAACATGCAGGATTACCTACTCGCATCATATTTACTGCAGTCTATAAAGCTGTTTTTAGTTGTGGTTGATTTTCTGCCTCTTGTACCATCCTGTCTCAGCATTTGAGTCTTTCTCTGGAAGCAGACATTCGAGGACATGTACTCGAGATGCAGGTACACGCATACGCATGCAGGCAGCTGGTGTTGTTAGTCCGCCCGTCTGTGCAGGATTTGCGCGAGTCTCCCAGAGGCCCCGGCTGCGCTGAGCCACTTGAGGTTGAAGTGCTAAAATACATAATTAAATGTGGAAGAGCTGACATGACAGCCAGGCCTTGGAGGGTCTTGACTGCCTTGAGGAAGGACTTTGCTTCACCTTGTTCAAGTTTTCATTTCATTAGCGACTGTGATGGCGCCACAGGTTATTTTACTTTATTTGGGAAGCTGAGACACTCTGTGCTATATTAAGTTTTATATATGCAATTACAGTTGACCCAAAGCAGAGAAAATAGACTTTGAGAGGAATGGCAGGGAATAATTACAGTACCTTTAGCTGCTCTACTGTATATACTAGTAGACATGGCATATTGTTGTGCACTGATACAGAATCTAAAGAAAGTTTGCTTTGTCTCCAGTGTGAGGGGTTATGTCCTTTGCTGTGAGTATTTCAACTCATGGATTCGAGAGAGATGCTCTTACGAGAGAAAGAGACGTTCAGTGGAGACAATATCTTCTAATGAGCCCCTGTCCCACTGCCTTGCACCACCTCCACCCAGCACCCACCCACTCACAGACACACAAACACACACATCCAGTACAGGCACACTTTTTACAGCTCGAAATGAACACTTTACCATAAAATAAGAAGCAAATGGATATGTCTATAAATTAACCGGCTTTCAGATGTTATATTTGGAAAAACACATTTTCAAATGATAATCTCGTTATTTAAATTTTTGTGGGCTGTTGTATAACCTAATCCGACAGATGTATAGTTGTATTAACCTTCTAACCTACAGGAATTTGTTCAGCTTATCACACACTGCTGGAACTGAATATGCACCCAAAACTCAGAAAAAGCCCTCAAATGTGAATTAGTCATGTGGCCAGATTAAAATTCAAGGGAACCAATTCATTTTTTATTTTTTTTTGCACAGTTACTAAGGTGCATTTCTCAGATTTTGAATTTCTCTGTTGTAGGAGTGACAATGGTTGTAGTGCACAGAGACACATGCGAAGAGCCAGCAGATAACTAGAGACAGACAGAGATGAATAAAAGCCCAGAAGAAGTTATTTCCAGGAGGGAGAAATGAAATCACCACATGAAAGGCTCAATCTGTTCACCCTCTCCTCTTTGAGACGCTGTAGCCTCAGTCTCTGCTCTGTTTCCCATCCAGAGCCTTCTGTTGCTCTTCTGTTCAATGGAAGGTGTCTCCATCGGGTGTCTGAGGACGCCATTTAATTGCCTGTGACATGCTGACTTGACTCCTGTAACTCGCATGGCCCCAAAAATTCAGCCACATTCAGGTCTCTGTGCTCTCCCACAGTATTCAAATGAATCTTCCGTTGGAGACTCTGCACGTTTCCCTCGCTGCAGCGTGTTTTCTGGTTCGGCGGAGTCTGATACACAAAGGCTGCCTAATGTATGCTATTCATTCGGAGCCGTACACCCCAGGTGTATAATCAGAGTCTGATAGGACTCACAGCTCTGTCGGACTCCATTGTAGTGGCCAGTAAGTGGTGAGCACACAGGCTCATATTAAGTCTCTTGTGCATGAAATGAAAAATATAGTGGGCAGTCAGATATTTGCTTGTCCTTGTAAGATATGATAATGAGATTCCCAGTCATCTGTCATTTGATGGGTGAGGTGAATTTCATGAACTCCTGAAGGCGCATCGGTCTTTTACTGAGGCTGCATTTTATTTTTGTCCAATTCCTGCCTCCGTAAATGTCTTGATCTGTCTTTGTCCAAGTTCTCCTCCGCTCCCTCCTACCACCTCTTCTTTTTCATCGTCCTCCGTCATGGTGTTATCCAGTGGAAGATTAGGGTAATCTCGCTGCCTATGGACTCACTACTGTGACCACATTGTGAACTCTTCCTTGTTGCTGTCTGTCTGTCTGAGAAGACGCACACCCCAACGCTGCAGATATGGATTCAAGTTTTCACTGGTGGGAAAAATACCATGACTGTTTATACTTTAATTCTGATGGCATGACCTATAGTGTCTACACATAGTCATCACCTCAGTCAACCAGTGCAAAGGACTTCTTTTGTGATGAAAACTGTCTTAGACCAAGACACTTCACCCGCATATTAAAAAGGACTTTGATCATGCAGCTAGCGTAGCATGACGTTGATGCCTGTGTTTTTGAGTCAGGATGCCTTTAAATTTTAAGAAGACATTTACTATACATCTAGTTCAATATAAATGGAATTATTTTGATCCCTTGACTTTTAGCACTGACCTCAGGATTCAAAGTATTAATTATTATCCCTGACTGCACAGAAAAATGCTTTGGATCCACAGCTGTACGAGCAAGGCAGGTCAAAGTGGAAGCAGAGAGCAAATTGTTTTTGGTTAACCTTCTCCGACTGACTTCATTTTTATGATATCCCCATGTTCTTACATGTCAGCATTTAAAGTGATGGGTACAATATTATTTCATTGCTAGCGATGATGTCCAAAACTGTAAAAATGAGACTCTAGTTGGAAAACAAAACTGCTCTGTTATCTGGAATGATGTGACCGTGGCATTGCACCACTCTACTGAGCACTTTAAATGATGAAGATAGAACAAAGCATGTTTGATTTACTGTGTTTTTTTTGTAGGCTACAGTAGACATGTTTGCCGAAGAATAGAAACTATGAATGGCCAGAGTCAGTCTGGGAGACTGTAATAAGACCTGATCTAGTTTGCCTTTAATTTAAGGATATCTGCTATATTTAGCCCAGAATAATTCCAGGCCACGGATTAAATTGCAGCGTGTCTGTGTGGCTGTCATAGGTGGACATCCTCCCCATCTTCTGTCAGCAAGGGATATGTTATGAAAAGTTAAGGTGCAGCTAAAATCTCTGGGGTTTGGAACCGTTTTAAAATGGAAAATGAAAGCAATCCAAAACAACACATGCATATTCACACTGCTAGTGTATACAGAGTTGGTGTTTAAGAGCTGCTTTCATTAAAAGTAGTTTGATAAGGTACCAAAGAAGAAAGAAACAAAGACCACATTTAGTTCAGATCACTAAGGCAAAAAAAACAAACAGGTGTTTTGTTTCCCTTCCTGGCATAACAAGCAGTACAGAGAGTAAAACTAATTTTTGCCATGTTTGCCTGAAAATATCAAAGATCTTAAAGATCTAAACTTTTTTCAGCCAATTTAAAAGCAGACGCTCAATAAGCTGGATTGTGTTCCCTCCTGTTTTAAGTGTGTACAATGCAGTTGTGTGATGCACTGCAGGATAATATACAAAAATGCACAAGTAATATGCCCAGCCCAAACAGGCTTACAAGACACCATTGTTTAGGGGAAAAAAATAGAACCAGAGCAACATGAATTTCAAATTATACTAAACGAAAAATATACCATCCTTTTTCCAAGTGCTAGAAACAAAGGTACCTCATTAAATTGGATCATTAATATTCAAAATAAACAACCATAGCATTCTGTCATCATCGGTGCACCAAAATAGATGTTCTTAACTCGTCGTGATATGGACAATACAGAAGAAAATGTGACTCATTCTCAACTCCTGCTATTGTCAGATAATATTAAAGGATTGAGGACATTTGTCACTGTAATTTTCTGCATGGACTGTATATGTAAATTATACATAATTGAATACTTAAATCAATCATAAAACATTCCCTTCAAATAATCATCCTTAGGGGATTATTATTGCAACCTGTACTAAATTGATCTTCATCTGTGGGAGTTAGCGCCTACATTTAATAACCCTGTGAGATCAGTTCCTTAACACTGTCATACAGGAAGTGCCAAATATGCTTCAGAAATACATCTTTGATTAAAACGATGGACATATTTGTTTCTAAATCAAAGGTGATAGTCCACTCTCAAGAGCATTAAACAAATGGACGGATCTGCTACTTGTTTGCCGTTTACAGGAGGGGAGAATGTGCTCCTGTTATATTGGAAAGAAAGGCAGCATTCACATGCAGTTCCCAGAGGCAGAGTATAATACCAGATGTTTGTTACTTGGAAATGTCTACAGCTTGAAGCCCAGAGCACATTTTAAAATCTTCCAATCTACCTTCAGCAAGCGAAGTGTCTCAACATCTCATAGGACTCATTTAGGGAGATAAAATCTACTGTCTGCTGGTCGGCGTTCTCGTAGATGGTTCTTAGACACAGAGGGGTTTATGTAAATTGGGTTTAGTTTGAGACAAATGTTACCTTTTGACCCTGTAAAACAAAAACTTTTTTTTCCATTCATGCGCCGCTGGACCAGCACAAGACAAGGGAGTGAGTGATAAAGATAACGTGCAGTGAGAGATATGATGACATGTAACAGGTCATAAGCCACTCTTGAACCCATGAAATTGTGTGGACAGTCGTCATCTTCTCCCTCCTCAAACTGTGGAAAGTGGAGCTGCATGAACGCACTAGCTCTCGGTCATCTAATGAGGTTTTCACTGCACACTGCAGAGTGCAGAGGACTGCGGCCTGGCATTGACATTCACCTCCATCCTACCAAGAGGAGGAACTAAGTGTTGCTAGAGCACACTGAACAAGCACAGAGAGAGGAGCCAGGTGAGAGAATAAAAAGATAAGGTGAAAGAGAGCACAATTACGGTCTGTTGTAAACGGCATGAAGGAAGCGGGAGAGGAGCCCGTCGTTGCCGTAGAAACAGAGCAAAGACTGAATGAGCGTACTATTGGCAGGACTGAAGCAGCCGAGGCAGGATGTGGAGAAGTAGTTTGCTGTTTACCAGAGACATGTCTCAGCTTTGCTTCTATCGGAGCTGTCGAAAGCTGTGTGCCAGGAGCGCTGTGGTTTCCCGCTTTGCAACTTCAATGAGTATTCAGGTAGTGGACCCTCCGAGGACCGATACCATCCGCCTTCTAAACCAGTGTCCCATATTGCAGATCTCAAGACCGTTTCAAGAGCAGCCAGAATCAGAAACACATCTTCTCTGTGAAATCGAGGTGAAGGCTATGTGTAAGAGCAGGAGCTGTGGATACTCGCTGTCAGTCCTCTGTCGGTTTAACTGATGTGTTTATTTGAACCCACGGCACCTACCGCGCAGGCCTAGGGAGGCTGGTGGCTACTCCAATATCTTTCGCCTCAGGTCATGCTGACAGCAATCAGGCTGTCTTTTTGAATGCTCGTATGCACAAACACTCTTTTTTTTTTTTTTTTTTCCTTCCTTTGGTGCTATCTTCAGGGTCGTGGCCTCCCTCAGGCTTGCTAATAGATTATGATTGTGGTATGTGTGGAACAGGAAAATCTCAGTGCAATGAGACAAGACAAACATGGAGGACAAGCAGGCAGAGAGAATATGTCATCACTATGGAAACCACCTCCAAGAACTTTGCTGAGCCGCGACCTAAACCCGTGTTGTTTTTTTATGCTTTTACTCTGCGCCACTACACCACGTCTTTCATAAATTTACAAGGAACAGACCCGCCTCTAAACAGCCATCATCCAGTTTAAGGTTGTCACACTCAAATCGACTACGAATGCTTCTTCGGCACACACACTTGGAAGCACACACTGTTTATATTAGCAGTAATGTTCGGGAATGCTTTGTACACATGTGCCAGTTGTTTGTTTCTGTTGACTACCAAACAAGTTGGGGCCTTGCTTGCTGTCATAGAGCCTCATGGAAAGACAGTCGGGGTCGTCGGGACGTTTATCTGAGAAAACATATTCATCTCGTCATTCTGAGGTCGCTGTCACTTCATGCATGTTGAGCTATATCACAATCTTTAAAGCACATATATAATTATCTATAATGCCTGACGAGGTGAAGAGTCAGTTGCCTGTTGAGGACACACTTAAGACTTGTCTGTGTTGTGGTGTTTTTTTTCTTTGTATTTTATATTTATTTTAAATTGTACGTTGTATACGAGTCCCTGGTGTGTTTCATGCTGTGCACCTGTCTCCTGGAAGTGTGCAGATCTTGGCAAGGAAAAATGATTTTTCTCTTGGATTGGCAGCAAACCTGTTGAGTGGTATGTCGAGCATGAAGTGTGTGTGTGTGTGTGTGTGTGTGTGTGTGTGTGTGTGTGTGTGTGTGTGTGTGTGTGTGTGTGTGTGTGTGTGTGTGTGTGTGTGTGTGTCATTCAACTTGCACACATTCAGCTTTCATGTTGTTGGCTTTGTTTCTATGTGAAACTGCACGCTATGGGAGACAAAGACGTGATGACACAGGACTGTGGAAGGACAATCGTGTCTTAGTGGCTGCTGGAATAGGATCTGTTATGTTTCTCCTATTGACTACTTAGAGTACTCTTACTGAATACAAAACCTGAAGCCTGCTGTTGAGCTCTGTTACTCCACAGACCAAACAGCTGAAACTCTTAATGCAGCAAAATGACAGTTTGCATGAAGGAGGGAAATGTAAAAAATGTTGTTTCCATTAAAATAGTATTTATGTTCTTTGCTTCTGGACATTTGATATCCTATTTATTAGCTGATTCAAGTCATTTCTCCCTGCAGTGTCTCATAAATCCTAAATGGATTCTTCCGTATCTGAAATATCCAAAACAAGCTGGTTTATCCGAGTGTCATGAATTGATAATCACAGCTTAGTGTTTTTCTGCAAAATGGGAACAATGCATTTGAGTTTTTTGAGCTTGGAACAGGAACAGTGCCTGGTCACTTTAAGTTTGAGCACTAAAGTTATTCCTGTGTCTCTGTTTAACAGTGACTTATACTGCTGTTGACTCAGGGCTGAGATAAAGGAACAAGTTGCTCTCGAGCCTAGAAACTTTGAGGAAAGTGTGATGAAAGAGGGAGGGATGGAACAAGCCGAGGAGAAGCCAAAAGATGTCATCAGGAAAGTATCACCATCTGCTCCCTCTTTGAGAGCTGATTTCTGTCCCATTTTGTGTGGAAATGCTGTTCTTTACCAAACATATTTGCTTAAAGCCTACCGTATACCCAGACGGAGAGCTGACCAGACAAATATGGACAGGGTGGAGTCTGACTGGAGCTGTGATTGGAAGGAGGTTTGAGTAAGTGGAGAGATGGTGGAAAATGTAGATGAAACATTAAAGAGAAAGAAAATGTAGTGGAGGATGGGGAATAGCAAAATATGTTTCAGATGGCAGCAGCGGGAGATGGAAATGCAGAAGAAGACGAAGGCTGGCGTGTGGGCCGGCTGGGAGCGATGGGATTTTGACTTCATGCTTATCACTTCAAAAGAGCGACTGTAAAATGCAGTCTGCTCCTCTGCACACCATGCTTCATCTTTCTTCCTATCTCTCTCCTCCAACCCGAGGTGAAGTGGCTCATTTCAGCCTAATAGTTACGGTTTGATTCGCTGTGCAGTTTACTTTGACACAGACAACCTCTGTCCCGGGGATCTTGCTCATTCAGCGCTGCATGTAAGCCTCGGCTCTACGCTCCCCTCCACTTAATGTGAGCATCTGCGGTCAAGAAGTACATTTTTTTTAGTGTGACATTGCTGTTTACAGTTGAAAAAACCCTCAATGGGTGGAAGGGGAGTTTGAATCAATCGAATGCAGGCCTTGTAAACACAGCATTGTGTTTTTTCAAATATGGCCCTGCTTTGTTTCACACCACGATGTGCCTCTTATCTAATTTAGCATCATTGTTCTGTCTTGTCGTGTCATAAAAATTATCTGAAGCAAGCCACGACAGCTTGCTGCGGCTCCGGCATGAGCCGCTCACGGCTGTGTCATATGACATCGAACAGTCCTGAGTAATACCGCAGGAGCATCGCCCATATGCAGCTGAACAGGGGCAAACATGTTGATGAGCTGTGGGCTAGTTAGAATGTGAAGCCAGAACCTTGTCGCTTGTCGATAAGAGATCACAACTGATGTGTCAGATGTGATAAGAAGGTGTAATTATGTGAGAGGCTACATTGACATCTCAGCTGTCTCAACTGAAGCTCAGTGAGAATGTGATGTGGGATGTTTGAGATTTCTACAGCAGAGTTTGGACTGTCACGTCTCATTTGTCTCATGGAGAAAGAAACATGAGTCATCAGAAACCACAATACTGTAATTATGTTGAAATACTTCATTTACATTGCTCTGCACTTACTGCTCTTTTTTTTTGGTAGGTTATAATTCTCCTTATTGGTTTTGTGGAACAAACAGCTTAATTTGGCTGTAATTATAGGTAAAATAGAGACACTGTTCAATTGCTACACTTCTGCAAGTGTAAGTGCAATTAAACATAGGAGGACCTATGTACAACAGGTCAGGTTAATATTAAAAAAAATATATATCACCTTATGTACATAATATACACTCAAGTGTCCACTTTATTGCACTCTTGTACAACCTAAAGCTGTCCTAAAAGTTGTGTTGTCATAATTGCATTATACATTTTGGCATTGAGGCATTTATTAGTAGTGGTGCTGTGTTATATTAAAAAGTGTTTCTATCCTGCTGGCCCCCTCGTGTGTACACAAAATGAGAAACACCTCTTGATATAGTGTAGTCCAGTTCAACACCAGTTTTTAATTATGACCCCAGTAATAGAGGTATAACTGACTTAACACAAAAATTAAACATCAAAGAGATGATATGTCAGAGCTGTTTTATTGGAGGAATAAACTTTTCAACAGCAATGCATGATGTATAAACCTTTGCTACTTTAGATTTAAATTGATCAGTTCTGTTAAAAAAAAAAAAAAATCCTCGGTTAAATACATTGAAAATGAGAACATAATTTGAACTCAAATTAACAAATATCTCGGTAGTATGAAATTTACATATTTATTTCCACCAAAGTGTGACTAAATAATTTGGAAATTATTAGTAAACAATGCACCAAAAAGTTTTGGACTCACTTCTTTGACCCCGAGGAATGTTTTGTTTGAGGATATGTGCTGGACCATGTCAGCAGGGGGCAGTAAAGTAAACTGACGGTAGCTCTTTCACCCTCTCTTCTTGCAAGACCAGTTCACTCGAACCTGAATGTGCCTTTTGATGCAGTGACTCTCTTCTCGTTTTGGGTAATATTAATATGATGTATGGCTGGTTCTTAATGTCTATAACTCAGATTCAAGATAGATTTTTGTCTTCAATGTGTCTTTAATTTCTCCTCTAACTCTAAACATGAATCTAACTTGTCATTTTTTTTTTTAATTACAAGCAGTTGCAGCATTAAATCCAAAACAGTTTACCGCCTTGGTTTTGCCCTCTGGCTGAAATTTTGATCTTTTTAGTTTGAGCATTTTTAGGCATTCAAAATGCAAATGTACCTTTCAGTGAATTGCAGGCATGAGGCATGTGGGACAAACAGCCTTTAAATGCAAATTGCTGCTGCTGCTTGCTCTGGATCATATTTATCTGGAAGCCAGATGAGACTGGACCTTAAAATGGTGATTGGAGTTGGTGGGTGGGGGACAGATTCGTTGCTCCTTCCTTCATCCATCATCAGTGTACAGCGGTGGGAGAGGAAGAGGGTGTGTAAATCCAAGGTTACTTGCCTCAGGACCTGTAGTGTTGAGAAGTGAGTACCCACTGGTGTACAGAACATCAAATAATGTAATGCTACAAACAAGCTGAGTTGGAAAGAAATGAAACTGTCTGAGGAGTTTCTGTTTACTGTAGTCTTTTGTTCATTGGCAAAATAGCACACCTCAGAAGATGCTCTTCTGATGGAACGATGTATAGTAATTATTTATAGTTTCTCTTTGTGTAGTTTGCCTTTGTATGAAAAGCAGCATGCGTTTTTTTTCTTCCTGTTTGATCAGAGGTAAAGCAGTTTGACTTTGTGCCATTTTAACACTGTATCACCATCCAACCTGGTTTAAATCGCTTTCAGAGTTTATTTTACCCTGGTGGCCGAGGGTGAAGGCAAGAGTAGAAGGTTTCGATGCAGGAGAGGTAGCTTTGTAAACCCAGGCGTGCTGCCAGCAGCCCCCTGTGGAGGACTTGCATCCTGCAGGGAAGCTGCGTACAACCCAGACATCCTGATCAGATCTTTGAAAGCAGTAAAAGTAAAAGTGCAGCTGTGGTTGAGGTGGAAATTATTGTTTTCTGACTGTGCATACATGTATAATACGCCAATCAGTGGATTTGCAATGCAGACTTCTCAACCTGCCTGAGGTCAGTAATGGGACGCCATCTGTTTAACAGCAGGTGTTAACTGATGATGTCATAGCAAGTGGATAAGACCCAGAAGGGAGCTAAGTGGGTACGCAGGAGGGGGATGTGTTTGTGTTTTTCAATATACAGAGGTCATTTCTGCAGTGATGCACACAGAGCAAGTTCAGCACAGATGACAGATTTAAAGGAAGATGGATGGAGGGCATCAATTATGTTCACAAAGCTTTTGAAAAATCAACCATTCTCTTTTCCTGCAAAGTCTGGGAAAATAAAAGGGAGAGCTGGCCTTAATAAAACTCTTCGAGCTCCTTTCTTATTTGAGAAAGTCGTGATCGCATATTTAATTTCTCTCAACAGGCTGCTATCTTTACAGGAGACAGGGTGAAAGTCGGACTTAGCCTGCCCATTGATTTCACTTCAAAGATTGCATACGGCTTCTGTAATTACTGTCAGTAAGAAGAATTACCAAAACGTGTACAGTGGTGCTAATGCTGTTTTAAATGCGAGTGTCTGCGCTGGTGCTTCAGCCGTTTTTGTGCATCTGACCCCTGATCACACTAATTGTCTGATGCCGGAGACATTGGGCCAGCCAGGTCGAGAATTAAAAAGCCACGATGAGCTCTGCCATCGTGGCTTTGCGCTGCCGTCTGCATCCCAATAGGTTTCGATGACTCGTCTCATCGAGCGCACACGCATACATACGAGGAGTTGTAATGAAGTGAGTATGATTTCCGTCATACTTAGTCGCTGCTGCAACTTCAGAAGCATTTTGGATTCACTGTTCCACCCTGCTGAAAGTGTTGTGCAGGATCTATTTCTCTTGCCAATTTCTGTTGTTGTTCTGTAGCTCTTTATGGACCCAAATGCACTGCTGAAATACTTATCTCATTTAGAAGGTTATCACCAACCACAGATGCTGATGCGGATACTGATAGAGTTGATGCTCACGTCTGCACGGTGAATGCTGCTGGTGCTTTTTTTTTTTTTTTCCTTTTTTCAAGTTGCTGGCAGGCATTAAAGAAAACCATCGTGACTGCTTGATAGCACATGACTTTACCTTTTATTGTGTCATATACACGATGTACAGTGGCAACAAATATAAACCACTTGGAATCATCTGCTTTTATGTATACATTTCCTTTAAAATATGAACAGATCTTCATCTAAGTTGCCATTATCAACAAATATACAAATAATTTTATCAGTCTAGTCCATCTTGAATACATCGTTTAAACACTCGCAGCGTAATTTGTAAAAAGTATATGAACCTGTAGGATCATGACATCAGAAGATTGGCGTCACAAGTTAAAAAAAAAACTGAGTCCAATCAATAAAACAAGATTGGAGGTGTATGTTAAAATTACTTTTACTCTTTACAAACTTAAAAAATTACACTCAGACATTTTCACACAAAGTTCCTTGCTGATGAATGGTGAACCATGCCTAAAAAAAAGGAGATCAGAAGACTTATGATGTAGATTTGTTGAATTGCATGAAGCTCGATATATGGATATCGTGTAGATTAACATTGAGATGAAAAAAGACCCCGGAGTAACAATATCTATGTTCATGAGTCCACAAATTGTGATGCAGGGTTACATGGACCGTGACGTCCATGAAGGGACGTCTCAGAGAAAACTACTGCTATCAAAAAAAAAAAAAAAAAATCACATCTGAAGTTTGCCAAAGAGTACTGATGCTTTGCAACACTACTGGGAAACGGCTTTTGGACTGATGGAACTAATTTTGCATAGACTTAAAGGCATAACAACATGAAGTGAAGTACGGTAGAGAGAGCATCATGACTTGGGGCTGCTTTGCTGCGCTTCGAGGGGACAATGAATCCGCAAGTGTATCAAGGTGTCTGACAAGATAATGTCAGGGTGGATGTCTGGCAGCTGAAGCTCGGTAGAAGCTCGGTTATTCATTAAGACAACGACACTCAAGATCAAAGTAATTCTAGTACAGAAGGACTTTGCCTTCTCTTGGAGTGTGTTTTGGAGTTTTTAGAAGTGCTTTCAAACAATATTTATTGGATAGCATGTCAAGGATGAGGGCAAAGTGGGAATTGTACATCAGGTGAACTGTCTCGCCTCTGATGAACAGTTTGAGTTTGAACAATTTAGGACTGTCACCCAACTGGTTGAGTGCATGACAGAGTCGCAAACCAAGGTAGTCTTTTGTAAGAGATCATACAGTATTAGTTTTATCCTCCTCACGTTCATATGATATACTTGACTATCTGTAAAGCTTCACTCCTGCATGGTTTCCCTATTCTAACAAAATAGGCCAAGGTCATTTGATCCCCTGGTCCTCCTGTCCTCACAAAATGTCACTGGGAAAGACGGTGAACCCTGAATCAGGCCAGCTCCTGTGTGTGTGTGTGTGTGTGTGTGTGTGTGTGTGTGTGTGTGTGTGTGTGTGTGTGTGTGTGTGTGTGTGTGTGTGCGTGCGTGCGTGCGTGCGTGTTTCAGTGAATGTGAGGTAAATTGAGAAACACAATAAATATTGTGAATTTCTCTGGATATAGGCCCAGTGGTGTAAATGTAGACATTTATCACTTGCTGTCCTTGTTAATTAAACAAACATAAATACATTTCAGTGTTTACAGTTTGTAATTCACTTGCCTCCTCTCGGTGACACAGTGTTTGTCTCATCGTGATACTCAGACGTTTAATGCACAGTGATGAAACCCAAACCTATTTGTACTTCTGAATGTTGCAGCGGTTTATTAAATAATGAGTGAGTTTATTCATCTTAAGTGCTTAAACATGCTCAGCACTGTGGCCTTTAAATGAGATGCTTTTGTAAATATTGTCCTTTTGCCCATTTAGTTTTCATTAACAAATATTGTATTGTCCAGTTCAGTCACGCACAGTCTCGGCTTATTTGCATTGTCCTCCAGCTGCTGGCTCTGATAAGAAACTGTGACCCTGGCTATCATTTCTTCTATGTACAATGTGTTCTACACTATAGCAGTGAGACAGTTATTGGTAATGGGCGTGGCATGTCGACTGATGTTTGCACGTTATACTCTGAGGGGTACAATTTGTAAAAAATGTTCCCCATAGGAGACAGAATCACTCCAGCTGAATCCTATTGAACATTCCTGACGTAAAAGTGGCAGCTCAGACTTGTTTGAGGTTCAAACTGCAGAGAATCCCCTAATGTGGTTGAGATTTTGGAACGAGTTCAGACATGTACCTGTTACTTCCAGCTCCAGACTCCAGAGCTAATATACAAATAATTTTTTTTGTCAGATTAAGGTAAAAGTATGAAATACTTTACAGCCTTATTAACTGTGCATGATGTGAACACATTGTAAATGTAACATTGAAAACTCTTAAAAAAAATAGATTTACTCTGGCCCCTCTACAGGATATGATCACAAAATGATCTAATAATACAGAAACCACATTTTAAATTCATAAAACTTTCGCAGCTAGTCCCTCTGACTGCCTGGGGTCCCAGAGCAGTTTCCATTTTTGCGCTGTTAACAATCTAGCCTAATACATGTTGGTAACATTTGGGCTGGACTTTTGGTCGCTTTTAAAGCCACAACGATTAGTCGTTCACTGAATTGACAGAAAATTCACCACCTTCTAGTTAATAATCAATTAGTCATCTTGAGTCATTTTTTTAATGAGAAAAATGCTGCAATAATCAGACTCCCTCCAAATGTAATGTGGTCTTTTATAAATCTTTTGAATAACTTTTGGTTCTGGACAAAATAAAACTGCATGCTGTACTTTGGGTTTTGGGAAACACTGGTTAACGTTTTTCACCATTTTTGGACACTTCAAAGCTGAAACGGTGAATGAATAAATTGAGAAAATAGGTTTAGATGATAATGAAAATACTTATTTGTTGCCCTAATTACTTCTGTTGATTGTTTTTGATATGATGTTTTCTGACAGATTTGTTTTCTGTTTATAATTTGGTTGGGGAATTTGGGAGAAAAACCTTTTGATGGCTGAAATGATTCATCAAAGTCTTCCAGATCTTGCCAAGGCAATAAATATTGTATGTACAGAGCACTTACAGATCAATAATTATTCAACTTATGACGGACCCCGTATAGAATGAATGCAGAGAAACTGGAACTGAACATTTCTTTTAATTCGTGTCTTAAGTCCTGTAGCTTTTGTAACTTTTACATTGCTCCCACTTGTGTACACACGTATGCCTGAACTTTGTTTATGCTGTATTTTGTTTACTTACTGTCCTCAAACTTAGCGCCTCAGAGCACACCGCTATCATTCTGCATTTAAAAATTGCAAAGAATTGCAAAAACTAAGATAATAATTAATGTTTGAATATAGTGCAGTTTGCTAGCAGCTTAATTCCAACCCTCTTCGCTAGTTTTCCTTAATGATTCATTTATTTGAAATGTTCCATGGGGGCTGGCGCCTCCCTCTTTAGTTGCTGTGTGTCACTTGGCCACCAGTTTGAATGTCACATGCTGAATTTTTAATGATGCACACAGTAATTGGGCGCATGCGTACTGGCATGCTCCACAGTCCTGTCGCTGACATTACATTACATTTCATTTAGCTGACGCTTTTATCCACAGCGACTTACAACACACCGATGGTACACCATCGGGAGCAATTTTTTTTTTTTTAGGGTTCAGCGTCTTGCTCAAGGACACTTCGGCATGTGGACAGGAGGAGCTGGGATCAAACCACCAACCTTCCGATTAGTGTGCAACCCACTCTGCCGACTGAGCTACAGGCTCCCTGACCTCGCAGCCTGGACGAAAATAGCCTTTGGAAGCGTGGCTCCCAGAAAGAGGTCACTTTAAAGCTGGCCCCCCCTCCGTCCGAGTGCACCGCTGACGGTCATATGTGCTCACAGCATGGAGACACTATCAGCATATCTCAATTGGCTTTCAAAGGGCGACATAGATGTTCTCCGTTGGACGTCAAAATTGAAAAGATGACGGGAAAGGGGGCAAGAGGACTGTGTGGGGAGAGCTGCAAATCAATAACGCTGCTACATTCAGCCACTTGTTTTTTTGGGCTGGTGAATTGATGGCTCTGTGCTTTGGCCGTGCTGCCGCAGTAACGGCCCACTTAATGTTAGCGCCTGTGTATTTCGGTCTGAAGATTATGTCCCGTGAATACACAAGGCTCAAAACAATCCTCTGCTGCATTATGCGGAGATATGTAAATGAAAAGCAGAGCTCCAGATCAAAGCATTGCATACGGTTACAGCAGATAAGTAGCAAAGGATCCCTGTGCAGTCATTCAACATTTTACAGAATATTAAACAAGCAAAAAAACTTGAAATCATTTCTGAAGAGTTTGTTTTTTCTCACAGACCATCTCTCCCCCTTGTCATTTCCCTCTCGTTCCCCTTGTCGTTTTCTCTTAATTGGAGGCAGATTTGATTGATGCAGCAAGCATACAAGTTGTAGTTATCAGTATGCATGACTGTATTTGAATATGAACTGAAAAGGCTATTACAGCCCAATTTCACACCCCGCGGGATATCTGACATGTTTCTCCCTCTGTAGAAATCAGACTGTCAAGAGTTCTCTTTCCGCTTTCTGTCCTTTCACATTTTGCCTTAAATTTCTGTCCTCACCCCTCCATCCAATGCTCTAATATGTCATAGCATCTTCACTCGGGTCTCTGACTCTCCATGGCAGCGCTTTCTTGCCTTAGACTTGATCAGCCATGATCAGCGGGCGGCTGCTAAAAGCTTTTCTACATGGGGCTGCCAACCTCTCGCTCAGTAACTATACTTCAATAGGGTTTAATAAAAAGTATTTTTTAAAAAAAATGGAATATATCAGTATTCTGATATCAAGAAAATATGATATAAGACTCTATCGTCTTTTGATTATCATAATAAAATCTAATGGTGCATAATTGTTATCTTTTCCTGGTTTTAAAGGCTGCTTTAAAGTAAAATGATGTCATTTTCTAAACTTGCACGACTACAATAATGTTGCAATATTGACATTGAGGTGTGTCACAAAAATACTTGGATATTTCATTTTTGTCCATATCATCCATCCCTAAAGTTAGTATCTGTCCCTGCTGTTTAATAAACTAAGCATGGAAGGAACAATAAAACATTCACATAGCTGCATCTAACCAGCCTCTCTGCCATTCAGTCACACAAGTCTCGCTGTCTGATTATGATGTTCGGTTGATCCAAGCTCTTCTACTTTGAGTGTCTCCACCTAAAATTCTCCTCAAGTGATTTTGTGGGTGAGATATTATTGAATTAGCAGGAGACTGAAGTCCTGAATCTTTGGTCCCTGTATTTCTGTCGTTGTCAGTAATTCTGCTGAATTATTTTAAATAAACACCTTTTTTGCATTAGATTGCAGGAAGCTGATTGGCTAAATTGGTTACACTGACGAGGCGATATTTCTGGTTCCTTGATAAGAGCTGGTAGAGAACAGGAACAAAAAGGAAACTATTTCCCCTAAAAATGATAATTTATAGCACAAAATATACAAAAAATATATTGTTTATTTTTTAATGAACCTTTTTTAATAATGCATTGGACCAAGGAAAGTGGCGACCTTGTGCCCTCTGTTGGTCTACTGCCCCTGCCTGTGCTTAATAGTTTCTGACAATCATAGAAGTGCTGTTCACTGTAGCCCACTTTTTCCTAAGCTTTACGTCAGAAAGCCTTGCAGTGTGGCTGTCCACCTGGGCTGCAAGAACATCAGCTTATTATGTTTTGTTAACGTGAAGGGGCTGTTAGCTGGCTGAGCGGCCAGAAAGCCACTCTTGCATCATCTTGCAGCTGGCAGTAAGAGCCTATTCTGACCTTGGTTCAACAATCTTTTCTTCTTTGTCCTGCTTTCTTCCCACACGGTTCGATGGCTGAGTCATATCCTTTTTTCTTAAAACCTGCAATAATTAGTGTTGCTGGAGTGACAAGATTGGAGACATTGTGATGGTGTGCTGTAAGTGTGACGCATCATTTTCACCTTTAGAAACTGTGGTATTCTGTCAACGGATTCAGGAGATACTTAAATACAAACCTCCTCATGCAGTGAAATCATCATCTCTCTTGTTGCTTGCTGTTGCCTCATCATTTACATTAACTATTGCCTGGATCTAGTTTCACAGTGTTTATTTATAAACTACAAACTGCTAGGATTTGTACTGGCTCTTGTTTTGCTTATCAGGATTTAAATGTTTTTTTTTGGGATGCATGGACCGCATCTGCTATAAACTGCCCCTGTTAGGCATACTGGGTATTGGATAGTCAAGGATGAACCCCATTAAATACAGTTTGTTTTGTCAGTGTTTTAGCATTCAGGGTTTGTACACTGTTAAATTCAGCAAGTACAGGGTCTAGCCTCATGGTAATTCACATTAAGATAATCAAATAAGTTATACGTAATGTGGTGTATATCATGTTTCATAAACTGGAGGATCAAACAGCATTGGTCTCAGACTGGTAATATATATCAGCATACCCTGAGCTGAGTGTCAAAATTGGTATCAGGAGTGAAAAAGTCAGTTATTGTGGAAGAAATATTCAGATCCTTAACTTAAAGTACCAATACTGCAATATACCGTAGATACACTATATTCCAGTGAGTTTGTAACATTTATAAAATTCTAATCTTCAAAGGAACTAACAAATATTTGCAAAGTGAAACATACAATATTGGTGAAATAGAAGAAGTAAATGTACCTCAGATGTATTCCTAAGTAAATGTAGTTTTCTCAGCTGTGAGTCAGATCCATCTCAGTGTAAAGGCTGTGAGGTGGCTGTTGTTTAAGATATACAATCTGGTTGTTGTGTTAGCTGGTCAAAGTCCACAAGGTGGGCCAGCGGATCTACCGTAAGACGGTTGTTTGAGGTTAAAGCTGTTAAGCTGCATTACTCAAAAGAAAGTAAAGTGCTGCTCAGCTCATTATCCAATCGAAGGGACCTCCCCTGTCCTCAGTATGTAGATGGAGAATAGCAAGTCTCACCACTTCTTGTACGTCATAATCTTTCTCCGTCACTGGAACATTTGGTGGCACTTTCCACAGGAGACACATATTACAAAAACAAAGCATTACAAAATTTACCCAGTGTCGATCCTAAACAATAGATATCACAAGCAAAACAATACGAAACGAAGCATTTCACCTCGAAACATAAAAGTGTTAAATCTGAACAAAATACTTGTTTAAGGCAGTAAAACTAAAAAAAATAATGGCTAAATGTAGATTAAAGCAGAATACCCTAAAAAAAAAAACATCAGATCTCAAACTAGACAAATAACATGATATATTGTCATAACAGAATTGTTAATGTTCAACACACCTTCTATAAGTCCTCATATATGCCGTGAGGTTGTAGTTTTGAACCAAAAAAGGTCTATTTGGCCATGTTTTTAAGTAATATCTTTCCATCCCAGGAGTATGGGTTAAACTTAAATTGTCTCTCGGTAACTCAGATTTGAGACTTTTGGATCTTACAGGATGTTTCACATGCTTTTGTATAGTGTGTGCCCTGCTGGTGACAGGCCGGGGGATGTTTACATGCTTCAGTGTATTTATTTAGCCTGTTTAGATACGTCATAAGTACATTGTGTTTTCACGTGTTATTCTGTCGTCCTTTTTTCCCCCTCCGCCATTATTCTTAGTGTATCATGGCTGTAATACAAGCTCTAATCGATGTGTTTATTAGTGGACTTAAGCCTGTCATAGCCTGTAGTATTTCTCAGTATTTGCATGCCTGTGCCATAGCTTTGTCCTTGAATACAGCTGTGAGGTTGTGTGAAATAAATTACCCTCTGTCGTCCCTGCTCCACCTCGCATCTCTTGCTGCCTGCTGGGGATTGGTGGAGATGGCAGTAACGGCCTCTCAGATTGGTGGACAGTGATAGTGGTTTATAACAGGTTCGGTGGCTGACTCTTTGTCTTAAAATAGTGAGGGATTCAGCGGGAGGAGGCTGTGTGTGTGTGTGTGTGTGTGTGTGTGTGTGTGTGTGTGTGTGTGTGTGTGTGTAAATGTGTGTGGTAGTGCAGGACAGCCTTAAGTGTAGTTAGGGGGAGGTACCTTAAGGTTAAGCTCAGTGTGCAGAGCAGTGGGAGTCTATTTAAAGGATACCACCTCCCTCTCTTGAATTATTCAACAACAGTTTGCCCCTCCCCCACTTCTCATCAAGATCAGCTGGAGGAAGTGGTAGCTGGGCCAATGGGATTACAGTCCTGTGTGTGTGTGTGTGTGTGTGTGTGTGTGTGTGTGTGTGAGAGAGTGAGTGTTTCTGCAGCTGAGGGAGAGCAAGCCCAGACAAGTAGCAGCAGCAGCAGCTCTGCCTGTGTTTGTTTGTGTGAGTGTGTGTATGTGTCTGTAAAGAAAATGTAGGGCAGCCACTTTTTCTCCCTCCCTCTGCCGTCTCTCTCCCTATCTTTTCCTCTGTCTTCCTTTGTTTCTGTGCTGCTGTAGCTGCAGTCGCCACAGTGACGGCTGACATTGTTGCCTCGGCTCTACTTCCCTGTTTGCTGAGGCTCGGCTCTCTCCAGGTGTGGCTCACCTCAAGGATTTTACAGAAGGGGCATGTAACCTCCCAGAGAAACCATTGTCTGTGTGAGGGTGTGTGTGTGTGTGTGTGTGTGTGTGTGTGTGTGTGTGTGTCTGTCTGTCTGTCTGTCTGTGTGTGTGTGTGTGTCTGTGTGTGTGTGTGTGTGTGTCTGTGTGTGTGTGTGTGTGTGTGTGTCTCTGTGTGTGTGAGAAAGAGGAGTGAGGTGGCTTCAGGATCCAGACATGAATTCCTGCTGGAAGATGAAGATTCAGGTACAGATTCTTGCTATTGGTGATGTTGCTGTTGTGGGTGTTTGTCACTGTGTTGTCTTTTGTTGATGATGCTGATGTCGATGTTGTCATTGTTGTGGTTATTTCCATTGCTGCAGCTTCCACTCAGGGATGCATGCTCTGTATTCTCTTAAAAATATTGTTCACATGCCCGCAGTAGTTGATCACATATAAGGCACGTGCAAAGAAAAGAGGATGATAACAAAAGGGAGATGGGGACATATTAGTACTTACCTTTCAGTGGTTGTTGTGGTGAGGCCTTCTGTCTCCGTGGTGATGGGAGAGCCCTTCTGCTGCAGTAGCCGAGCGATGAAAGAGTTGCCAGGAATATGTGGTTTTGTCTGTTCATGTGTGTGTGTTTGACAGAAAGGTGTGGGTAAATGGAGAGCAAAATTAACAGAGACATCCTTTCTTTGCATCCTGTCAAGCAGAAGCAGCAGGATCATGTTGGGGGTTATGGATTTATTTATGTGCGAGTACATTATGTTTGTTTTTCCCGTATCTCATATGTGCTTGTGTTTTTGTTCTTTAGCTGTATCTCTCAGGGACTCTGAATCCTGTTTGTAGTTTTGCATTCAGTGCACATGCCTGGGCGTGCGTGCATGTTTGTTTGTGCATTTCAGAGGAGCATCTGCCACCTCTTCAATGTGAAAGGTTGACCCACTTTCTCCAGTGCCACTACCCTTTGTTCAGAATGAGTGGGGGTGCACAAACATACAGTATATAACTTCCTTCAGGCATTGTTATCTATTTGCGTGTTGTCACAATATTTGGCAACAGATTACGAAAGCACAGAACATTTTGAATACCATATCTTGTCAGATTCAGTACACATGAACTCATTAAACCCTGGCCCGTCATGCTCTGTTGTTTTTCTGTGTTTTTCGCCTTGCCCGTGTGTCCTGGCATTTAACTGTACTTGTTCTTATGAAAGTGCAAAAAGAGGCAGGAGCTCTGGGAGTCTGCTGCTGTGACTGTTTGCTAATAGGTACACACAGGAAGTCCGCAAACAAACACGCGTGCAGTCTGATATATATATTTACCCTCTCAGTCCACAGCTTAGCATATCACATCATCGACTGATGCACCAAATCACAGAGCTTTGTGTCAGATCTGCAGCTGGGGGGACGGAGAGGAAGAGGAAGATTAGTGCAGTCACATGTCATGGCAGAGCTTAAAACATATTCTGGAGGGGAGTTGGAGGGAGAAATGACAAAGAGGAGGCAAGAAAGAGATAAGGCCAGACAGGAGAGGATAGCGATGCAGAGGGTATTGTGCACACAGGTGTGTGTTTTCTGCAACGCTGTGATAGTTTAATTCATAAATTGGGTATTTAGCAGCATGCCCACAGAGAAGCTCCATTTACAGTTTTGTCTTCCACTTGTGCTTCTTGTTTCCCCCTGAAAAGGCTCAATTTAACAACCCCCCCCCCCCGAGTATAATTTTTAACATTCAACAGAACTGAGAACTGAGCACTCGTGCTGTTAGTATCGCGGTACATGTTGGAAGTTATAACAAAAAAAAAAAAAAGAGAGAGAGAGAAACTTGTTTCAGATGTTCCTACATTTTAGATAGGGTGTTCCTACTCCCAGCGGGTGCCAGAGCTAATGCTTCTCCAAGCAGCTGCTAAGTGCTGTAAGCTATAAAGACACTGTTTGGTGGGCTTGAGCCTTCTGTTGTTGTCTGACTTTTTGCTCTTTCCTTCTTAAAGCTGAAATTCCACTGAAATATTTTTTCACTCGCTCCTCTCTTGTCTTTGATGAGGCGACCTTCTTGGTTTCTGCAAGCAATTCTGCGAGCCTGTGAGTGACCGAGGGTTCAGGCACTAATAATGCAGCTAATTAGGAGGCACTACGCCAAACTAATTATCTGTAGCTTGGCTTTTTCATACAAGTCATAAATAATGACTTGTGTCATGACAGAGTACAACCCAAAGTCCAGCTAATGAGGAAACGTGGCCTCGCTGCAGTGTCACAAAAATATTTCCCTGTATCTTTGGATCTCTTGTTCTCTTTATAAAGCCGTCACCCATCGTCATATTTCACTTTACGTCCCCGAGGACTGATGTCTGGTACTCAGATCTGATTCTTACTGTCGTCCTCGTTGCTGTTGGATGAGACTCTTCTATTGCATCTGTGGAATATTTTTATTGAGTAAGCTGGTGACAGAGGAGGCTTGGATCGAAGATGGATTCAGAAGACTTCTTTATTGGACACGCAGCATGGTGAGAAGTTCACAGCCTGCTGGGCTGCGAAGTTCTCCAACTTCTTGAGAAAAACGTAAAGGCTTTTTACACTCCCGTTACATAGTAGCGGGGTGGGATGTACTTTTCGGAATCAGTCACGCCCCTATCTTGGGTACAATGGTTGCACCCCGGGTGTCAGCTGACGAAACATTGGTCCATACATGGATGTCAGCCAGCTAGCCATATGTCCATACATTTAACAAGCACTCATTGTTGTGATATCAGTACATTACACAAAACAACTATCATTCACTCCTAGAATAGATAATAGTCCATAGATAAGTACAGAGCACATGCATGCAGGCTGCTTTTAGTTCTGCTTTAAGCAACATACCATTCGTGTCATCTGATCAAACACAGTTCCTCTGTGATTAGCAGTGTTGTGTATACATTGTCAGTTTTCGCAATCACGCGTATAGTGTCGCAACAGAGTGGAAATATATACTCGTATGTTTTGCTGAGACTGCTCATAAGCTCCTATAATATTACGTATAATGTAATCAATCCTAACATGTATATACAGGAGATATGAACTATCGCCACACATCCATAATACTGCCTTAAAGCCTGATGAGAAGAGGTCACCATCCACACAGCCCTGTACTGAATATGATGGTCACTGTCTCCCCTCAACCATATCCTGTTTTGACATACTGATGTAATTATGCCTAAGATGAAGTGAGATGAGGGACAGAGCAGCAGCAGCAGGAGGAGGTGGAGATGGAGGTGGAGGTGGTGGCAGGGAAACCATAAGCTCACATGCTGGTGATGAGAGCACAGAAAGACATGCTCATTCACACAGAAAAACATTGTGCACAAACACAGAGTCTGGGGGGGGTGTCCTTCCTCTCCTGCAGACTCGCAAGTACCCGAGTTTGATGTGGCTTTATGATAAACACTCACTCACGCAAACACTCACTCACACACGCTGCAGGCTGACACTTTAGGGCTGCAGTTTTGTTTAGCTAATTCCTCGTGTAAGGGGAAACATATACCCCTGAATAAGAAATACTGCCACATCGGAAAAATGTTCAGCTGCTCTGTAGAAAAAGTAGAATCTCAAAAAGTTGATTTGTAAAAAAAAACAAAAAAAACAAAACTGTCACCACTTCGATCTAAAATACATAACCTCTCGGTATATAACATCCACCTCTCCACCCCCCCTCCCCCGAGACACAGTTATTGTAGGTTTGCTTAGACGTCTGTGGTCAACCAAGCTCTGCGATGATTGTTGTTGCTGTGCATAGTTGAAAGTTCTCATCTGTTTCTGCTCTCCTGCCCAGCTGCCCACTCAGAGTCAGCCTGCATTTCCTCCATAAGTGGCTGCTGGACACTGACAGGGACAGGAAACCATATAAGGGGCGACTTCCTCTCCCGATGGCACTCTTTGTTGTGGATGTTTGATATTGCGAGGATGTTTTAGTGTGACCTCTGAGGATGGAGGAGCTCATGAATGCAATGTTTACTCAAATATCTCGGTATCTCGTATTGCTCTATGTGCCTGTTTGTGCGCGCCACCTGTATTATAAGGCTAAGAATGTATTTTTAATGGCCTGCCAGACATTGCTGGCATTTGATTTTTGTAATTTGATCAAAAATGATCATAGGAGTTGAGGCTCTACATAGGAATCTCAGTTACCTATGTCTGGGAGGGAAATCTTGTGTCAGCTTGTCTGCAGCATTTAAAAAAAAAAAATTAAAGAAATTGGGTGGCCTATATTTTAGATCTGTATTTGACAGAATGATCAGCCCTCAAGAGGATCTGGATATGCTCATGCCATTCATTTCAGAGAAGCTATTCAGATGTAAACACAACATGCAGTCTGCCACAGGCTAAACTCCGTTTCTATTAGTATTTATGTTCAGGTTCTGTTTCTTTTTAAACCTGTAACACCCAAGTACCCTCTCTGTGTTATCTACGTAAATAAAAACAAATCATTTTCAAGGGTTTATCACGTTGTTGGACTGATCTGATGGTAGGAAGACAGGAGTTTTAAGGTTGTAGTTGCACTCTTAATAGAGTGGACTCTGCCATGCATTTCCCTGAATTATGTTTGAGCTTTATTTTCACACATTACACGTTTATATTCATGCAACTTTTCATGGAAATCTCTGAACGTTGTACATTGTGTTTAAATCCTGGAAGTTGGGAAAGAGGTAAATTGCAGGCCACTGAGGTGACGCAATGAGGAAATTATACAGCTCCTGTTGAATGGAAGAGTTCAGCAGCTTGCAGAGTTCACTGGGAAATGTAATGAATTTAACAGAGAAAAGAACAAGAGAGGGAGAGAGAGAGAGAGAGAGATGTCACACACGCACAAACGCCTCTCCATTAATTTCACTGATTTAATTCCTTCGACAGTCACCTCATTACCACTGTCTGATCGCTATCATTCATTTATCTTCTCTGTCTCTCACTCTATGCCTCTTGAGCTCTCTCTTTTTCCTCCTCCGCCCTCTTCATCTTGTTAGGATGTTGGCAATTTGTAGCAGGAGATGACAAAGTGTGTTCTTTGGCCCTTTTTCAACAGAGGAGCTGTACAACTCTCTGTCAGTACTGGGCAACAAGCGACTTATTGTTGTAATAAAAATCTATGAAATGGTTAAACCCTTCTAATAAAATGTGCTTTATAGTTTGGTGGAGATATTTAGAATTCCACTGTATATAGGGGTCATTGCTGAACATCTTTTTATGTTGTGTTGAGGCCATTATTGAAAGTAATTTGTTAAAATGCCCTGACTAAATTTGTACTGCTTTAAATCATTTTAACTTCTGGCTCTTTTCTTCATCTTGACATCCTGAAGAAAAGTGGTTGTTTTTTTTGGTTTGTTTTTCCAAAAGCATTGTTTTCTCATGTTGGGTGATTCTTTTTGTCTGTGGAAAACAGGTCATTTGTTATTACAGCAGAACGTGGAGCTGCTGTGGAGGGCTGGCTCTGAGGCAGAGGAAGCTGCAGGAGTTAGTTATGTCTCTGCAGTGGCTTCAAAGAGGTTGATACTCTTTTCTTCTCCAGGGCTGAAGTGTGCTGTAGTAGTTGTGACGTGTTTACGTGTTGGCGCCTACATGTCACTAATAATGATTAGATCTCATGGTTGATGCTTTTTCTTCCATGAATGGAAGCCTGTAATGCACTGCAGCTGAATGAATGTTGTAACTATGGAGCACTGGTGTTGTTTATTCATAGGCAGGAAAACAAACTCGAGAGCCATTACTGTATCTCTGAGTATCACAATCACTGGAGAGTGAGTTCAACAAGTCCAGGCAAGTCCTTTGACATTTGGTAAGATTCTCTGAGAACGAGTGAAATGGATGAAGTCATACATTTCTAAAAGTTTCTTTTCTATATATAATACACAACAGACATGATAATAGTGCTTTAAAGTATTGAAATTTATAAACTGTCTCAAAATGTTAAAAAAAAGAAGTTGCGAGCTCTCATTTGTGACCCTAAACTATCATGTGAAAATCACGTTGTTGGGATTGAAACTGTTGTTGGTCCAGGAGAGAACACAACAGAACTGACTGCGCGGCTCAGGTTTTTTTTTCAGAGAAGCTGTTGACCTCAAACAAAAATCTGTATGCTGCGTCTGTGTGAAACAGTGCAGAAAGCAGGAGGAAGCATCTGACCGCAGGATTCAATTCTCTAAATTTGAGAAGTGAATCAAAAATAAGAGATATCGACCTTTTCGCTGGTAAACTATTTTCAATGTTTTTGTTACCTTTTCAAAATCAGTTCTACAATAGAACTTAATTAAGTCGCTTTACTTTTTTTTAATTTCATGCACATTTACATTATTTGTGGTTAAATTTTGAGTTTGCATTAATAATCAGAGTTTGGACTCGGTGTTTGGTCTAGACATGACATTTAAGAGTCAGCTTCAACTGAAAAACTGGGATGGACTCTTAGCTGTTTTCTGACATTTTGAAGTCTAAATGATTTATCTGTTCATAAAAAAGTAATCATCACATCAGCTGGCCATAAATATAATAGGAACTTCACTAAAAAGAGGTTGTAGTTGTTCATGAATTCTCAAAAAGCTGCCCAATTTTTTAAGGTTGCAAAATTATTCAGTGTTTTGTTTAGAAATGCCAGTGATTTATAATTTCTAAGACCTAAAGTAATAATCTCATTTAAATTGTTTGTTAAGTCACTGTATCGCCAAATGAGGTGGAACAATGGCGACTGAACCTGTGGTCCTCTGACGCAGTTGCAGTATTGTAAACTGAATGAGCTCAGTGTCTTTGGAGACACTGCAGAGAAAAATCACAAGCGGCTCAGTTGGTGACACGTTTTAGATCACTTTGCAGCGGTTGTTCCGCCAGAGACGGTAGATGGGACGCAACAGGCTCACTCTTCATCTGCCAACTGAAGTCCAAAAGCACAGCAATGGCTGCTTATCGCCACAGGTGCTGCCAAAGAGAATGAAGCTTTGATCTGAGAGTGTAACTGAATGATGTTGTCAGATGTCTTGTGTTTTTTTACAACCAACAGTCCAAAACCAAAATATATTAAATTTACAGTAATACTAAAGTGAGAAAACAAACAGATTTTCCAATTTAAGAAGGTGAAACCTGTATATGTTCAGTATTTTAGCTTTACTAAACAAATCAACCAATTAAATTGATTATGAAAACAACTTTCAACAGATTTTCTTGATTGATGAAAATGTATGAAATTGTTTAATTTCTAACTTGCGCTTCCCTCCAATTAGTGTACAGTACAATGTGTGACATCTTCATTAAATATTACATCTAATACTGAAAAGTTCTGTTGAGGAAAGGAACTTTGTGAAGAAGAGACACATTTCAAAGAGGCCGGGGTTAAATCCACAAAGGTTTTATCTTTTTGAGATTCTTGCATAAAAGCGAGCTGAGCCTTCCTCCCAGCGGGCTAAGAACAGAGCCCTGAAACACACAGTGATCCCTCTGAATATGACCTCTTCTCCTATGCTGCACTATCCTAAGCTTTTTTTTTTCCTTTTTTCTAAAGAAAAAAAAAAGAAGCTTGAGTCTTTAGAGTCCAGTCTGAAAGTGGTGTTATCAAAGGCTGGTGCTGCTAACAGACCCACAGAGGAGGTGTAGAAAGACAGACAGAGCGGACTGTGAAACCTGAGCCCTTCTTTATCAGAATTATGCATGAGCTCAGAGAATAAGGCCCTTTATAGTGTACAGTCATGGTGGCAGCAATGAAGGTGACTCTTAGACCTTGTCCTGTATGTAACACAGCTTGGGAGTTAGGGTTTTAAAGGGAAATTGCATTTGAAAGAGAAAATAAATGGAGATTTATTTCTCTTCTCATCTTTTGTCTTCTGTGTTCAGTTTCTCCACTCTAATCACTGCTGTCTATAAAAGCCAAGAGTCCATTTGTGGCCTTGTTATTTCCAGAAACCCTCTGTCAGAGCAGATCCGCTTGTTACACCATTTGTTGCCAAAGAAGAAGTATTAAGGGCAAGGATCATCAATTTGTTCTCTCCTTTTGCTGTGCGTTTTATCCCCGGCTGTCATCTCCACACAAAACTACATTTTTATGCTCTTCAACAATCTAACAATTGATTTGCTGAACAAATTCCACCCATTGAGAGCTATATTTGCCATTTTGTGGCATTGTATTGAACGCATTGAAGAAATAATGACATGGAAATGGAGAAGAACTTCTTCATTATAATCCAGTAGTACAGCAGGAGACTTGGCTCTTAAGCTCTCCGCGCAGTTAGAACTGCAAGAAAACAAACTTTTCGTAGTCTCCTTCTATCGTCGTTTCTATACTTTTGAATGTGAATTCAAGTTGTATCGCTGCATAAGCCAGGAAGTACATTTTACAGGAGGATGGCAGATTAGAACTCGAGATGAAGACAGTTTGAGATTGGAGATAAGGGCTCCAAGCTTGCAGCTAACATTTTAGTCGATCAAAGCACCAGAACATTGTGTATAGACTTTTATTTACATGAAATGTCAACTCTTTGCTTGTTCATTTGATATAAACATTTGCTATTGCCCTGTGACTGGTTGACTGTAGTTAGAGGTGACACAAAAGATGACAGATGTGTGTTTAATTGTGCTCTCTGCAGTGACCACAGATTCATAGCCTTTCTCTCCCACCAAGACCAGCTGAGGGTCTGACTGCACTTTTAAGCTAAATATTTGTGTATGTTTGGATGTGAGTGCATTGTCCAAACTCTGCAAATAAATATATTTAATACAGAAGTTTTCATTTTATCAACATGGTTGGGAGGGTGTGTGTGTGTGTGTATGTGTGTATATATCTTGTTTACATGTCCTCAGGCGTTTACTGAGATGGGAGGAAGCAGGGAGAAACAGGGAGAAGCACAGAGTGATGGAGAGACTCTGCACATGCAGTACTCCTCTGTCACCATGGCAACTAGTCACAGCTAGGACATATGTGAATTGTCGAAGTAATTAGAATTGGGAGCATGTCTTGGAGTCTGTTAGTGGCATAGCAGTGAAAAGCAGGCAGCGACGTTGGACAGGCCCCCAAAGGTCCTAAAAGTCCCAGTTTCACTGCAGTAATCTTCTTATCGTCCATTTATGTCTAATATTGACCCCCTATTTACACAAAAATGTGCTCTTAAAACAAGGGAATAGTCAAAGTTGTTTTTGATCCTTTTTAGACATGCTATTAACACGACTCTCGTGATTGAAATGTCAGTGAGGTAGTTGCTCTACCACTTTGATATAGACTAAAATATCCCAACAAATAGCAGATGGAGTGCCATTAAATGTTGTACATGGTATCTAGAGGATGAAATGATACTGATTTCGGTAATCCCCTAACTTTGACGCTAACATCAACATTTAGATTGATTTTTTTTTTTTTTTTTTATGTCTCGAAAGCTGTAGGATCAATCGTCACAAAATGTCAGTACATGCTTTCACCTCCCCCTCAGGATGAATTGTTATTTCATATTCCTTTTATTTTGTATCATCATGGTTAAAATTTCAGTTTAGCAATGTCCAGTCAACATTTTTTTTATGAAGCACATGAAAAAACAACTGCTGACCAAACTGCTGCTCAATCAAAATAACAGACTCTATAAAGCAACACAATAAAAACACATAGTCCATTTTAAAAGACAACAAAATGATAAAAAGCAATAAAAGAGAAGCAACTTTCAAAAAAGCTAAGGAATATCAATGTGTTTTAAAATGGCATTTAAAACCCAGCAGCGTAGGAGCTGAACAAACATGCTGAGGCAACTCATTCTAAAGTCTGGCGGCTACAACGGCACAACTAAGATGCTTAATATTACACCGACTTAACATCCGGATATATTCATTGCCACTATGAGCCAGGCAGGTCTCTTCAGTTAAACTGAGAGACCTTTAACTTTAAAAAATGTATTGGAAACAAGTAAATTTTTCTTTGAAATGTGAAATATTCTTTTATTAACATAAAAACATAAAGGAATCAATTTCAGAAAACAACACTTGGTAAGAAGGAGATTAATGCAGTGTTAAATATCAGTAATGACTAATCACATCTCATCAGTGCTATTAATGCAGGGGAGATAGTTGATTTGTGGGTATCTGGGCCTATAAAGCTGCCATGCGTGGTCTACAAGAGGTGGTAGAGTTCAACAGGAGCCAATGCGACTACATTTTTTTTCCCCTAAACAGTTTAATCAGGTTGTACTTTCATGTGTTCATGAGGTTGAAAAAATATCCCCATAGAGTTGATCTCTCTGCAAAGATTTGTTTGTGTCCACAGCCCTGTTAGTCCTGGTTTGAACTCAGCATTATGTAACGATGATTGATTACTTATGAAGGAAACATGCAAGGCTTTAATACCAACACTGAACACAGCACAACATGGCTGTTTATCTGAGTCTCTGATGCAAGCCGAGAACACTGACTGGGAACCGAGTATCATTACAGGCTCAAAATAAAACTTGACCGTGCCGTACGCTGGGAGTATTGGCCTCTTTACTGCCTGTGCAATGATACAAATATTGTGATACCATTTAGTTTGGAGTTTGGGTGGCTGCATTATGCAATCAGTTCATCCTCATTTCGTCTCGTGCCAGAAAAACTTGATTTATCAACTTCTAGATGCCAAACGGCTTAAGCTCAAAGGCCCCAGAGCTGCTGAGAAATGCAGCTCTGCTGTGCTCATCACACAGAGACAGACTGAATGAATCAGCCCTAGCTAATCCTTCCCTCTTCATATTGCTTCACTCATACAACCATATAGGTGTCCATACGTAATTTACTTTCCTTTTGCTTTTTTAGATTTTAGTACGAGTTAAATATTCAGAGTCAGTATTTTAGCGCAGCATCAGGCGGTTTGAAACCATCAGTAACATCATAAGCTCGTTCCTAACTTATATTTACCATAAATACATGCGTGAGTTGATCTCTAACAGCAGCGCGGGGTGGACAACCATTGGATAGATTTCTGTGTAATTTGGTACAAATATTTATATCCCACTCAGGATGAGTTGGAATCACTTTGGTGACCCTCTGACTTTTGGTTTATGACAAATATCTGTAAAACTAATGAGATTCCAGCTGTACTTTGTGTTTAGTGCAAACTGTCAAATGCAGTTAAATATTGTAACTGCTAAACACGAGCATGTTAGCATTGTCACTGTGAGGACATTAGCATAACAGATATGAATTAGGTGTTTATGTTGGACAACAATCATTGTACACACTGATCATTGCAAACAAAGTGTAATTCAGATAGTAACAATGTGCCGTATCTCTCGTATGTCAGTTCTCAGTGTATAGATGACATTACAATGTGTTTTTCCATCTTTTACAGAATGAAAAGCCTCTGGGTCACTCTGCAAGCAGATCCAGCAATATATCAAAGGTGAGCAAAGCACATACATTTAAAAAGATGTGATTGAAAGATGTACGACCAGGTTCCGTCGCAAAGAAATGGGGACAAACTTAAAGACAAGCGGGTGGCAGTGAGGTGAGCTCTGGAAGACGGCAGAAATCGACAGAGCAGATAGACATGCAGTGGAGTGAGAGCAGGTGATGGATAACCTGCCTCTTTCACATCACTTCGCCCCAATCAGAGCTGCCTCTGATCAACCTCTGTGACTCTTGTGTTTTTCTATTTTCTCACTTTCCTTTCTTCTCCATCGCTCCCTGAGGTGAGTTTACAGCCTGCTCTGAATATAGCCCCACAGTTTCACTCCTTGTTCTCCTGAGCCTCTTACAGGATAAACCCTTTACTTGTGTTGATAGATGTCAGGGTCATTTTGTCACTACGGGACGGTACTGGCATTAACGTTTGATCCACAAGCCGCTCGCTATTCGAATGTGAACAACACTGAAGTTATTACACCCAAGTGACAAATATACCGATAATCTTTAGGGTAACAGTTATGGGTAAACATAAATACTGTTTTCTTAGACAGTGTGCCACTTCATGACTAAAGGGGTACAACAAACACTGGCCGCTTTACAAAAAATGTAAATTGTTTGTCACTGAATAATTTGAAACAAATTCACAGATTAAAAAAACGTTTCAATTTAACGACAAATAAAAATGTTTCACACCCTTTGGACATTGGTGGTCTCAATAGTTGTAAGGGTTGTTATAATTTTAATGTACCTGGCTTGAGTCATTTCATATTTATTTCCGTATGATATTTAATGTATATTTAACATACAAACCAGGACACAATATTCACATGTTTCTTTGCAATACAGCTGAACAACACCCACTTTAAGGACAGTAGATTTCTAGGCGTTTCCAGGATGCAATAACATTTAGCAACACCGGAGCTTTACAACACAGTATATCATGACACAAGCACAACTTCAGTGAGTATAAAGTCTGTCAACATCGAGCTACAGTAGGAAGTACAGGTGCAAACTCAAATGTTTACAACAGCCCAGATCGGACAATAATCTTTAAGTGAGCTAATAATCGTGAACTCCTGTGGTTGTCCTGTGTGATAAATGTGTGTTTGTCAGAGTCATCGCCTTCAGATCGGTGTGGCCTGTAGCTCATCTAAAAATGAAGGCTGAAATTATAAAACTGAAGACTGGCATTCATCAGCATGTGCTTAAAAGGACTAGTTTTGAAATTTTGGGAAATGTGTTTACTTTCTGTCAAAGTCAGATGAGAAGATTGATACCACACTCATGTCAGTCCATTAGATATAAAGCTGCTGTCAGTCTTAACTTTGTATAAAAATAGAAAATCGAGAAAGTAAGTTATCGAATGTTGATCTATGATCTTAATGGACGTGGAGTATTTAGTGTAGAGCTTGAAGAGAGCAGTGTCAGCCTGAGGTAGTAACCACATTGTTTCCCTTTTCGTGGGGTGGATTTCATTGTTTAGCAGACAATCTGCATTGTCATTGAATGTCCTATGTGGACCGCCATTCTTCTGAGAAATGTGTGTGTTATGGGTGATAGACATGAAGTATGAACGAGGCTCTTAAGTTTGACAGCTTTTATTAATAATCAACAGTCTGCCTGCCAGCTGTTGCTCTTTCCTAAAGGGAGATACAACTGACTGACGGGTTTTAAATCGGTATTAATTGTTCTCCAGATTGACAAGTCTTCTGGGACTCTCAAACAGTTTAAGAGTCAGCTTGTGACTGGAAAAGTCATTGGTTTGAATTGGTAGACCAATTTTGAAGACAAAAGAAATAGCACAATAAAGTCTTGACAGATACTGCCAAAGACTCATACTGAAAACAAAAGCTTTAACAGTGGATTGCTATATGTGTGGAATATATTTTCAGTACCACACCATCCTCCTGAAACCACTCTCGCTGGAAGCTGCTCGAATAAGAATATGATCTGCCATACCACAGAAGATGATTTTATGCATGTATGCAGTGCATTTATAAGGTTCCCCGCTCTCTGCAGTATTGGCAGGATGAGATGAAAGATTTCCATATCACCAGTAGTGACTGAAATGTTCCTCTTTGCTGAAAGAATGTAAAATGTAGGTCAAGTTCATTTATGTTGCAAAACTAGCTCGCAGTAAAATGTACAACTGCTAAGGCATTCAGTTCATTTACACATTTGCATTGTGTACGAGCCGCTGGTGAAAGTCCTCTGGATGATCTTGACTGACATGCGATTGTTTTCATTCATTTCCTGGTGATCTCCAGCCAGACTCAAAATAAGGGCACCAAAACAAATGCTGGATTGCTTCACATGGCACAGATTCAAGCTGAATCACATCAGCTCATGTCAGATCAAATCAAAAATGAATGTGCTCGTATCCAATTGTTGACCTACTTAAAAGATAGCTCTCTATATAAATAACCACAGCATCGGCCTGAGAGGAATATTTCATAACATCTCTGGCTTGGCACGACAGCACAGTCTGGATAATTTGAAAGCTGACATCCAAAGAATTTGTTCATTCTGTCAACGCACCTGCTCTTGTTTCATACTGATCACTTGGCAGGATGCTTGTTGTCCTCTTGGCTTTCACAACTTTTTAGGTGTATACTGTCAATGAATTGTTGGTGTTAGCAGCTTTCTCCTCTCTGAAGATGACTCGAAAATGCATCTAAATTCTAGACATCCAGTTGCTTTTAAGATTCCCACAGGAATACCTGCCAAGAGACACTCACGCAAGAGAGATTTATATAATAACTGGAAAGCAAGCAGCTGAATTTAGCTGGGAGTACTATTTTTTTCATAATGGTGAGACCGCATCCATCAGTGAGCTTACTGTGTGTGTGTGTGGGGGGGGGGGGGGGGGGGTGTTAAGGTGTATGGTTGTAGGTATAAACATATGTGTATCCAAAGCCAGAATCTCATTACCTCTCATCTGCTACATGTTTGTTTTCCCATTGACTCATTTTTTCATTAGTTATCTTCTTTCAAGGTGTTCAGAGAGTTGTGAAAGAAAGGTGGTGTTGAGGGCAAATAATCAGCATTTTTATGTGAAATAAAAGAATGGTCAGTATTGAATGTATGTATATATATGTATATGTATATATATATTTTTTTTTTTAAAAAGCAGCTCTGAAAGCATTATCAGAGCACAGAGTGTGGGCTAAGGATTGCCCGCTGATTTGACGCGAGGTGATTTTCCACTCGGTGAGGTCAGGAGGCTTAGCTGTAGCCGATTCTCTCTTTAGCACAGTTTAGCTGCACGATGCCTCCTACACTGTTTGGGAAGGAATTAAGGTATTACAGTCCTCATAAAGACACAAAGCAGCGACTCACTGCTCAGTGGGCTGCCGCTGATAGTGAGCCAAACATCTGGTGATGCCTTCAAATTCAAGCTGCTGCAGTTTTGCAGCATTTCAGGCTCCACTGCTGCAGTGCACAACCCGGAGCTGTCCTCCACATCTCCACGGGGCCGGTTCAGTTTGTCTGTTCAGCTTGGCAGACCCCTGATGTTAAGAAGTTGGAGCTACATAATGCAAAGCTACATAATGCAAAGCATTTTTAGCAAATGATGTCGAAGCCATGCTACTAGTTTCAAGAAAGTAACATCAACTGTTCTTCGAGCGCATTGTAGTTTGTGTGGTTTTCTTCCTCAAACTGGCTGTATTGTTTATTTTTACTAGTTTCTGCTGAAGCGAGCTTTGGTCCTTGGAAAAACCAGACTTTGTCTCCAATTTTGTAAAATTACACCCACGGAGGATAAGTAATAAAAACCAACATAAAAATCTATGATCAGAATTTCAATCACTGCAACAAAACTGCAACTACCCTGATTTTCTATGACGGATTAATCTGTAATTATTTTCCAAATTGCTTTTCGTGATAAACAAATATGAAATATACCCAGTAATGTTTGATGATGATTACTTCATGTTGCATACAAAAGCTCTCAGGAAAAGCAGCAAACCCTGACATTGGAGAAGTTGGAGCTACATAATGCAAAGCATTTTTAGCAAATGATGTCTTGAGCTTATACATTTTCTGTTTAATTAATCAATCATCATTTCATCTGTACAGCTATTAAAACAAATCTAGCAAGCAATTTTGCACTTGATTATTCAAGTTTCCAGATGAATATGAGATAACAACAGCCCTAAAGAGATCCAACAATCTGTGTTCAAAGCTCAGGTTTGCTGGTTCTTTTAGCGTGTCAGTCTCAGAAGTCCAAGACTGCTGCTTATCATCATCAGTTCTCATAATTATTATAACATAACTTTGCAATATCTGACTTTAACTAAGCAAACATGGATGTCTTACGTCAGCCAAAATCTGTTTTGTTTAAAGTAAATAAACCGTCTTTATCTAATCATAAATAGAACAAACAACCCTGTATCTTCAATACGCACAGGTTTATATGATCATTTTACAGTATCTTAACCCTCACAAACCAACTGTGCAATTGTACAATTGTCTTGAGCTGTCTGATGGGATGAATGCTCAAAAGTTGTTAACATAGGATCTTTCATCCATTTCCATTTTCCCATTCCATGTCTTTCTTCTGTAAACAGCTACTATATTGTGAGAGTACAGTTTCTTTTAAATACAACTAAATGTCTTACTAAAAAACAATAAAAGTAGGTTTAGTAATATTAAAATGATAAACAAGGATATTCTCCTGCCTTTAAAGCTCGACGCTCCCTCTGTGAAGCCCATTCAAGAGTTGACGCAACTGCACTGATTGCCAGTTTCTGCAAGCTCACATGAGGTCCCATTGAAGCAGATGGAGAGGCATGATTTATGAAAGTATGGAGTGCCAGAAAAATGATTGGCCGATCAAATTCATCAGCTTTCCTGCAGCCTCCTGCTCAGACCACTGCTAACAAATCATGCTGATTAAGGCTCTAATATGTTTGTCGTTTTTCAATAAAAAAAAAAAGAGAACTTCTTATGATATGACTTCGGTTTCATAGAGTGGCTCATGAAAAATAATACCTTGCAGGCTGGATTTTCTGGCTCCACATCAGAAAAAGAAATTAGATCTGTTATTGAATTTAGCAGAGATTTGCATCTTGCTTCATACTTCTGTGATTACATACTATGCCCATATATATGAATTTTAACAAGCCTTTTCTCTTGAATCATCTACTTCCTCCGTCTCGTATTTGACTTAAAGTCTTTTACAACTGGATTGACAGCACAGCCTACCAGTGCGTCTCTGCTTGGTGGCATCACTTTACTTACCATACAATAACACTCACTCTCACTGTATATAACTGACGTATAGAATGCATAGCTGGGGTCCTCCGTTTTAATAAGCACCATGACGTTGTGAGAGCCTGGCAGAAGGTTTAAATGGAAGAGAACAAGTGAGCTGGAGATAAATATTTAAAAATAAAGCAGCTTTAATCAAGTAATAAAAGAAGTTGCAGATTAAAAAAAATTATTCATCGAATGTTTGCACAGGGTTGCCTGAGAAAGCTTCTCACCAATAATATTTATTAGTTTTGTGATTAAACTGCACAAAAGTACGTGCAGAGTGGTATTGATTTTCTCATCTAAGCTTCAGGGAGAAAGATAACACCTATTTCCCAAATGTCAAACAATTTCTTTTGATTTCATTTCTGACCTTGGAAAAACAGTGTTATGACGAAACGATCTTTACCCAAGGTTCTGTTGCTAACTGTTGCTATGGCTTTTGTTGAATTTGGCTTTTGTCAACCAAACTGATTAAAAGAGTGATATTAATATGTTAAAGTTCAGATTAGCGTGTGACTGGAAGGTGATGTTGATTAGAGCAAGTACACTTTGACACCTTGAAAAAGATTTTGTACAGTTTTTAAGGCGAAGAGTGAACTCTGATGCTTGTCTTCTGTATTACTTTTCTGTTGGCATCTTGTCAACACCTGGTCCACTCGCACTGTCTGTCCGGCTTGTTAGAAGCCTCTAACGGTGAGCTGATGATTCATTGCTCCTGTTAGATTTTAAAGGTTATTCTTTGAAAGGCCCCAATGGCTAGAAAACGAGATCTGTGATTCTCTGAAGGTAGAGGCTGTAAAAGAATAACGGAGACTGAGTCAATAGGAGATGTGAGAGACGAGGTGTTTGAGGGACAAGAGAAGGTATAATAAGTTGAAAAAAGGGTAGGTTATGCATAGTTGAAGTGTGTGTGTGTGTGTGTGTGTGTGTGTGCGCTCAAGGAGACAGGTTAAATAAGTAGTTATGATAATGAAATGGGGGCTTGTTTCAGCAAACGTAATAAACAGGTGTTTATTACAGTGAGTGTGACGTGTGTTATTGTATATGATTATCACATTAGACCCAAAGAACCACATCCGAATGGATAAATGTAAGTTTCAATATCCTTCTCTTCACAGTTTACAGCTTCCAAAGTAAAGTGTGGCGAGTGAAGCCACCTGCAAATATTTTTTTTAGCAATTGCTGAAACATCATTGCCTGCAGTGTTTTAGTTAGCCATTAAACGCGAGCACTCATTTACTCATCAAAGGGCCTCGTCACAGGAGAGGGCCGGTATGAGGGAGAGCAGATGTTTAATAGAAGTCTGAAGAGTCCTACGGGCTGTTAACAGAGAGTTAATCATTACAACTTAGACGATGTTATTCTCATCCTGTCATCTGCTTGCTCAAATACTAAGTTGCTTGTCTATTGGCCAACTCGCACAAGATAATAATGGGAATGATTAACAGAGACAAGATGGAACAAAATAAATAAAGACCGTCTCGTGCCACAACTGAGATCACGGTCCACCTCATTTTCTTTTTATCACTCTACATTGTCTATTATAGTGTGTTCCAGTTGGGTAGTTAAACGTCGTGCTAACTGCAAAACAATAATGCTTTTATTGCTTTGATTCGATCTTTTTGTCTCTCACACACTTCTCAAAGCTGTCTGTTTGTTTTACATTTATAGTCCAGACTCCCGCAGCAGCACCAAACAGCAGCCTTGAATGCGTGGTATTAAAAGTAGACGGTAAAATAAATAATTAACAGAGGAAATAAAATATTTAGTGAAACTGCAACCTTGGATGAACTATTAAAGAAAAACGCTTTGCTTTTGTGTGCAAGTGAGAAAAGATGGTTAATAGTGAAGCTGTGCTGTTCATGTACAGACAGATAAACAGGCTGAAGGGCATAGCTGGACATTGAATTGTCTATTGATTAGTGTCAGGCCATGAGCTATAAATTTTCCCTTAGTTAGAAATGAAATCAATAGGTAATTAGTTTCTTGTTGAAATGACCCGGCTCCCCATGTTTTTACATTGGCAACCCAAACACTATCTGACCCCATGTCTTTATTTTCCCAGTCTCTAGCTGTCTCTGTGGAAGAGCACTGAGATGAATTATTAAAGTTATAGCTTATAACACCACAAAGGAATCACACCCGAGCACTACATCAGAGTAAAGGGAGGTTTTCCTGATGTTTCAGGTGCATCCACTTTCAAAGGTTTCTTCCAAATACAGTTCATAATCCTGCTAAACTGTTTGCTTGTCAGTATAGATAGATAGATAGATAGATAGATAGATAGATAGATAAGATAGATAGATAGATACTTACTTACTTACTTACTTACTTACTTTATTAATCCCCAAGGGGATTTTTTTTTTCCGCTCCAGCAGCATTTATAGATACAGGAAAGCAATAAAACAACAGTAAAAAATATTAAATATAAAAATGCACAGTATATACAATAAATAGAATAATTAAATTAAAACTAACTAAACAATAGCTTAAACAAACAAGAAAAACAGACAACGGTGTTATTGTTGCGTGATGGATTTTGCCAGAGGTGAGTTATTATACAGTCTTATTGCAGTGGGCAGGAATGATCTCCTGTATCTGTCCTTGTGACAGCGGAGTATGATCAGTATGATCTTCTGACTGCTTGTGTTTCTTGCTTTATTGGGAAAGTTATCTTTCAAACCCAAGGCCCTCTTTAAGTTGTCCTCACCATCCCATTGTGTAAAATGAAATACTGGTGAAAGCTACAATATTTTTTGTTAAAACAGCGTTCTACCCGTTTAAAGATTCTCTGTGGAGGCTGAGCGAGTCTCTGCAGCCTCACGTCCTCCAGCTGTGCCTTTCTGTGCATCTCATTCTTCATCACTCGCCCTCTGTCTCACCGGCGCTTCTCTTTCATGGCCGCCTGGTGCTTTGCCTGCTCTGTGACGTACCGAGACAGATTTTTCCTGGCACAGATTTAATCAGACAGATAACCTGCCAGGAATGTGGTTTTCCTTTTTCTCATCCTGTGCGTCACTACGCAACGACATACTGTCAAGATCAGATTCAGACGATGACAGTTCTCACCACATTGCTGGAAATACTGTAATATTTGGTCATGCTTGTTGAATAACACTGTCTATTTCGCCGCAGGGTTTCACTTCGATGTATCATGATTGTGTTTTCTGACCTGAACTGCCTTTTTTATTTTTGTTCCTCAGGCGGGGAGCCCGACTTCAGTCAACGCTCCATGCAGTTTCTCGAGGACGTCGGTTTCCCCCTCCAGCCAGGACATCTGCAGGTACAAAACACTTTGACCTCAAATCACGCCAGTGAATCAGTAATTTGCATCCATGATGATATGAACCCCTGAGGACCATAAATTGAATCTGAAGTCCATTACTGGTGAAGTATCAGTGGATGATGTTGGTTTGCTCTGTCACTGTGGGGAGTTGCGCGTAAGCTGCAGTAAAATTAATTTTATAGTAACATGGATCATCCAGTGTTTGGTATTTTCATGCGGAGGCAAAGCCCCCGAAGCCTTTTATCTCCTCTTTTTTTCAAATTCCTTTATTTTTCAAATGCATGATGTCTTTTCCATTTCTCTTTTTTGTCCTCTCCCATACCTTCTCCTGCTGTCCTTCACCACTGTTGTCTATCACGTGGTCCTTTTTCATAAACACGCATGCACAAACACTCTGACAACAGCAGTCAGGATCAGGACACTCAGAAGCAGACCGCTGTAGTTCTGCTGGATTCTAACGGTAAAACTTGTCAAGGTTCAGGAGGTTTTTCAGTGACCACGCTCTGTGCAGACGCCCTGCCGGCCTCCAAACACGGCAAACAACGAGACTGGCTTTCTCTGCTCCGCCCATCATCCGTCAACATCCGCCCCAACAGCTCACTCAGGTTTTCAGTGTCTCTGAACGATGTGGGTCAGCGCGTGGACAATCTTTGCCGCGGCCTGCACTTTATAGATCGCACATGCTCCGAGGGAGAGCTGGAGCTGAAGCCCGAGCCCGCTCAGCTTCCTGGCCCGGATCAAAGGGCGCACACACTCAACGGCAAGGTGGCTGCAGCCCCCACACACCAGAGCCCAAATCTGGCCTTCTCATCACGCACCCACCCCCACCTTGTCCCCTCCTTCACCAACAACTACAAATACATGTTGGGCATCCCTCCCACTAATTGTCTCCCATCTGGCCCTGCCGTCGTCACCCCTCCCCCAACTCTTTCCAACACCCATCTCCACCTGCATCCCTCCCCGAGTTCCAACTTCCTCCGTCTTCTCCTTCCCTTCTCTCGATCCTCCACGTCGGCCAGCCTGCAGTGCTCTGAGATGGGCAGCTACGCTTCACACCTGCACAAGTCCTCTAGTGTCATGCTGGACCGCAGCGAGTCAGGCTTTCCTCCCGAGGATCTACTGGGAGATGACGACGTGTTTGAGGAGGACCAGCCCAGTCCAGCTCCAAAGGAAACGAGCCCACTGGCAACCCCAGAAAAGGTCACTGTGGCTGGGCCGGGTGCTCATCTAGCCCCGCTGTGCTATATGGACGAGGACAGCGACTTGGACGGCTGTCCATCCCCTTTGTCAGAGAAAACGGGGTCGCTGTCGCCCTTTTCGCTATCTGGGGACTTCTGCAGGTGGGTGACTGTCTGGATGGTGTAAACCACACCCACCCTTCCTGTGACTTGGTAAAGCCCAGATCACCCCTGTGCCGTTACGTGGCAGTGAACCCCAGAGCCCTGTGGAGTAGTGGAGAGCTTCTCATCCTGTAGTGTAACTACCCAGCAAATATCTTAAACCACAGCAGTACTTGTCCTCTAAGACCCTACTCAGAGTGGAGCTGTTAATCAGGAGAGCCTGACACATAGATGCTTTAATCTGCCAACACTAAACACCGTACACCTCCCCCTCAGTTATCCTGATTCAACCCCTTGTGTGTGTTTATAGCAAAAATCCAATGTAGTCTTATTTCATACCATCTAATTTCACCCCACTGTTATCTCAGTGCTTTGCCATGTTTTTCATTGTGCTGTCAACCTGTATTTTTAAAATTATTTTTCATTGTTATTAGATCGATGAGGCAGAAAAGTGTCTCCCATAGATTGCAAAAAATTGTGATTGATTTTGCTCATAAGCTTGACGCTTTGCAGTTGGAATTGGGGGCAATGGCAGCGCTGAGGAATAGATAGAGGGGCAGAGGTTAGGGCGGAAAATTTAATACTACTGAGGAGCGGAGTGTGTGACTGTCTGAGAAATAGAGGAACGGTGGGGGAAAGTGAACAGTAAATGGTAGTTAACCGGTGTCTGTCTGATGGGGTCAACAGGACCATCATCAGTCTTTGTCACATGACAAGCTGTGCGCGATCCAATTGGCAGAGCCAGGCCATGTTAGCCAGGACAAGTTGTGAGTAATATTTGATTACGGACCAGGTCGTGGCTGCACAGCCCCTGTAAACACATTGAATCTCTCTGGGTTACAGCATCTGTCTGTCAATGCTCCGTCTGGCAGCGAGTCTCTGGATTTATGAGATTTAGGCCTTAAACACAAGTGAATATTAATTATATGCATCTGTCTTTATTGTCCTCACAGGTGTGGTCTCTGCCTGTCCTGCTTACCAGATTACAGTTTACGTTTTCCATGTCGGCTGTGGGCTGATAAAGGAACATGAGCTTAGTATTGGCAAGTTGAAAGCCAGAGATCAAGAGGCAGATTATTGGCTTCAAATAGCTTGCAGTAGCCTCTGACTGCGCACACACTGACATACACAAACCCATCATGTCAGCTCTCTGTCAGGTGGCTTGACACGTGAGCTTAGAGGCGAGGCAGAACTCACCTGTGCGTGGTTGCTTTTCCACAGACGAAGAGCAAGTTAATTATCAGCCAGCTCTTTTATTGACAACATTTCAGATAGTCATAGTAGGAAGTCGAGTACCTCATCAGAAATGTCAACTTTCAGTTCACATTCAGTGTTACTCACAAAAACGCATTAACAAGCTGACTGAATTGGAGCCATTTCCTTTATCATAAAACATGTCCAAAGCTGCTGTAATTCAATTTTTTGTATGTACATCGGCTTCCCGTCATCTTCCTACCTGCCTTTTGGTGGTGTATTGCAACATTGCGTGAATGTTGCTGCCACTATCTGTTGATCACGGGTGTCATCTAACCACATCTTTATTTGAAAGATATGGCCAACAAAATATGCAGTGATATCTTACATTCTTTACTCCCACATCTTCTTTTGCCGCTTCTCTTTTTCTAAGCATTTTATGACTTGCACACTTAACATATGCGTGACTGCCCTCATGCACATTCTAGTAGAGGACGAGATGCAAACAACTGCAAACCGCTCCAAAGAGCCACAAGCAACGGCACTACAATATACCTTTAAGCTTTTATATCTGACATAAAACAGCTACAGTCCATGTCATTTCTTAACCTTCCACCAAACGATAAGTGTCTCCCCAGCAAATGTAATATTCTCTTTTAAGGCAAGCGTGGCCGTGCAAAGAGAGACAAGTAACCTCTTAAGACGTGCAGAGAAGGGGAAGGAGGAAAAAGCAAGATGGGTGCTGATGCCTCTAATTGAATTGTGTTTTTCACTGATCAGCGTGTCTCTGGTGATGTATAGCTTAAACTGTTCTGACTGCAAACGGGCTGAGAGCAAAAAAAAAAAAAAAAAAGCCTCAGATGTCACACTCTGCCCCGCATCATCCACATGAAAATCTGTTTAGCAGAAAAGAAAACGGATTAGTGTTGAAAAATTCATTTGAAAATAAAATACATCAACATTTTCAGGATGAGGGCAGCACGAGGAAGTGTAGGGTGCAAAGACTGGCTGCATGCCACAGGAAAAAAGTACAAGGAAACGAGGAAAGACGGAACAAGAAGAGAGTGAATGCCTCGACAGGCATTGTTGTTGCCAAGCTCATTTCCTTCTCCGCTTGTGGTGCTTGCGATTTCCTGACTCTGTTTTGCTTCTCACATTTTAATGTTGACACAATCTAACGGAGTCCCTGCCATTTTAAAATGACTGTTGAGCAGGGTGTGTTTTGGCTGCTCAAGTTATGCAAATTAAGTTTTAACTTCCCATGCCTTCGAGTGCTTGGAATGTGCCGCTGCTGGCACAAAAATAGATAATTTAGCTGTAAAATGTTTCTGGGATTATTATTGAGTTAATCTACGGTTGTGCATTACACCGCATGACAAGGCTGAATTTTGCGTGCTTTATTTGTAAGATTTCTATCATTAAAGTGCCTTTTGAAGTAATTTACATAACATTTTGTCTTCTTCTGGCAGGTGAAACCTCCATGAAATTGAGCAAAATCTGATATTTTTCAGCAGAAGATCTCTCCAGTCTCATACACTCATGTTGTTTACTGATCCCTTTATTTCCACCATGGCGTAGGTGTAGGGATTTTTCTGTCATTATCCCCTCCTACCTAAAAAGAAAATTCCCATCAACGTTAGAATAATTTGTCAAATTTGTTAATTTCAACAGGCAGCAGTGCTTGATATAAGCACTGAGATGGTCCAGTTCCTTGAGCTGTTTAAAAAAAAAAAAATGTTTTTGTTGAAATGGTAATACAATATGCGTGGGAAGAGAATCTGCAGTTCATCATCTTGTTATCCATGCAAACAAAGCTGCCTATCCATAACCAACAACAAAAAAGCCTCCTCTGGAGATGTTAATTGTGCCTCCTCTCTCCTTTAATCCCCCAGTCCTCCTTTCCCTCCTTCCAACTCCTCCTCTTTTGGAGAACCTGTGGAAATGACCTATTTTTATCCTCCATTGTTAACTCTGTCTTTTAATCTTGTAAGGCTTTGGCCAGATCAGTGAAGTCTGAAAATAGACTGTATCTTGCAAACGCACTTTCTAACCTGTGTGGACGCATGTGGGTATGCATGTGTTTCTCTGTGTGTTCTCATCCTGTCCTGAACCAGGATAAAGACAATCCCATCTGAACACCCCGCTCCCTTTTCCTTTTTCTCGCCCTTTTTCTCTTTTTTTTTTTTTCCCATGCTTTGTTTGCTTGTTTCTTCTTCCCCAGAGAGACGTGGCACTGCTATCAGTATTTCACTCAGGGGAAAACACAGTAAATGCCATCCCTCATTTATGCATCAATCTGCTTGGTCTAATCAGTAGAAAAAGTGGATTTGAAAAATAGATTGATATTTTGTATTCATTTACACTTCTGCTTTATATTGCAGTACAGCAGCTTTAACTCCCTTTCCAATCACTCTGTTAGTCCAGCCAGAAACATCAGTCTGACCTTTAATCAAAGTTGTTTTGCGGTGGAACCAGCAGCAGCAGATTTTGGAGCTTATTGCTTATTTACTGGTCTGAGCAACCACAACAAGGTCAATGTCCTGACGTTGAGTTCTGAGATCATAATGACTTTCTGCTTTCTCAAGTGAGACGTGTGTGTGGGTGTGGGTGTGGGTGTGTGTGTGTTTTATAATGGCACGTATCCTGCCGTTTCACACAATCTGTCTGTCCTGTCAACTGGACAGACAGACTCTGCCTTACATTCAACATACAGACCAGACACACACGCTTCTCTTTAATGTGAGAACATCTCCTACCTGTCAGACAGTATCCGATACGTGTGCTCTTGAAAAGCAGTGGTGGACCGCTTCAGTCTGATACCTGGGTCCTGAGAGGTTGCAGACACCTAATCGAATGTTCCAGTTGTCTTTATCTGTCCACAGAATACCTCACAGAAGTCTTTGTAAGCTTTCACAGGGACCGAACACAATATCACAAACACCTGGTAGATGCAATGCAACTGCATGCTGGAGAAAATACCAGAATTGTGAAGCTTTAAAAATTAAAGTACATTTTGTAGGCCAACATTTGTGGCGGTTATTGCAGGGATACACAAACAGGGGTATTTGTGCATGGAAAGATTATAAATAAATAGACGGATAAAGAGATATAGTTCCACAAACACACCTGGACACCACATGTTACAGCTGAGAGTCTGAAAGCTGTATAAGAAAGTGAGCAGAGGCAGCTAAAACATTTGCCTACAAGTAAGGGATCCATGTTTATAAGATGTATGAAGTTAACATTGGTGAAAGTAACTGAAAAGCATTTGAAATTGCTGAACCTAAGATATAAATTGTTAAAATAGTTTGTGGTAGTTAAAAAGTAATGTCATGAATAAATGGTGAAACGAGATAGATTTTAAGAATGGTTGAACACAGTTGAAGTGGTTTTGGTTGTAGGAGTTGGAGCACAAATAGAAACCTGACCAAAGCAACCCAGCATTTACAACTGAATTATGCAGAAATAATCTAGCAATACTCACTCCTGGGATCATCCAGTTTATAATTCATGCATGTGAACTGATAAGATGTAAATGGTCGTATTGGTGTTGATTATGGTGTCGCCACTCCCCGTATGTCCACTTAACATTGTTATCATGACAGGCAACACTGACACTAAGGCTGCTGTACAGCTGCCGGGTATCTGATTAGATTGTTCAATATTGTGCTGCGACACTGCGATAATGTAGATATTTTTTTCCCGAGAATGTCGCTTGGGTTTGCAAATGAAGTGCTTTGAATCAAATTGGTTTGTCTTGATTGAGGTTATTCATGTGGGACACGTGTTGCCTTCTGCAGCCGGGGTCTTAATATGCTTTTTGTATTTGTGAAATTGTATTCACACCTGACATGCTTTTCCCAAAGTGTGGAGAAAATTAGCATTTTTCCGAGCACATTGTCTTATTATGACTTATTATAAATACTACAAGAGAGCCCGACACGTTTGCTGACACGCAGGATATCTTTTAGAACTCAAGTTTTCTCGGATTTGGGGAAATATCTGTCAGCTTTGCCTGCCAACTTCTCTCTTTCTGATCTTTCCTTCTCTCCTGTCTTCCTCCTGCCACAGCTTTCTTGCTTCTGGCTCAGTGTTGACTTGTATTCTTTGGCTCCCGTAGGATTTGTCACTGTGAAGGGGATGACGAGAGCCCTCTGATCACACCCTGCCACTGCACGGGGAGCCTGCGCTTCGTCCACCAGGCCTGTCTACAGCAATGGATCAAGAGCTCCGACACTCGCTGCTGTGAGCTCTGTAAATATGAGTTCATCATGGAGACCAAGCTCAAACCGCTGCGCAAGGTGAGACAATTAGTGTGTGTGCGTGAAGCAAATTAGTGCTCATATTCATTAGTTCATTCTCTGTAAATGCATCCAGGCCACTGATGCAGCTGTGTTTCCATGTGTCCCACCTGAAAATGCCAAAGAATGGCCTCCAATCTGCCGCACAGATAACACAGGACCCTGAGCTTTGACGCCGTTTTCAGAAGCGGAACTTTTTGGGGTTTAGTGGTAGCGGGGGAGGGGTTGTGATTCATGGTTTACGGGCAGCACACGTCCCTTAAAGGCTCTTACCAATTGCTGTGGGCTGGAGATAGAAGGACACTCTTAATTAAAATTCCTCCGCCCTTCATTAGCTGCACAAAAGACCTTAAACAAATGCTCCGCTGTTAATAGCTTCTGAGTCCCATGGGTGAATATTGAAGTTGTTCATGTGTGAGCGCGCAAGAAAAATTTGAGATGAAGGCGGACGTTGGTGTCGGTGTGAAGCGTTTATCAAAGAGTGCTTGGTTTCATGTTGTACTGCAACACCCGCTTCTCATAAATGTGACCCCACAGTTTTGTACCATTTCATTTCTGAAGTCAAGAGCAATTTATTTTGGATGTTGGGAGAGCATATACAGTTTATTTACAAAACTAGTCGGATGGTGCTGGCCTTGTATTTTGTGTTTTCTTTGTGGCACTGGGCTCATTTCCAGCCTCATATATTGTGCAGCCAGTGGCCGACAAGGTGCTAGTGTGTTAACTGAGCGCCTGGCAGGCGGCAGGGTACGTCGCCTCGGTGTGCTGGGGCCTCCATGCCACTTTTCTTCTCCATCTTCTTCACCCTGCCAAGAAGAGCTGTGTAATAACGGACCTTGATCACAGCAGCTCAATGGTCTCCATCAAATATTTAGATCACACTCTGAGCTGCCCCAGAAAATGGCCAAGAGAACCAACAGTTTAATTGCTTCAAGTGTATGAAAGACCGATGTGTTTTGTGTGTGTTTCTGAATTGTCGATGCACTTTTGACATCCTGAAATCCTCTTTCTCTTGTGTCTTTTTCTCAGTGGGAGAAACTACAGATGACGGCGAGCGAGAGAAGGAAGATCTTGTTTTCGGTCACCTTCCATGTCATCGCCATCACCTGCGTGGTGTGGTCGCTCTACGTTCTTATCGACAGGACGGCAGAGGAGATCAAACTAGGTCAGCACAGACTCCAATGCGCACGCACTCGAGCATTAACGTCGTTGTCTGTGTTGGATGTGGCGATATGTTGGACGTCACCCACTCATCCACAATCTTCCAGCGTGACAATGAAGTCATTCGTGTGCCGCATTTCACGACAAAGCTGTATAACTGTCGTGTCATCGCAGTGATGCGAGAGTGGATAGTGTGAAATGTTCCTTTAGTTTGGGGTATATGTGGGCGTGATTCACATGCAGAAACTCAGTGGGTGTCGAAGTCACAGCTGAGAATGAACAAACATGCGAAGAAGTTTACCGTTTGCTTTCGAGATTATTTTCTGTTTCTGAGGAGTGTTTTAGATTCAATTCAGCTCCCTTTGATCTCCCATCTGTAGTCTGAGATTCCCCAAAAAATATGTGTTTCTATCTCGTTCTAAGACCCACAGTGAGACTGACACTTTCAGGCTGAGGTTGTTCTTGCAGGTTGAGATGATTTCAGTTTGATTCAGGATTTATGTGTTGAAGATCAGTTTGTGGTCAGCCCTGTTCAAGAAAAGGAAGTAGTCAGCAAAAGATTCTCGCAAGCATGAAAGAGTGTGGCTGACTATTTGTGTGAGTGGGTGGGTGGGGGTGGGTAGGAAGGGGGGGTGTCAGAGAGAGTGGGTGCATGTGGTGTGCATGAGTTATCTCACTGTACATGTGCTGCAGAAAATGACAGTGAGGTCCGACAGCTATGTGACAGCAGTAGTTAGTGTCAGTTTGGCACATACTGAACATGTTTATAAAAAATTAAAAAAAAACTAACAGCTAGAAGGCAAATATCTAAAAATACAACACTGTCAATATTTTATAACAGGGAAATCATTTAAAGGAGTAGTTTGACATTTCGGGGAATACGCACACTTTCCTCCCGGGGGGGTCAGATGAAAAGATCAATAACGTTTTGATGTCTCAAGTTAGCAGCTGGTTGCAGCTAGCCTGGCTGAGGTAATACAATGAGCCAAATTAATATGTTACATCTTGTTTGTTTAATGCGTTCGACAGACAAAGTGTAAAATGGTTTTATTGGGGCTGTAAGTGCAGGACCATTTCTTGGCAAGGTGCAGTCACTGTGTGGTTGCCAGGCAGCCAGCTAGCCATTTCTAAAATGGTCCAGACATAATGTGTAAATAAGTGAGTTTTTGAGGCGCTGCAATTTTGTTACTTTGAGACATCTTTATGTAAGTTTTATGCATGTAACACTGGGATTGTCTCAAATGACCTAAAACGATTGAATTAGTGGGTGTTTACCTCAGAGTCTCTTTGCTTTCTTTTTTTTTTTGGTTTATTAAGGAAAATGTAAGTTTGGTTCTATGATAACCTCTCAGATTTTTTTTCCCACTACCTTTGTGTTGTATTAAGTGTCTGTGCCAAACCGGACACTGCTGCTGACCATAGACTGTAGAATAGCCTCAGAATAAGAGGGCAACAAAACCAGACGTTTAGCCACCTATAGAGCCCTGTCCGCATCCATCCTGACCAAAGTGGAAAGCAGCACTCAGTCATGGAGAGATTGACGGCGCTATCCTCAGATGGCTGTGCTGTCCCTGTCGGGGCTAAAAAAAATTTTTTAAAAATGGAGAGAGGAGTCTGCTTTAATGGTGAGCTGTTGGAGCGTCCGCTGGCACTTGGTCTGCTGCTCCTCATCCCTCCCTGGCATATTTGGCACTTCTCAGACGGTGTACAGATGGAAGAGCAGGCTGTGCCTGTTTAGCTCAACCTGATGATTCAGACTTATTCGAGTCCCTGAGGGCTGTCGGGTTCAGTAACCATGGTGATGCCAAATAGTTCCTCACCTCTCCTGCCAAGACGCTCACAACCACAGTTATGTTTTTTTTTTTTACTCACAAATCCAGATTACGGGAGAGGTGGATCTAAATACCGTGAAATCTATTTTATTGTCTCTCTTGATTTGTGAAACGGATTTAATGTTTGACTGCATGGTGGATTACATCCTGAAGTGTGCAACTGTAATAATTTGACTTAAAATTTCTTTGGCTTTGCCTCTTCTATCAATCTGTTTGTGTGTCTTTGGTAATACATGATACTTACACTCTCTTTACTCATGCAGCCGGAAGAATCCCAGGTAAACATTTCAACTTTGACCTTTTGATTTTCAAATTGTGTTTTCCCCGTCAGCCTTTCTGTCAGGTGTATCCAGTTCTTTTCCAACTGCACTTTATACCCCTTTCCTTCCCTTCTCTGCCTTGATTTCAGGATAGAAATGCTCCTTCTTCACCCTAAAAGGCGACTTATATTCACACCACCTCACTGAATGTTCCGGCATAACGAACGCAGACAGACACAGAGTCGAGGAACACGCTTTGATTTATTTTCTGTCTTTTACTTTGTGACTGACGGTTTTCATTAAATCAAACCTCACTGTCATATTCTCACACAACAAATTACACTTTAATCTCTTTTTGTGAAATTAGATTTAAAGTGTCTGACATTTCTGTCCTGCAGAGTTTATACTATACTGATTATGTTATGTTTGCCTTCTTTGAATTGGTTTTCCTCACATCATACGAGGCATTTTTGTATTTTATTCTATATATTTATTTAAATATAGGATTACGTTACTCCATAATGGACCTTTCTTAAACTCATATTTTGAACTCGCTGTAATATGACAGCTGATGTGAAAAGACTGATGGGATGTAGGTCAATACCTTTTTTGCATCTCGGTATTTGTTTTGAACAATGCTGCAGTTTATTCCAAATATTTATGTTTTCCAAAATTGCAAATTTCTTACCTCCTACATGGAGCCTTGGGGTTTTAGGTATTTGCAGTGTGCAGAAATGCTGGAATTGCCCCGGGGGCCATCCAAATGTTTTTGCTGTTTAGCGAATTTACTACAAATCACATGGTGCTCATTACTGCAAAACATTTGGTAAAACCTGCTGCTGTGGGATTTTTTTTTTCCCACTTTTCAAACTAATTTATTGCTTTAATTTCATAGGTATTATTATTTTGGGGGGCATTTCGTGGCTTTATAGGACAGCGATGTTGGAGAGATGACAGGAAATAAGAATGACATGCACCAAACGTCCCCAGCCTGACATGAACTGGAGACCTTACAGTTTATGGTTCAGCTGCTAAACCACCAGAGCATTCCCGTTTATTTATTCATTCATTTGTTTTCATTTTGATGAGAATAAATATCAAACCGCAGACGTTAAACCCGCTTGGGTTTTACAATAACACTATGAACACCACGTCTGATTTTATTAGTTATTTTTATGGCGCTGTAATGTTCAGTTTAGACTGTGGATGAAACCCTCCATCACAGTACATGTAATTTTAGATTAAATGTATCTATGGTTGGGAATTTTTTTTTTTAATCTAATTTGTTTAATTAAATATCTGACAAACCTTGTTGCACTGAAGCAACAATAATATTAAAATTGAAAAATATTCCTCACAGTAACACAATAAAGTAATATGCTAGGAAAATATCAAAAACAATTAGCGTCCACTGTGTAAACAATATGGCAAAATATGATCAATTGATCTTTAATCATGATCACATTCTGATTTACTGTCCAAACCTGCATTACCATAGAGCAGTAGATTAAATGTCAACAGGATTTTCACCATCTCATGCCAGTTTCAGGAATGTGATTTTAATCCCGTACAAACATGCGTAATAAACATAAAACGGCAAACAGAATGAGAAGCCGTGATATAAAACATGCATAATTTACAAAAACGTCAGCGTGCTGCTGAAACATAAACCATCCTCGTTAAAGAAATACAGCACCGTGCACACACTGTAATGATCCTGTGTCCATTTGTCTCCCATACATTTATACTGCAGTTTCCCCGATCGCATACCTTCCTGTTTATACATATTGTAGTTCAAGGTTGAGCTGTTGAATGAGTCACTGAGATATTATTAAAAAAAAATGCAGCAGCTTGTCGAGCCACCCTTCTCTGTGTATTCCACCGGTGCATTTTGACCTCCTGAATCTCACTATATACATAATGTGCTAGACTGTAGACATTTTATTTTGAAGTAGTTTGTTGTTGTTGTTGTTGTGGTTGTTGTTGTTGTTGTGGTTTTTGCAGTCTGGTCTGTGTTTGACTCGTGCACTCGTTTCTTTTTTTTTGTCTGCTCTCTGTCACTCAGGTATACTGGAATGGCCTTTCTGGACCAAACTGGTGGTGGTGGCCATCGGCTTCACGGGGGGACTGGTTTTCATGTATGTGCAGTGCAAAGTCTACATCCATCTATGGAGGAGACTCAAGGCCTACAACCGGGTCATATACGTGCAGAACCGGCCGGAAACGTGTAAAAAGCTGGCGCTGGAGAAGCCGCCTCTCATGGAGCCCAGTCTGGAGAGCAAGGAGGCTCTGGCCCCCACCCAGTCAGACACAAACTCCTCCCAGTACACAGAGACAGAGGACTACAGTATGGAGGTGCTACATGTCTGACACTTTGGTCCAAGCTACTAGTTGTCCTACTCTTACGACACACACACACACACACACACACACACACACACACAAACAAACAAGGCCCACGGTGAAGAGTAGCGGTCACGGAGATGCTCTGTGACTGAGGAACAACCAGACATTCCCCCTTCGTCCGATCCTAGACTGACCTCCTCTGGTCGTCTTATACTCCCCAACCTTCACCCACAAAGCCTCCTTCAGCGGTCCACACTCCTCCTGTCACACCTTATTCCCTCGATTCCCACTCTCGCATCTTTCCTTTCCCGGGACCAGACTGTTTATAACTGACTCCTGTAAATGTCAGAAGAGGCCTGGAGGTCACCACAGGACTCTTGTATGTAGACCTCTGTGAGAGCAGGACTGAGAAGAATGGACTCACAAACGCCTCCGGAGGCCTACACGTCTCTGATGATGTTCGATTTGTTTGTTTTTACCGCCTGTGAGTCTCGGGACAACCCGCCGTGGATCAGTATGTAGCGCCGCGCATCGGATCACTGGAACAATCCAACTACTGCCATCTCTGTCGCTATGGTCTGTCAGCTCGGCGCCGGTCTGGATCCAACCGGGCCTCGATCTGGACACACATCGAAGCACTTTTATTTTTTAGTGTCCACAACACACCCTCTCTCCTCCTCTAATTCCTATTTTCTCTTTAATATGACCTAAATCTTGTATGTTATACATGAGGGTGAGCACACTCGAAAAAACTTCTCCTCAAATGCACATGTACTTACAGATTAACCCTCCCACGGATGACAAAAAAGGAATCGGGGTTAAAAAAAAAAAAAAGAAAAGTGGAAACGTGCTGAAAGAAACCGAAAAAGATGAAAATGTGTCTCTCATAGCTCTACTGCAGATAATGGAAAATCCAGCGACATGACTTCCCTACCCCAACATGAACTCTCTGAAGGCTTTGAGAATGTAAACTTTTTAAAAAATGATTTAAAAAAAAAAATAAATAAATAAAAAAAAAAAATACATATAAAAAAAATACAACTTTTTTTTACTGGTCACAGGAAATTGCGAGATAATTTCCGTGTCTTGAGGTCGTGATGAGAGCCTTTGGGCACAAACGGTATCGCTCTTGTTTTTCTATCATGCGAAAATATTTACAGTGTGATATTCCATGTGCAGTTTTTAATATGTTGATTTGTTTGCTTAGTCATGAGATATGCCTTGAGAAACCCACAGCTGCCTGCTTTCAGTTTGCCCTCCTGTCACTCCCACCGCGGCGTAGAAACTGAAGCATCCCCGACAGTTCTGATTAAAATAACTGGAACTGTGGATTTTAAGATTTCACCGCTTCAAACTGCAGATAAGCACCTGCACATTTACAATCTCTCGTCAATTATTATAATTTCTTTTTCTTCACACTTTTCAGCAAAAGAGGCCGAGGTGCGAGTTCTGGTGTTGGGGTGTGGTATAAAGCCTCACAGAGACTTCAGAAAAGCAGAATTGTCTAGTGGGGGTGTCTAGTTTATTTTTGCCAGACTCTCTCACATGGTGGAGGAGGACGTCTATTTTAGTATCTTAATCATAAGACAATGTTTCTCTTCACAACTGGTTGCATGTGGCTCAAATAAGGCGAGTTTTTTTTTTCTCCACACTTTTCCTGCATTAATTCAAGCGTTCGGGATGATTTTTACGTCACTGTGGGTCATTACATTCATCAAAAGTCAGATCATTTATTTGTCCATACATCCTGTGACGGATACAGTATGGCTCATTGTGTCTGAGTGGATCGCCCCCCGCTGGTGCGAAGCTGCAGGTGCAGACTGAGACGGGCAGCAGCTGATTTCTCTTGGCGATGTGTTTGTTTTTTTTGGGCTTACAGTCATTGTAAGTGCTTTTGTTTATGTGGGAGCACAGACATGCCGGGCTCATGTTGAGCCTCACAGCCATTCCAGCAACACACACATTTAAAAAAAAAAAAAAAAAAAAAAAAAAAAAACTCGATAAAACAACAACTTTGATACCAGTTATCTGTCTGTGAACAACGATGGTCCAATAACACACATGACGATTACTGCTCAGCAGCAGCAATAAATCAAATCAGCGCTTTGTGTTTTTGCAAGAATTCATACTGTATTTATGTACATGCCCCGTGGTGACTTGAGATCTGGAGTCTATTATAAGTTTAACACCCAAAATGAGCCGAGGGAGTTGTGAGTCGAGCTGGAATAAGAACTAGTGACGAGAAGCTTCTCTGAAACTTCAAAACCTGGGAGGCTCAGTGCAATTAGACAGATAAAAAGTGCAATTACCCTTTTGTTGTTATTCTATTCTACAGTTATGTACTGGTGTTTCATGTCCAGGCAGTCCTCTGGATATAAAATGAGTTTCTTTATTTGTGTTGTATTTATTTTTAACAGAAAAGCAGTACAGTTTGTTCATTTAAAAAAAAAAAAAAAGGAAAAGAAAAAAAAAGAACTTTCATCGGTAATTTTATGCAACTTACACTGTTTTTTTTTCCCAGGCATAAACACGAGAAAATCACTTCAGCTCTCTGTTTTGCACCTAGTTTGTCGTTTAGATATTAGAGTTGTAACTCAACCTTAATGTGAACATCTGCTCTTTTTTTCCTCACTTTTTAAATTGCTTGTTTAATTTTGTTTTAATTATGCAGATTAACCACAGCATCAGATTTGAACATGAAAACAACTTTGAATCGACGGACAGTTTCTCAGTTTCCTTGAGATAGAAGATTAAAGATGGACTTTTGGTGTTTTTTTTCTTTTCTACTCATAGGAGCTGGCTCCTTTTATGAAGTCTGACACAGACGTTCTGATGAAGATTGAGGCCACTTCAGGATGCTTCTTCTCTGAGCACAGCTTTGTCCTTCTTACTTTCTTAGTGTCCGTCACCATGAAGTGATTTGGTCTTTTCACAATCCTATTGAGTGGGACATCGGCTGAGATGAAGTAACTTTCTAAGCTTTAGTCTTTTTGGCTGAAGTCTAGATTTTTCCGTCTGTCTTTGCCCTGTCACTCAAATCTGATCACGTCTGGGAAGAGTGTAACTTGCATAAAGCTACGTTTGTTTACTACTGACTGGACTTGAACATATATGACTGTTCCCCCGTCTTATGATATCATTCCACGAGTTTGTCTGTGAATTTACTTTGAAATAGTAACTGTAAAGAATTTGGTAACAGTACTTTTAAGTTTTTAAAAGAAATATTGATGTGTTTTCAGTTAATTTCCCATGTTTGAACAAAATATGTAGAATTAAAAAGAACAACCAAATAAAAATTAAGTTACTTTTAACACTTTTTCACTGCTTCATTTCGAAATCGTGTGTCGTGAATTAAAATGTGTGGCTGTGGCTCAGATGGTACAGCGGGTTCAATACCCACCTCCTCTAGTCCACACTCTGAAGTATCTTTGGGTGAGACACTGAACCCCATGTTGCTCCCGATGACAGTCAAGCACAGTGCGTAGCAGCTCTGTCTCCACTAGTGTGTGTGTGTGTGTGTGTGTGTGAGAATGGGAGGCAAAAATTGGGAAATTTGCTAACATTAGAGCAGACCATTTCTAGTATATATTTAATTATGCACTATAGCTTTCAAATACTTAAAACAAAGAAACACCACGTTGTTGTCGTACACGACAACAACACGATATATACATCGCAGAGGACGTATCCTGAAGTATCACAATAACACACTCGGGGGTGATGAGGAGTTTTCCAACACCACATTTGGACATCCCAATAACATCAGTTGAACTGCAGAATATTAAATAGCCATGATCCTCTGCCCTGAAGAAGCGCTTTTTATTCCTCAAACGGCAACACTGTTTGGGATTTGGTCGGGGGACATGTTGTAGTATGGCAGCTTCTTTCCCTCGTTCCTCCTCTTGATGGAGCTGTTTATCTCTGCCAGCTGCTTCCTGAACTTCTCCATGGCCGCCTTCACCGGCTTCTCTATGAAGTGCTCATCGGGATACATGCCCAGGTAGAGCTGCAGGGAGAGAAACAACACAAGTCGTTCACCTCACAGGCACACGGCAAGGAGCACAAGCACATGCCGAAGTAGTAGAGCGAAGCCTCCTGGGAAAATAGAAATTTATAGTTTGTATCAAGCTCATGATTGTTTTGGCTGCTCCTGAAAACAGTCTGCGCTGAGACGTGCAGTGATTGCCTGTGTGTTTGGACAGGGAGGGCCGTTTCCATACCTCGTTCTCCTGGTACTGGCTGAGGGCCCAGACAGCCCCCAGGTGCCAGCTGGAGCGCCCGCGATCGGGGAGGCTCTCGATGATCAGGTTCACGTTTGCCAAGCCCTTCTGGTTGGGCGGGGGCTTCCGCATGGTCGACGGAGCGTTGGGGATCCAGGAACACCAGTCATACTGAACAACATACACGAGGTATGTGCATGCAGAACATTTACTCAAGGACTCAAGAGAATCCACTTTTTTCAATTTGCTTCTTTTTTTTCTTTTTTTTTTTTCAGCAACATCCACATTTGAAGCGTTATTTATTGTCAGGATTCCTTCAGTCTTCTCTACATATATTAGTCTGGACAGACTGGATGTAAACCGCAACTTGACTGGTTAGTGGAGTCATACAACCGTGAGGTTGTAATTCTACTTTACTGCAAATTGATCTTAAAAAATAAAAAAAACATTGAATGTCAGGCTTTAAAATCTTTTACTCACCTGTCCGAAGTTGACAGCTGCATGCTGGGCTGAAGCCGTAAACACAGCGACAGTCAAGAACTCTGTCAGCTCCTCACGTGACTTCAGGGACTTGGGAAACTCTGTGAACAGATTGTAGCACATGGAAGTTGACAAAGTGAGCTTAAATCTTTGCAAAACAACATTTTTCTTTTGCAAGTGTTACAAAGAACCTTGTGCAACACCCTCGGACAGGTGGCGGTTGTGAAATGCAGGTCAGATGTTACACCATCAGATCCCAGTAGCTTCCTTTTCTCAACCTCAAACTATTCTTCCAGAACAGAACAGAACAGATGTGAATATATAATGCTGCCTGTTCCCTATCTTCCCCAGTATTTCTTTGACTAATGTCATGTTGAGGGGGAAGACGCTTCTTCTCTTCTTGAAAAAAGAAGCTGTACGGATTGGTTTGCTGCACTGCTGAAAGAACAATCATACAATGAGACGTCTTGTATTGTGTGCACCCACCGCAGTGATCGAAGTCCTGCATGCCGAAGCTGCACACGTCTTTAGTGAAGGCCTGGATCTCCTCGTCTCCTTGCACCATCTCATCGCTGGTGTAGTAGATGCACACCACGTCAGACACAAAACTGCCGCAGAGAAAACGGGACAGTTATCACGTACAGAGGAATCCAAAAATGCTGCAAACTTCTCCTCCTTCGTCACTCTCTCGCACACAAGGGGAAAAAAAAAAAAAAAAACGATTCAAGAGTGCCATCTTTAAAAAAAAAAGAGTCCTTCCTGACCTCTTGGTCGCCTCCCACACCTTGTAGCCGTCATCCCTGTAGAAGTAGGTGGGCAGCTCCTCCTGGTCGTCCACACCGCGGCTCTTGATCATATCAGGGAAGCACAGAGACCTGTAGGTCAGAGACTTGACGGCCTTCTGAATCAGCTGGACGTGACCGCCTCCACCTGTTGCGTTTGCCTTGATGAGGATGGAGAAGATATCATATCACTTATCACTAGTGAATGCATTACGTTTTCCACGCTGCTTTCACGCATCCACAAACTCACCTTGTCGAAGATGCCACACTCACAGATGAGCTGCTCCCGAGCCTTGGTGTTGATAGCGATGGTATAGCGAATGTGTGGGATGAGCAGCTTGGAGAAGAAACAATAATCAGTCGATCAGTAAATCAATCTATCACTTAATCATCCGGAGTTTTACCTTGTACACCGGGTGCACTGCAGGAAGCTGCCTGTACATGGCGACAGCAAACACCTCAGTCATCAGGTGTGTCCTCAGCAGGTGTGTGATGTTCTGGTGGTACTGGAAGTCTGCCGAGCGGACCCAGATCTTAGCCAGCAGCCAGTCATACTGCTCGTCAGTGGGCAGGAAGATGGGGTTGTTTTTACCTGGAGTCTGGTCAAGCTGAGACACACAGACGATGAGGAAACGGGAGAAGCACATGTCAGTTACTCTGAAATGTTTCATTCGTAGAATAATGGTGTGACACAACATCGCTGTACCTGTATGGCTATCGGCATGATTTTCTTCCGTTCGTTCTTGTACAGCAGACAGATCGGAGCTGCCAGGTACTGCAGTGTGCACGGGTCTGTGCAGTTCGCAGTGATGCCGTCTAACACCTCGTAGTCTACTATGTAGATGTTACCTGCCTGGAGCCACAGCACTGGGTTACATTGTACATCGGTGGAAGAACTCGGAGAGAAAGAGCGAGAGAGATACGACTGCTGTCGAAACTCATCCCTGTCAATAATTAAGCTGACCGTCAACAGACAGAACCAGGTCTACCTCTATCTCCTGCTCCAGAGTCAGCTCCCTCTCCAGGCTAACGGACACCATCTCATGAGTGACGGGAAACTTGTCAGGAAGTTTGGTGCACTTTTGGATCAACACCGGATTGCAGCCGTTCAGAAATTGATATCCAAACATGAAGTCCTCTTTCCAGTGTTGCATCACATACTCTGGAAAAAAAAAAACAGTATAATGTGCTACAATGTGATATAATATAATATAACAACGTAACAAATAACATAACATACAACATAACGTGTGAAGCTGACCTGAGATTGTGTTTTTGATTCTCACAAAGATTTTCTCGAAGTCTGCGAAGTCACTCCAGGAGGACTGGAACATGTGCATGAACTGGTTGATACACAGGTTCTCTATTCTGAAAAACCATCATCATCATCATCATCATTTTAAAATCACCATCATGGTTGTATTTTTTTCACCATATCCACATCAAAAAGAAAAAGAAAGTGAAATCTGATTGCTTTCTGAGCCACATATAAATTAAACCCTGAACATAAAACAAATTCTAAAAAAGAAAATCGTGTTTTGTACTTTATGATGATTTTCTGCAGCATTACAACAAATGTATTGACCTCTAACCAATAAAATGCATCATTTCTGACACTTCTGAAGCTCCCTATAGTCGCCTGACTCGTTCTCCTTTTGAATTTGAACATCTGCACGACGCAGTCAGTTGTATAAGGGATCCGTTTTGTGCTATTTTGTCCATGTGAAAGCCTGCATGTTTGCATGAAAGCACAATGCAAATGTCCCCGGTGATAAACACACAATGATGCCTCTGTTTTTTTTCCCCAGGTGATCCTGAGTACAGAGAACAGGAGCATGCTATAGGACCTCAGCTCAACAACTGACTATTAAAAGCTTTGCATTGGAAAAACACCCGCGAGGTTAAAGCTCCACTGACTCCCTCTGCCCCCGCCCTCAAACCCATCAGCTGTTGTCACGACCTGTTCACTTTTTTTTTTTTTTTTTTTTTTTACCACAGGTGTCTGTTAGTCGAAGCACGTACGCTTTACTGTAGTTCAGTACGAAGTCCACTCCCTTCTCACTGTCAAACTGGATGTCCCGGGGCAGCTCGTTGTGTCTGTTGGCATCTATGCTCATAGGAAAGCCTGGCTGCCACTCCTTCCATCTATAAAGGGCAGCAGAGTTATCAGAGAGCAGCCTCGGCCTTCTGTGACACACAATACCACACGTGCACGTGCAGAATGAACCTGCCTGAAGCTTTTCCTCCTGCTGTCGAGCTCTTTTAGTCTGTGCTGCTTGACCAGGCCGGTCTTATCATCCTGAGGCAGATGTGCTACGAGACAGAGGGGGGAGATGGAGCAGAGCTCGTTCACTTATGCAGACAGAAAAATATCAGGCAGGTGGTTTGTTAGTCAAACAAACAAATGGACCGATGGCTACCTCGCCCATCCCGCAGCACCACTTCCTTGTTATCCACCAGCCAGCGGAAACAGGGGAACTCCAGGTATTCTCCAGATGGAGTCTTGACTGTGATGTACCTGCAGTACCAGTCATCCTGCACCCAGTATTTATTCTTCTCGATCTTCACCAGCACGATGTCACCCAGGTCCTCCCCAACCCTCACGTCGTAGGAGTCCACCTGCAGTATAGTCAGCAGACTGTAAAAGCTGTGTGCTGGAAATATATTCATTTACAGCCATTTACAGAATCCTTTGTGTGTTATTATTTTTTTTTGTTTTTTGGTGGAAAATATCACAATACAGGCAAAAGTGTTTGATCTGCAAGCAATGCAGTTATTTAGGTCAATGAACTGAACTTAAATTTCAGGTTTGAATTGGGAAATTAAAGAAATCACCTGAATTTTACTGTCAAAAATGTTTGTTTTTTTTAAGAATAATTCAAAAGTTGATGCTAAATTATACTTTGATACCTTGTCTCACCTGCAGCTCAATATTTTTGTAATTTTCCATTAATCTTATTATTATCTCGATTCTATTCATATATTTTGTGTCTCTCTTGTATTGTGAAACACTTTGTGACATCTGATCCAGAAAGACACCGTAGAAATAAATTGGACTTACTGAATATCTCATCATCTAAAGAGAAGGTGTAGCAGTGTATCTGTCTCTACACCTGCTCTCTGAGGAATAAGATGACAGCAGCAGGTTAATGAGTGAAGAAGAAGTTTTAGTGATGTTGGAGAAAGACGTCCACTTTATGCATTTCTGTGTAAAAAAATGCAAAAAGCGAACTTGTTCACTTTTAGAACCTGTTAATATTTCCCGTTAAAAGATGCTTCATGTTCATAGCAGTAAACATTAAGTTGCACTTAAAATTTCTCAAGTGGACAGATTTGTGTTCGTTCATTTTGTTCACGTTTACTAATCTGTAGTCACACCCCTGCAACAACTTCTTCCTCTTCTGCACCCAGTGATTCCCTGCAGTTGTTTATGCTCATAATTCTCCAGAAGATAAATAATGAAACCATCGGTCACAGGGTGACCCTCGCATCACTCACCGCCCCCCTCTCAAAGTCATTGTACAGAGCTTTGTCCAGCAGTGTCCTCTCACTGCATCGCTCCGTGCCCACCAGGGTAACGTAGATGTAGTCGTCCGTCCCTGCGAACCACTGGCACCCTGTGGCAACAGTCACCGTGTACGACGGCATGGCGATCACACAGGACGAAGAGGACTCCAAAAGCACGTCCAAACGCCCCCCCCCCCCCACTGAAGGTGAAGAAATCTGCAGAAAAGCTCTTCTCTTACTGATGCAGACTTCTCACTTCTCGGTGTCTTGCACAAACACCAAGACAACATGTAAAGAGGGAGGTGCATTCAGGGAAAATTGGGGCCTTTCAGTGATGTGAGTGGTCTCCACCCTTTAAAATGTAAATGAGTGAAGGATATAATACAGCCGTCCTTCCTCGATGGCTTATCAGAGTTGATTTGTGTTGTGCAGGAGGAAGTGTCTTACTCCAGAAAGGTGATATAAAATAAACATAATAATGAGAGGTTTTAGCACAGCAGAATAAAAAGAAAAAAACTTAAATTACAGACAAAAACAGAGAATAAAAGTGTTTTAATTTGGCTTGTATTTAACTGATGATGTGGAAATTAAATGTGAGCAGATGTTGGCTGTTTTCACGTCACATTTACCAGTCAAATTACCCTGCGACATCAAACAACGGATAGTGTATTCCAGTTTCTGTGAAATAAATGCAAATGCATGAGACCCACCGTGGTTTTCCATATGAAACCGTGACATCGATATTAGCAGCGATATCTCTGTGGGAAAGTAAAAAATGGAAATAACTGCTTGTCAAAAAACATGTCTTTCTCTGATGAGCTTCTGCTCCTTCTCACGGGGTTAAAGAACGGTGTTACCAGTGTGATATTAAGAAATCCGACCATTTCACGTACTCCAAATGAAAGGCAAAATAAAGCAAAGCAGGCAAGGGTGCTGTTTTTTGAAGACGGTATGTAATGTAATTCAGACACTGCTTATACAAAAGCACAGCAGGTGAAACTGAACAGGTATGATGAGAGAAAATTAAACTGACAAAAAAAACAAAAAAAGGCATTTTCATTGTTCATTCTTAAAACAGTGACATCTAACATAACCTCAATCATGACCATTTACATATAAATATCTGAATAATCGTATGCGTGTTGCAGCGAGCTGATCCGGAAGGACAGACAGGAGACAAAAAAAAAAAATCAGCAGTAACAGTGAAAGATACTGAAACCGAACAGCAGAACAGTGGATGAATGTGTTGCAGCACAAAAAGAAGATAAGTTTCCTGAAAAACTACGTTTTACAGCTGCCACTTGTCACCACTCTTCAGCCCCGGGGGGTGGGCACAGCTGGAACCTCTCTTCAAAGTAAGGAAACTGAGAGCTACATGAAGGTCTTATTTACTTGTGCTTTTAAGAGTGATTTGAGTGAATGATATGTTTTTCGACTTTTGCTTACACGCGAGGCATCGAGGCGGTGCCTCACGTCCTCTGCAGGAAGAGCTGCTCAGTAGTCTGTGGCTTGTTTTAATTTTCTACAGCAGTGGTTCCAAACCTAGGGGTCTGGACCCCTCCAACTGGTCACATCATCAACGTGAGCGGCCACGACAAAGAACGACCCGGTCTGACTCAGAGGCTGCACAGTGGTGGTATAAACCTGCGACTGGTCGACTATTTCAGGCAAAGCTGTCCCCCTTTTCTGCTACCTGTGTGCTATTGTTTTTTTTAAAGTTCCCGTCATATCAGGAAGCAACAACCTACACGCTGACAATGTCAAACTTTTTGCAAAGATTTGAATCGTGCAATGAGGCAGGCCTGCTTGGTTCTTTTTTTTTTTAAATATATTTAGCAGGGATTTAAACATCTTCATGCCAGCAATTATTCCACCAAGACAATTTGCCCTCTGACATAATTTCACAAGGACACCATCGCTGTATTCTGGGTTTGTGACTCCTTTAAAAGAACAATAAACGCTGTGGAAAGACAACGGGAAAGGGGGGGGGGGGGGGGGGGGTTCTGGCACACCTTCACCTACAAGCCCTCAATTTGAAACACATTTGTTTTTAATGTTGGCCACGAGCCGAAACACATTGGTCCTACATTACAGTACATGAACATACTGTATGTGTTGCTGGAGTTTAGACCGGATATACCACAAATAAACCAGAATGTTATTTTCCCAACAGCTCAATGATTTATGGGTGCAGCCAGACAGCGTGGTGGAGATCCGCGACTCAGATTAGCCCCGACTTCAGCTTCAACACGGCCCGTTTATAAATTCACAAGATGCATTTTAACCCTTTGTGACCTCTGCGGATTTGGCGTTAAATTACTCTTTAAAAGGATAGAAAATAACAACAATAATCCTATTTTTTTCTCTTTTTTTTTAAACTGTTTTCTGCATACATTTTCTTCGCGCGTTTTACCTGTTGACTAATTTTTGCGAAACATTGCGTCGTTTCTCTCTTCAGACCACTGGCAATGATTTCAAATGAGGCAATAGGAGAAGTTTGTCGGGGGAGAAGTAGTCACGGGCAGACATGGTTGCTTTTAAAACAGTCACAAGCCCAGAAGGTTGGCAACACCTGTTTTAGGACTTCTGCTCTTTGCAGTTTCCCCCACTTACATACAGTTATGTTAAAGCTGAGGCATCAACTGAAGCGTGTGGAGAAATGGTAGTAAAAGCCATTAATCACTGCGGTGAATGCAGAAGAAGGCAAGAGGCTAAAAAAAAAAAAAGATACTTGTTTAACAAACTGAGGAGCTTCACACAAACACTGGTGGTGTCTTGAAGGCCCTCGATGGAAGTGAGTAAATTACATCTTCATACACTAATTAATGATCAACAGTCTGGGGACAATTAATGCAAACAGCCACGCAGAGGCTCCTGTGAGTAGTCAAACATTTTTCCTGAACTGGGTCAGAAACACTGCAGACATAAAGGCTCTATCAGATCAGACATCCTACTTTAGTGAAGCAAAATGGAAAAAAAGAAATGCATAAAGACCCTATTCTGACATGTATTTGATAAGAGATGTATGAAATTTGTATGAAAGCCGTGTCCAGCTATGATGGTAAACACAACTATATCATACCAATGCTGCCACCCAGTGGCAACAGGTCGTTAAATCAATAAATATAATGATGTAAACGCTAGTCATGAAGTGAAAATTGCTCCCGAGTTTCCTCCGGCAAACGTGTCCCTGCAGACACGTCAGACCTGCATCCATATTACGTGAAAATCCCAATGTCTTATGAATCTCAAAACATCTCTGTTTTCACAGCAGAGAAACCACGTATGCAATTCCGTATGATCAAAGCGACAGCCTACACATCTAAGTGCACATTAACCAACATGTAAACAGTATCCGGCTCCATCAAAGATCTGGCAGTAAAGTCATGAGCCACACACGTCACTGTATCTTCACAACAGGTGAACTGAGAAAATATATTGAATTGTGTCGAGAAACAAAAGGCAAAGGCGCATGCATTTGTGACTTTTCCGAAGTGTTACCGCAACGTAAAATTAAAGACACACAACGCCTTGAATACACAAAACTCTACATGATTTTACAACTCCAGCCACCTCTCAATAAAACCTAATTATTTCACCAAGTTGGTAAAAAAAAAAAAAAAAAAAGATGTGTAGCTGCAGAACTGAAGTGCTGATATCGTAATAAATATATCTAAATATAAGCTGTAAAAAACAAACAAACTGATAGAAATATAATGAGCTAATTTGATCATTTTTAACATCTTGAAATCTCTTTGTCAGGTGATGAATTAGAAAGAAAAGAGGCAGTTTCTACTGCATCTTTGTTAAAAAGCATATCATTGCCCCGAGCCATCCAATCAACTTAACCAGACCAGAGGTGCCGCTTAATTATCCATGGAGACATCAACGAAAGAGTTGCTCAAATTTGAACCACGTCTTGTGTTTGAATAAAATAAAATCTCTGAAGAGGCGGTGAGTCACAGAAGCAGGAAGTAGGAATTAGGACAGACGTGAAGTGGCTCACTGTCCGATATCCAAATTCCTTTTTCAGCATTAACTGACTCCCATGGTGCCTTCAGTGAACGCAAGGAGAAGTAGTTCCCACACCGAAGAGGTTAAGACGTAATGAGCGAGACTTGAGTCACTTCTATGATAGGAAACACTGAGCTCACTCTGCTTAATGACTCAGAGCGACTAGTTCAGGTGGAGGACCTGTTTCATGAACTCGTAGGTGGTGAAGGCCACGGCCTGGGAGGGGACGCAGCGGACGTAGTTGAGAGAAAGGCCTCGGTACAATCCCTTCTTGATCCCGAACTTCTGATGCACGTACCTCAGGGTCTTCATCAGTGACCTGTTCAGGTGCAAGACCAAAACAAATTAAACACTTTTAAGAATAAAGGAACCAAACTACAGTTTATATTCTTGTTTTCACGTCGTCGTCTTGTCTCTGAATGTGGTCATGTTATGTCTTGAGCTCTGTTTCGTGTTTCCTATTACCTGTCAAGGTGATAATTACGTTTTCAAGTCGTGTATCTTTTTACAGGACAACTTGTAGTTTGTTTCTTTTGCCATTACAGGAAGAACAATAACTCAACTCCCTTCGTCGCTGCTGTCTGCTGTACTAAATGTATTTGATGGACAGCAGCCATAATCACACAGACACCCATCCTCAGCTCTAATGTATTGACTGGGACTCTTAAAAATAGCTGAAATCTCCGGGGAAAGCACATAATGCCGAAACAATGAGCAGTTCTTGAACTGGTATTACTGAACCTCTACAGGTACGAGCAGTACGTTGCTGCAGCTTCATAGCTCAGCGTCTCCTTTGCCATTTAAAGTTTAGGGCTTTAACATTTTTATCTAAAGAAAAAAAAACGACTCGTCAGAACTCTGGAATTTCTCCCCAGTTTGAAGTACTCAGTTTATCAAACTGTGCTTAAAAAAAAAAACCCACAAATGAGGAACCAACCATTTCAAGAAAGGGTTTCACCGTCAACGTCTCTACCCGTGCAGCGCAAGAAGGAAACAATGCATCATTCATTATGGGCCTCATTTTGAGTGCATAACAACTTCCCCGAGGCTTCTGTGAGCAAGTTCGTTCTCAACTCGACCAATTACAGACACACTTAAAGACTTACCAATTAATTATGTCGCTAGATGAGCTCTTAACTTGTTACTAATTAAATGATGAGGTTCATTAGCTCCGAGCTGTTTATGTTACTCTCAGTATTACACAGTACACCAAAAAAGACAAATCAAGCAGACCACATGAAAACAAAACACTAAAGCAACTATTTTGTTTTGTTGTTTCCTTTTTTGGCCCTTCTTGCAGTAACACTCCCCAGCTGGCATTAATTAAACCCTTCAAAACTCAAAATTACATATTTTGAAGGTTTTCCATGAAACTAAATCCCCTAATACCTCAAACTTGGATGTAACTCTACACCTTTGTCCTCATTCAGTATGCACAGATCAATGACTATGCAAATAGTCCTCGCCTCTTTCTGCACTCCTCCGCAGCTCGCCTGCAGCTCGATGATATGGAAAACTCCATCCCATAAGTTGATAGGACTGAATCCCGAGATATGTGATGTATGAAACCCCAGCTGACTGAGTCAGTGTTTTTCAGACTGTCAGACATCTCATGATAAACTCTTCATCAAACAAACAACTCTCAGTCTTCTAAGTAACCGTTCAACATCTTTGCAGTGACCCTCATATACATTATATATATATATATATATATATATGTAAACTTCTCATCTTGTGCACTCATTGTACTGTCATAGCTTATTTCATGTATCTTAATTTGTCTTTATTGAAATGTCCAAAACTTCATTTTTATTTTTTTTTATTAAATAAATATTATTTCTACTTCCCTATTTGCTTTGATTACTTTGTTCTCAAACATCGCAGAGGAAGAAGGCATACTGGGAAATGCTAATTTGTAGTTCCAGTGACTTTACTTCCAGTTATTTGTGGTATTTGTGTGTGTTGTGGGGCGCTCAGGGCGAGTGGAAATATTTGTACCGCGGTCAGTCATAATTATGTTAAAAGAGTACGATGCACTCTCACGCGGGTGTAATGTAGCGCACTACATGCTGGTGTAACAGAATATGGAGAGCAGGAACCCTGGCGATACTTACACACATTTGTCCGAGTCAGGAAGCACAGAGCCCAACTGCATCCTTCTCCGAGCCACATCCAAGGGGTACCTATAGGGAAGACACACCACGTGACACATCGACCACCGACAACATCGGCGTAATCGATATCAAAACTGAGCCTGGCATCGTAAATCAACCGGCCACTTTGGGAGTCCAGATCTCAAAATCTGCACTTACGACACAGTCTGAGCGATGGCACCAGCGATGCCGCCGCAGAGCAGGTTGACGTGGGTTTTCAGGATGAGGACGTCGGGGTTGTCTGAGGAGGGGCGTCCCAGCATCTCTGGGAAATGCTTCAAGCCAAGGCTCTTCAGCGTGCCGAAGGTGAAGAATGAGAGACCTGGAAGAAGACAGTCGGGAGTCGGAGTCAAACTGATGCAACACAAACAACTCTGCTTGCATATGTGAAGGAGGACATGATTGTATGCTATCTTGAATCTATACAAAATAATCCCAATCATCACCTGCATAAGGGGCCATTCCAATAAGTGTCGGCGTCAGTCCCCTGTAGAAGCCCGAGATGCCCCCTTCCTTGACAAAAATAAGAAAAACCGACACAAACTGAGCAGCTGATTCTAATGTATTTCAATACTAGTCTAAAGTGTTGATGTTTGTTTGAGAGGCTGATCACCTTTAGGTAGATGGTGTGGAAAGCGTTGGCGATTCCAGTGTAGCGATGATACCCGGTCACCTGGAAGGCCAGCCTGGCTCGGATTACATCCAGAGGGTAGGTGCATATCACCGCAGACATCCCTGCAAACACACGATGTGGGACAACATTAGAAAGGACAGCCGAGTTCACTGAGACGGACTTTCAACTGTGTCTCCTGTTGTGTTTATATTGACCGTCTGACCACCTCAATGTCTCCATTTAACATTTAATGACACACAATAATAAACCACGACAAACATATACTTACATTTTATTTGTGTTTGCGTGTGCATACTGCATACTCTACATACAATATTATATATAGATCATGTTGTATTCTATATCTCTTGATAAATGTATATTAGTCTCTTTATATGTTATATTTTGTATATATTCATACATTAAATTCCCCATATCACAATTGTGCAATATCCTGTACAGTATAAAATATACTTTACATCCTTTCAGTGAAATAATATCTATTTATAATGTAAAAACATCCTGTGTATACATGTATTTAGTGTGTGTGCATAAATAGTTTTTTATGTTATATTCTATTCTATTGTATTTGTATTAATCTTTTTCTAACTGCACTTTCTATCCTTAAACTGCCGTAACGACTGACTTTCCTGGTGTTGGATTAATAAAGTGTTTTCACTTATTTTATAGTGACGATGCAGATTATGAGAAAGTTTGTACTTCTACGATTAAACGAATAACAATGATTGACAATCTTGCGCAAAAAAACAAAAAGTTAGAGGCACAATATCTATTCCAGTAGACTCTGATCAGGCTGATCAGTCTTATCACCACCTGCCATCGATCCTGCCATGAGGCGGTGGATGTGTCCCGAGATTCCAATCTGTTTACTGAGCAGCTGTGAGGGGAATAGAGTCAACATCAGCAGGGAGGACGCTCGACAGTTTTACCAATAAAAAAAACAATGCACAGCCAAATAAAACCAAAACAAATGTCTTTATAGCAAACGAACATGGTAACATAAAAGCATATTGGATTGCCCTTTGAGAGTGTTATCCCACAATTAAGTACATACCGCTTTATATTTGTCAAAGGCCATGAACTGGATGGCGCCATAAGGAAATATCCTGACCATCATCGCCCCGTTCCCCTTGTACAAGCCAAGGATGCCTTCTTTCTTTGGCACTGCCGTGAGAGTCGAAAACACTCCTGCGAAGAACAGTTCAGAAGTTTCACTTCTGTGATACAGATGTGTGGGAAAAAAAGAAAACACTTAATGGCTTTTTCATGTTTGGCTGCTGATGTTTTACCCAGATGTTTGTAATGAGGGCTCTGAGCTTGAAGAAGAATCTTGACCCTGTCCAGGGGGGCGATGGTACTCTTGGCGCAGCATCCTGCGACACCTAAACATAAACAGAGAGACACGGCATCGACACATTTACGACTAAATGCGCAACTTCATGCTGATGCAGCTGAATGATAATAATGGTTAAAAAAAAAAAAAAAAAAAAAAAAAAAAAAAAATGTATTTGAGTGAACCCGCCAATGAAAGAGGTGTATCAAAACAATGCCAACCTCAGATTTTAAGATTGGTCCCTGAGGGGCCAAAACTGAGGCATGTGACTGCTGGTGAACCATGAGATGTCACCGGTTTGAGCAGCTGCACTTCTTGTTCAAGACCCGGCAGCCTCTCCGAGGTGCCGGTGGGAGGTCTGTTCATTCGACACGACTTGACACCGCTGAGGTAATTGCTTTATCAGTTTTCACACGTCTTGGGTGAGGCGGACAATAAAACGAGCTCGTCACTCAGAGATCGCGCCAATTTTGAATTGTAAGAGGAGTGTTGGTCATTTACGTCATAGAAGTGACATGTAAGTGACAGAAAAAAAAAAATCACTGACTTTTCTGTTGGAAACACACACTGTTCAAAACAAAAACAGGTTTAAATCCAGCTTGTGTCTTGTTTGTGCAAATTATGATTACATTCATCTTGTAGATCTGATCATAAATTTCAATCAGGCATACATGTAGTTTGTACTATTGTGCAACAGATAGAGCCAAATGCTTTAAGGTTAAGAGTACAGGGATAAAATATGTAAACGATGATGCATTTGTTCTCTGATCAAAACAGTGCTGCATTACATGTTTACAGTGATGTTGGAGTACATGAGGTCACTCTATTCTTCATGAGTCAGCTGTTATTAATTATTGCCCCATGTGGGAGAATTCTAACTTTGATTGCAGAAGAAATTTATATCGTTGCTGGCTAACAAATGTCTTATTGTTGCCGAATGGTTTTCATGTGGGTTGAGGCTCTGCTAATCTTTCCGTAAGGAGAAATTTAGTTTTATAGCTGCAATAAAAGGATTTGATGAAGGAGCCTCACTTGCTTCATCACTTCCCGGTTCACAAACGAAAGTAGGAGACAGAAAGGCAAAACAGAATATGCTTTTATGGTAAAAATAATAAATAAAATACTTGCGCAGACACAGAGGCTTGAACCCGTGTCCAGATGTGAAATTCTACCCGAGGAAATCACCGCATATCTGAAAGTGATTTGTGAGTTGAAGAGTCAGATCTTACCTCCAGCTGCAAAGGAGCGAAGCCAGTAGTAGTCGTCCCTCTTGGCCGGGGTGCTGGTCATGGTGGAAGGTGTGGAGACCGCAGCCTCCGATGTCATCGTCTCCGCTCAGGAGTCTGCCACATCCATGGGCTGTACGGTTCAGCAAAAGCACTGCAGACAACACGGGACACATTTTGAAAAAACAAAGACACATCTCTGCGTGAGAACCGAACTGACGAGTTTATTTCCTTGAAGAAGTTTGGTGTCCGGTTGGTCATAAAGACAGGTGACAAATTGAAGAAAAACAAAAACAACAACAACAACAACAACAAAAAGTGCTTTTAAAAAGGTGTTGGGCCACCTTGTGCTGCCTGAACTGCTTCGAGGCTTCTTGGCATTGATCCTACAGGTCCCTGACGCTACTCTGACCTTCCTATACTATGAAGGTCATAGCAGTGTGATTCACATTATTTAAAACTCATCACGATATTCGTTGACCCCCCCCTCGAGCCCTGCGGACGCGTGCCGTCATCCCAAGAGTGACCAAAGAAAATAGGAATGTTTTCATTCAGCAGACAGCTGACTGTTAAACACGGACACCCACCGGACAAACCTGGGCAACAGAAAAGGTGGCGGTCCCTTTCGGATTAAACCTCTTCCAAGAAATTGGGTTTCTTCTTCTTCTTCTTCTTCGCCGAGTCAAACACCTTCTCTCGTTTTCCTCATCCCCAGCTGAGATATTTCCCCCCCCCCCAGCGGTCCAAGATGTCGCGTTATGAAAATCCACCGGCTGTTACCGCGCCCAGAAGTTCGTCGATTAACGTTTCGAGTCCAAATCGTGTGATTTCAAAAGCGCAGCTATGAATCAACCTGAGGCACTCAGAGGAGGTAACCACGACCGTGTCCTTCGCCCGCAGACGACTGTGCCAGAAATCGTGTCGCATGATAATGACGCAGGATTTTGACGTTCAAGGGTGAAAAGAGAGGGGCGGGGGTATGTGTGCGTGGGGGGGGGGGGGGGGAGGGGCTAATTAGATAAAACAGTTTTATGGCTTTGTTGTCACTTTTTAACAGATTTATGACGCCGTTAAATAGCCAAACACCCCGCTGGTAAACGTGTGGATTTTGCATTAACTACTTACAAATCTTATCAAATTTAACCAAACATTTATTCATTGTAAAACACCTAAAAAAATATAGTAAACTTGCTCATGTATAGACTTTTGTGTGTGTGTGTGTGTGTGTTTTTTTAACACTTTGTTGTATTAATGTGATATTTTTTTTTTTAGTCATGCATTTTTTTTTTTTCATTGAATGTTTTGTTTTTCTATTCGTAGCACTTTGGACTTCACAAATGAATAAAAAAAAAAACCGGAGTTCAGTTTAACCAATGTTAACGTACAATAAATGATTAATAATAATAATCTATTGTGGAGTTACTTTGGTGATCGGCTTTAGACGCCTGCATATGCGACCGGGACAACCGACGGAGAAACTCCGGTCCGGGTTTTGCAGCTCACTCCTTCCTCCCGTGCCGACGACGAGTTTTTTTTTTTTTTTTTTTTTTTTTTTTTTTTTTGGCCAGCAGAGCCCGTAGGTTGCGTCTGGTGGAGGGAGAGTGAGCGGGGCTGCCCTGAATGGATTGACATAAGAGGGATTTACATTTTAACGGGTGTCGTGCTCCGCGAAGACCAAACACGGTGCACGCCGGAAAAAAAAAAAAAAAAAAAACAACAACAACAACAACAAAAAAAAAAAACAGCTATTCCAGCTCGGTGCGCGTCGTCGCTTGTACCATGTCCGTGTGTCATCGTCGGGAGAGGATTGAACTTAGCAGCAGTCTATATTTGCCGAGGAGGGAAACCAATACGAGGTCTCGCTGTCTCGCTGGAGCGGAGTATTATTAGCAGTTCAGACAGTGCAACTGTCTCTCTGTGGTATGTAAAGCATTTCAGCCGTGAAACGTGGTAAATACAACCGCACCGGGCAACAAAACAATCCTGTACAAAAGTGAGATTTTTGGGGAGGTGTGTGGGGGGGGCTCGAACCGACACGGTTATTTAAAGGACAGCGGTCAAGTGCAAAAATAATAATAAACAGCGACGTTGTGAGGCGTTTTTTTTTTTTTTTTTTTTTTTTTTTTTTTTTTTTTTTTTTACACGGTAATAACCCCCTCTTCCGCCAGCCAGAGACGAAAACAGGATCCGACCTCCGGCCAGAGCCCTCTCCATAACGTGCCTGCCCTTTAAACTGTTAAAGCTGTATTAGCGGTTGTATTTCTGCTTATATAGTTCAACTGAATTCCCTTGATATCTTTTAGTATAACTTCTGTTTTCTTTATTGAAGTCTATCTAACAGCACTTGCTCGTCCGTGTACATATTTCAGGCGGGGCAAAAGTGTCATTGGAGCAGACAAAGTAAAGAAAAATTGTTATTGATTCAGCTTTACAGCTTTTATACTCTAATGTTTTTAGTCGTCGGATGGACTCAGATGTTTTTATTGTGTTTGTACAGCACTAATAATGTGTCATTATTCCACTGAAAATGTGCTTAAATATGCTGACAGTTTTTTTTGTTTTTTTTACCGTTTTGTCTCTTTCTTTATAGGTCATGCATGGCAAGTATACAATAAGGTCAGCATTATAATTAACTGTTCAAGGATAAAACACAAGAAAAAGATTTTAAAAACAAAAAAAATCGTGTGTTTAGCAAAAAGGTAAACATTCACCCAGCTCTCATGCTGGCTGCCAGAAATCCTCCCCTTTACACCCTCAGCCATGCCTGCTACTACCAAACCCACCAGGAGACAGACACCCGCTCAGAGAAAAAACAGCCAGAAAGTGATTAGCACCAAGAGGCAAACCTGTAACTCCAATAAACCCAGAGGAAGAGCTGCGGAGAGGTCCCAGAAAACACCTGCAGAACCCAAAAGGTCAACAACCAGGGCCCGGGCCCAGTCGGGCCGAAGCCCCCGTGGAAGAGGGCCTGCTGGCCAGGGCCCCGGGAGGTCCCCCAACAGAGTTAACCATGCCCTAAATGTAACAGGATCCGCTAGGCTGAGACGGTCGAGCAATCTGCCGGACCACAGTGGCAAGTTACAAGACCCCCTAGGGAGGAGGAAGTCCCAGCGGGGCACACAAGTGTCTGTTACCCCATGCCAGCCTCCTAAAGCTGGCAGAGGAGGGAAAAACAGCAGGGGGAGCACCGGCAGAAGAGCAGCATCCCAGCTCGGAAACACAGGAGACGAGCCCTCATGCGCCAGCATCAACGATTCAACTCCTGACGTCGAGAATGAGAAACTAAACAACTGTGATGACGAAGAAATTCTTCCGGTTTGCCTGAAAGCTGACGTCGAGACTCCTCCAAGTATCAAAGACCAGGATCTTGGAGTCAACGACGCTAAAGAGGGCAGCCTTCTTAAAGCTGATTCAGCGCTGCATAATGACAAACTGGAGGACCGTGTGCAGTCCAGCTGTGACAGTCCTGTTCCCCAACAAGACAAAAACACTGTCAGCCATGACAGCGAAGGTGACCTGAAGTGTGTCGTTGGGACGCCAGTGTGCGATGATGTTGATGGACAGCTAAAGCTCTGCAGTGACAGGAGTGAAGATCGCCCGTCCGAGGCCTCAGAGTTAACGAGCGCATGCTCATCAAGGGTGCAGGGCGGCCGCGAGGGAAATGACACTTCATCTATCCTCGGAAAGAAGCTCGATCATCTTGCCGGTGACGGTCAGCAAGATGATGTGTGTACTGTCCAACAAGGAGAAGACAACACGCTGGACTCGAAAGAGATTAGGACAGACGAAAGAACGACAGCTGTCATTGAGGGAACGGAGGATATAAATCGCGACGGGAGAGAGAGTTCGGAGGCGGCGAAAGCAGTCGAGGGACGAAATGAACCCGCAGACGAGATGAAGGAGGAGATTGTTGAGAGGCCGGGTCAAGAGAGTGAAGACGACGGAAGCAAAGAAAAGGAGAATGGTGTTTCCATCAATCCTGCTGACTCCCAAACCAGCACTCCAGCCTGTCTAACGCCAGGTCCACCTCATTCTGACGAGGGACTGACAGCGCAGTCGGGTTCCCCTGCTCGTGTGCTGCCTGTCCCCAACACAGCTACCTCAAACCCCACCAAAGCCCCTTCCACCTCAGACTCACTTCAACGAGAGGTTCTGGCCCAGAGTAAGACAGACGTTCAGCCCACCATTCACGGTGCTAAAACTCAATTCCCAGGATCCTCAGCTGTCCCTGAAACTTCCCTGATGGTGCAGGCTGTCGCAGCGAAAAGAAATATGCCGGTTATTATCCGAAGGGACTCTCTCAACGCTCAGAGCTTGGGGGAGTCAAGGTACGGGGAACCGCACCAATTGCAAAGCCTCGAGATCCCTTCTCCTCGGGGAGAAGGACAAGCTTGCGCACCAGCAGAGACGCAGACCAAAGATAGTGAATCCAATCCATTGGTGCACAACACCCAGAAAGCGACATCTTTTCTGTCCTCCTCACTTGTTTCTCATTTGAGCACCGACGCCCCGGCAGCCGAGCGCGAACCAAACCTCAGCGAGGAAAGCATCCAGGCAGAAGCGCCAGAGCAGGACTCAGTGCCAAAGATCTCGACTCCTTCTCTGGACAGCTGCTCCACTTTCTCCTGCAGCTCAGAGAGCACTCGCTCCTCGTTCTCTTTCGACACTGAATCAGAAGCAGGATACGGAGAGCCCAGTCCCTCCAAACCGGGATGCTGGGGGCCGGAGGGGGCCAGCTTTCTCTCCTGGACGGCTCCAAGACCGCAGAAGAAGGAGAGGAAGAAGCGGAGCAGGTGCGGGACGTGCGAGCCCTGCCGGAGGACGATGAGCTGCGGCCGGTGCAGCTGCTGCCTCAACCGCAGGACCGGCCACCAGATCTGTAAGCTGAGGAAGTGCATGGAACTGAAGAGGAGAAGACCTTCATCTTCGCTCAGTCGCTCTGCTGCACAGGTGAGGCTTACATCACGCTGCGTTGCATTTGATAGCAGATCGTGCCGAGGGGAGGGGGGATTATCACAGCCAGATTGTCAATGGATTCCCTCCAGGAGGTAAATTCAGACGATGGTTTGAGGTCGTACTGCAACTTCTTTTTGTAAACACTTAACAGCTGAGCTGAGGCAGCTGAAGGAAGCGTGGTTGTCTCTGTCTGGCTGCGTTTGATCTCGGAGGTTTCCCAGCCGCCCACTGGCAACAGCAATGATGGGAGAGTTGACTGATCCGCACAGTTGGAGGTTTCACTTTCACATTGTGAATTTTCTCAGTTGGTTTCAACAGATGCTGAACTTTATGGTGTCTTCCTGTTCAATGTCGGGGACCGCACCGGGTGAAAGGGGAAGTTTGTGTTTGTGTGATCTGGTTGATGATGTCCTGTGTCAAAGGGGAAAGCACGTGTCACATGACTGGCAGCAGCTCAGCACGCGGTAAGAGTATGTGTCTGTTTTGTGTGTGTGTGTGTGTGTGTGTGTGTGTGTGTGTGTGTGTGTGTTACCATCCATGGTGCAATCAAGGAAATTTTATTAATTTCACATGGTGACTGTGTGAATGTGGATGCTTGTGTGTGTGTGGATTGGTGAGTAGTTGCAGCCTATTTGAGCTGGATGTTTTTGCACATTGACAACAGATAGCATCGTGAACTCAATGAAACAATGACATCCTGAGTCACCCACTATGCTGTGCAAAGTTAAAGTGAAGATTCTTTCAAAAAAATAATGCTGGATATGGTTTTATTTACCGGATAACGTCATACAAAGCACAGTTAACAAAAAAAACCCCACATCTAAATCTGTCTCCATACAGCAGACTTTAAACCAGCAGTCCATCAGTTATTCTGTGTTTTTAGCCTCTCTCGGTTGTTTCTATCCTTTCCTATAATCCCAGAGCGCCTCAGTGAGGTTGAGATCAGGGCTGTGTGGAGGCCACACCATCTGTTGCAGGACTTCATGTTCCTTTTTGCGGCCGAAGGTAGTTCTTTATGTCTCTGCTTGCACGTTTAGAGTCGCTGTTATGCTGCAGAATGAATGTGGACCTCATCTGATATGGAGGTACATCGATGCCTTAAATCAAGAGCATGCTCTTTCAGTTTTGAGAGCGTAATTGCTGGTTTTCACAATCAATTATTGTAATATTCTCTCTCAAACGTCTCTCTTGGATTAAAATAGTCGCTGCTCGCTCGCGGATTTGCTCCGCTCTCTTTCAAAACTCAGACGTCCTCTGCTCCAGTTTAACTCCTCCTCCTTGCTCTCAGACTGCATCCGTGCGCTCGCAAAAATCTCTGCTCTTAATCTCAGTTTGCGCTCTCGGATTTTTGTGAAATATCCGTGCCGGAAGTCCCCAACCAATAGAACGCCAGGAATGACTTTAACAATTAAATACCACTTCACCTTTCAGGTGCGCTCGCTTCACGCCTTACAGCGTCCCTTAAGCAGCTAGCTCTGTACAGCAGGTGAACAGACGGAGGAGGTCACGTCTCATAATTAGCAGAGAAAGGGGACCGGCAGCTGGACATAGGAGTCTTCTTTTAGACATTGAGGAAGAGCTACCTGAACAGGTAACAGCTTAGTATCTAAGGTAATAAAACCCGACATTTCAGGGAAATGGCACCACTGTACAATGTACAGGAGTATCATCTAGCTGAAACGTTATCTGTTGCCTTGTCAACTAAGCAGTTACCTATTAACACATGTTATTGTCTGTAATAATAATGTTACAGTCATTGCAAAAAAATGTCACACAAGCAGAATATTCACTATCAAATTAAAATGATCATCAAGGCCAGTCATTGCTCTTCAGGGGAAATTAAAATAACCGGTTGGCCTATTTAAGCTATTTTCTCCTATAGCAACTTGATGGGAAGCCAATGTGCTATGAGGCGACTCTTATCTAGCTATTAAAAATATGGACACTGGTGCACCTATCAACTCCAAAAGTCCTACAAGAAAACAAGCTAAGTTCATTTAATAAGGCACTCGAGGGCGGGAATGATGGAGCCAGTTAACAGTAACCGCCCCTAAGGGACACTGTAAGACATAAAGCAAGCACAACCATCAAGAGGCAGTGACGATATCACTGGTTAATGTCATTCCTGGCATTCTATTGGTTGGGGACTTTTGACAGGGCTGTTCAACAAAAATCAGAATATTAAATCTACATTCACCAGGTGGCCAGAAACACAACTCATAATACATTTTTAATGTTCTCCATACCTGTTTGATGTGTAAATAAGCAAATGCCAGCTAAAACGTTCTACTTAAAATGAAGACATGTCAATGTTGCATTCACAGCTTGTTTCTGCTGCCTCCTAGTGGCCAAACAAAATCTGTCATTGCAGGTTTAAGCATGTATTTTGTGTTTCTGTAATCTTTATTAAAGGTGCATTAATCAAAACAGTTAACGTTGGAAGTAGAGAAGTGTCACCCAGCTCTGCCTTCAGCTTCATCATCGTTTTGGTCTTTGACATATATACTGTATGGTTAAGTCTGACCTCCCTTATTGGCCACATTTCTAGTTGCAACAGGAAGTTGTTTTTTGCAAATAATCTTAAAGAAACCAAGACATACATAAGCCAACAAAAAGCGTCCGATGTACAAACTCAGCTGGTAAAGAAAGCTTTTAGCAACCCAAAGACCCATGTACTTTCTCAGAAGTTGGTTGAGACCAAAACTGAGCTAAAAGCCAAGTCAACTTTATTTTCTTTGCGTGTCCAGAAATACAACTATAATATTGCTTTGTATACACAACTGTTAGCCAATACTTTAGCAATAACAAAAACTATATATGGCCATAGGAGTGTGTAGTTATCAGCATGTTTTGGAGTTATTCCACCATCTGTTGAACAAAATGTTTTGGCTGTTAATGCAGATTTACATTATTTAATTACATAAAACTTGCATGAAAGTGGTATTAAAATTATTACAGAATGTTTTTGCTAAATAGGACATAGCATTTGTGTCTATGGTGCTTTAGCCCGAACGTACTCATGGAGGATCAGATGGCTGAACAGACATATTTTTTATCATTTTGTTTAGCAGGAGTGGCTTTCTCACAGCAGCTGAATACTAGAGCAGCTACATAACCATGTACACAGTTCACTAGTGTCTATACATATGTGGCTGGGGGAGGTGTGTGTGAACAACTGTGTGCGAGGGTCCATGTGTAGGCTATTGTACGCAAACATGTGTGTATAGACCGGCACAGTCGTAGCAGTGGCAGTAGCAGATTAAGGGCTGATTATATCACACCTGGAGAATTAGTCGTGGAGACCTTTGTGCACGATTTCTGAGAATAAGAGTGGGCAAGGAGAGAAAGATCAGGCCGGGCCGAGATTTACAACCACATTATTTGGATTACCCTGAATTACGGGTCGCTATGTGTGTGTGTGTGTGTGTGGTAGTGACTGAGTGACACAGTTACACTACATCTGGTTGGGACTTTTGGCGTTTTTGTATAGCCTACACGTTTTTATGCGAGTCTGTATGCTCGCTGCTGTTAGAGGACATTACATAGAGAGACACAGAACTGCTGATCTGCTCTCGTTCAAGCAACAGAGCGAGTTGTTGTTTAGCCATTTCTCTTAACTGACATCACATTGGCCTGCACTTACATACAGCAGTGCCTGTGTTTGTGTCTTGAAAACAGGTTTTTGTTTGATTTTGTGTGACTCCGGGGGTGGGGTGGAGCCTACAACAAGTGCTGCGAGGTAGCGCTGTCAGGATGGCTGTCATCATGATGAGCAGTGGGTCAAATCCCAAATCCACTTATTACTTAATTCCAGGTGCAAAACAGGAAAAGCCACGTTATCTCTCACCTTGTATTCAGTGTAGAAAAGTAAAAGAAATATTTGGGAGCTAACTTTTGTCCTCACTGTCTAAAACAATGGGACATTTGCAAACTATTTAACTTTTTAAAAACAGTTGCTGAATTAGTGCATGAAGAGGCTGTTTTTAATGTAATCTAAGCCCAGATTGCATCACCAACGTGTGCCAAAAGGACTAAATAAAAAGAAAATAATTACTGTTCCAAATGTAATCATTCTTATATGTATATAATACCATCTATATGTGTGAGAGAAAACAGGAAACGATTCTAGATATTCATACTTTTATTTAGCACTTAATAGTCTACTTATAAGTATAATGTATAAGGTAATACATACATTTAAAACTTCATCACTGCAGGTGCAGTATTATCTGGTCTCTGGCTGATATTTTGTGTTAGAGACAGAAATGAAATGGATAAAATGAAAATGACGACTCAAGCTATAGACTTGTAAGTATAGTTAATATTTCACAATCTTGGGTGCAATTTTTGCCGATCATACACAATGTTTAGGGCCATTCTGAGATTTCTTGGGGCATTTTTTCCCTTTGCCCCCCTTAATTTGCTACAGTGCTTGTATTATTACGCACTCTTAAGCATATGTTGATGTACTACTATGAGAGTAATATGTTAACATACTTGCTGGCCAGTCTTGCCAGTCAAGTTCACACACCCTTACAGCGAATGCTTCAAACTCCACAAGCTTGTGAAAAAAAAGGTGCAGAGGCCAAAGAGGAGCTCATGTAGTGGCATGTGGATTCTGCTCCTGCTTTTAACACCGTGAGCAGCAGTGTTGCTGTGGCTGTGGTTCAGTTTTGTTTTACTCTGTCACTACATATTAAATACAAAACATACTCGTAGAAGCGCAAACAAATCACAATACATGTGTGAACAGACTGAACAGTAAATGGGGTTTGGTGTATGCAGAAGAAATGCAAAAATACTGTTTCATAAATGGCATCCACAAGCTGCATGGTTTGTGTGCTTGTAGGGCAGAGAATGAGAGTGGTGGTGAGAGTAAAGCTTTCCTTTTCAAAAATATCTGTTTTCACTCAGGCTTCATGGCCCCCTCGTGGCCTTGCTTTGTATTGGGCTTTGAATACAAGGCTGAGACCTGCCGTTAAACACAAACACACACTTGCAAACACGTACCCTCCAGAAAGGAAACACTCAAGTTCATAGAGTGCAAAGGCTCCTGTGTATCTGAGAGCGTGTTTGACTGAAACAGTCCTGACATGTTTAGAGCTGTCGGCTCTACAAGTTGACTCAGTTTTTATGGACTGACAATGGAGATGTTAGCTCTCATAAATAATGTTATTAACATCTCAGCAAAACAGTTCAAAGGATCGGATTATAACACACACACACACACACACACACACACACACATCAAAGGCATTTAAACAAAGAGGAAGTGACCCTCAGTCAGTCACCCGATTACACTTCTACTACAGCACATATTCTTGATAAGTAATGAAATACACACTTTAAAATATAGATCCAAGTCGTTCATCTGAAGTTTTCATCTGATACAGTATTTTCCATTTCAGCATATAATACCATGATGTCTCTTGTTTGTATTTGTTTATTGTTCATATCATTGCTCTGTACACTTATTTGTGCTTGTAAACTGTCTCCAGTTGTCTGCATTTGTTGAAGGAGATGAAACCGAATTATTAAACCAAATATTTTAGCAGAAACGTTTGCTTTTTTGGTTTACAATATGTATAATTATACAGCGTGTTTCAAAACTTATTTAGCTCTCCTTAAACTAAAGGAAAAGATACAGCACTCTCAGACACTATTGCTAACTATTATCTCTGAGTGTCAGTGTCTCCTTCTGTCACTGTATTTATCAAGACCATGTATACGGTGAGTTACACTTTACGTGAGTTGGTGCACCATAATTACATAGTGAAGCCTTTATCTCGGTACGATGCAACTGCAGCTGGGCTCTACACTTTTGTACAAACAGCAACCTGCATGCCTCCAGAAAGCCTGCCAGCCCGACTTTGCTTCTCTGGCAAAGTCGTTTATCTCCTGCACTTCTTCCACTCCTCCTTCGTCTGCGGCGATGCATTTGCCAGAGCAGCGGTCCTGCTGAGAGATAGCACGTGTACCAGGAAAACACTGGTCGATCCTTCAGTCCGCTTTCTGGTTCAAGAAGGACAGGCAGCCTGCAGCACACAAGAGCCACAGACTGTTCATAACAGACATTCAAAACTGCGTGTGTGATTATTCTTACCTGTAAGGTGGGTATTCACGCACATTTGCTGCATGTGTGGTAGCGTAAATATTTATTACAGCTTGTAGTTCAGCAGCAGCAGCAGCATCACTGTTCTCAGATGGGCGCAGCTTCATGTGAAGTGAGAGTGATTTGTGCCGATGCTCCTGTCAGGTCCGAAGCCCTATTCCCCCCTTTGTCTGACAGACAACAGTGCAGGTCTTCAGCAGTAACGGTTGCCATGGCAACCACTGTGCATGTCTGCTGACCTTTGACCTGCCTTGGTTGTCTGATGGAGTATTCTCGGGGGTCATAATGAGGATTAGCGGAGATAACCGGCAGACGTAATACACCACTGTGGGTTTAAGACTTTGAACTCAGTAACCTACATCCCGGTAATTAGGTTAAACTGCGTAGGCTGTTGTGCTTATAGTGGGTCAGCAGTAAGCTGAGGCTACCTACAAGGGATGAGCACTTTAAAGGGACCAAAGGTACCTGTATATTTCCTGTAAATAATTTCTGTCGATTACCAAAGAAGCATCTTTTAAACACTGTAAATGATAGTGATCATATTATGTAGAGACACTCTTTATGCATTATTTATATACTTATACCACAGTTCCACTATGTGCCGCAGCTTGTTATGCTATGCTGTTACACTGCTGTACAAGCCCCTCAGTGGATGTTGAGTCATTTACTATCTGGCACAAAACTGTACATATATATGTCACTTCTTTAAATCTGTTTTACTGGTCTTTGTTAAAAAAAAAAAATAATAAAAATAAAAAAAAAAATCAGATTTATTAAAAATAATATCCAGGCTTGTTAAAGTATTCAGATCCTTTACTCAAGTAAAAGCACCAATATAGAAATGTATACATATTACATTACAAGTAAAAGTTCTGCATGAAAGATCCTACTGGAGTAAAACTACATAAATATTAACAGCAAAATGTAGTTTTAAGTATTGATGTAAAAGTACTGGCTGAATCTAGTTTAGACTACTATTAGATATGACATCATTAGATCATCAGTGTGTCAGCAGCATGTTACTGTTGTAGCTGCTGCAGGTTAAGCCTGTTTGAACTACTTTATATAGTTTGGAAGAGAAAAGAAGAAAAAAACAAGTTCTGATACACAAATCTGTTTTCGGTTTTGGGACTTTTCCATGATTTCTAATCTCATGAGAAATTTAAAGAGAAAAATCTCTGTTTAGTGGAGTTGTTAACAACTCAAAGACATCTGAAATGCGACCCTGACTACACACTGCTGTTTGTAGGATGCCAGAAGACAAACAGGTTGGAAACCACTGGTTTAATCTCTAACAATGCGTTGAATTTTATAAGCGGATTATTTGATCCATTGTTTCAAATCTTCATCTGAAAAGAAACTAAATTTGTCAAATAAATGTAGTAGAGTAGAAAGTATTTCCCTCTGAAATTTAGTGCAGTGGAAGTGTAAAGTAGCATCAAATGGAAGTACTCAAGTAAAGTACAATTAAACTTAAATACAGTACTTGAGTAAATGTGCTTAGTTACTTTCCAAAACTGATATAAATGTTTAGAATGTTTTTGAATAGTCCTTCATTTGTGTTTTTAGAAGAAACAATATTAACCCCCCAAAAATGGAAGATGACTTCTGTTTCCTGTTATCAAGTGTCACAACCCGGCTCAAGGCTGGGCAACAGATGGGAGACTCCAAACACAAATCCAAAGAGGAAAGAGTGTTTATTAAAGTAAACTCAGCAACTCAGAACAAAATATGGGAATGTAATGTATCAGTAATGTAAAAATGTGTCGATGGGTGAAGAGTGAATGTGAATGTAAGTGTAAACTGAAATAACAAACGCAAATGAATCTAAATGTAAGCCATGTGGTCAGGGTCCAGAGAGCAACCACAGGAAGGCAGCCCTTTTATACTCTTAGGCCACTCCCTCCTCGGGTGCAAGCAACCAACAGGACGGAACCATTACACCTGCCCCTCCTACTAAACACACAAGGGGAGAGTTGAAGTAACCAGGAGCGACAGAGAGGTAGGGCGAGAGAGAGACACACCCATAAGGAGAGGCAGAGAGATAGAGGGCCGTCACACAAGTTAAACAGGTAAACTACACGAACACATCTGGAACATCGTTCCTTTTCAGCCGTTACTCAGGTCCGACACAACATACGATTTATGAAGTCAACGCTCACAAATACCTTATAAGTGCAGACTGATTTAAAAACTGTCAGTAGTAATGTGACCTTTTTCTCAGAAGCCGTGATCGAGGTTTGTCGCTCTGTGTCCTGTGTTTGTCATTCAAAGTGAAATCAGCTCTTTTCACAATAATGACTGCAGGTTCCTCCACATATGCATGTGGGCACTCTGGCAGCGATCTGAAGGACAGATGCACATTGACGCTCTCTCTTTTCTGCCCCCCTTCATTACGTAAACGTGTGGGACAGAAGGGGGCCGAGGTAGCGAGGAAGATTCATGAAATGTCAGAGATGCTGCCAACATTTTAACCAGCCAACTCATTATGACCAAGCAGGGTGAGCTGTGCTTGAGCCTACTCTCTCTGCTCTGACTTCTCTTCCTCAGCACAGACACACATTTTATGCCACAGGTTTGCCTGTGATTAGGGCTGCTGCGCATGTTCTGTTAACCTGATCCAAGCCAATTAAATTTAAAACAACCCTGTGAGGTAGTTATCTGTAATAGCTGCAGGGCTTGGGTAGTGGCCCAGGAAAATGCTCCGTGGACGAGGGGAAATGTCTGTTTTATTTAATTTGTGGCTCAGTTATTTGGCTTGAGTCCTCTATACGTCAGAGCAGATGTATGGCCCAGGCTCTGCCAGGTCAAAGGCTTACATACTGCCACAGACATTGGTTTAATGATGGGAAACTCAACTCAGATGCTCTAATGCACACTCACCTGTCAATCATTTCCAATTCAAACACGTGTAAACACACATGGCACCTTGTTCGTGTTTTACTACAATATTTGTAATCCAGCAAGCTATTTGTGGAGTTAAACTTTGGTACCACTAATGCTTCACTGCTGAGCCCTCTTAGGTTCCTTGCATCTGCGAGTTTGTGGCGTGTCCTGACTGTTGTGAGGCTCTAAGTCCCTGGATAAGCTTTGAAGTCGTGCCACTTGGTTTCTCTGTGTGAAAAGAAATCCTGACTTTGCCCCCCTAAAAGAAATGCCACTCAAATCCTGCCAAGGGAACACAATGGCCTCCCTCTGGAGAAACCAGAGCTTATTCATGCATCAACCTAACGTGCCTAATTTAGAACATAGCTCATACACCTGAATAGGATAAAAACTCGACTTCTTGCTGCCTCCTGTCATTATTTCTGCAGGATTGGTCATCCACTGAGTTGCACTCATTGACGACATGAAGTCACAGTCTTGTTTATTCTTTTTCCTTTTGTCCTTTTTGTTAATGATCCTCTCGGCTGTATGTTACTGCACTGTATGTGCAGTCACACTTAAATGCACCACTATGTCTGCAAACATGTGTGCATTTGTGTACTGCTGCATGCACATGAACAGTCATATGGCCAACATGCCTACTCAGCACATTGCACCAGAACAAACTTAAGTAAGCCTTTTCCTGTCTCTTTGTGAGAGGATCTGAACCCCCCACGCTGCTCTGCCTGCACAGTGCTTGTGTGTATTTAGGGTCAGTGAGTGTGTATGTGTGTCCTTTCTCTTCTTACCCTTCTCAAGGTGACAACACTTATTTCCATTTTAGCCAGAGCAACTCTAAAACTCAACACTGCAGAAGTAAACTAATAGTTAATTTTAGACTGAACATAAACGTGGACTTGCAATAGTGCCTTAAACTGCAACACCGTCGAGGGCCACTATGGGCTGGATCCAAAAAGACTTCTACTCAATTTCTCTCATGAAATACAAAGTCAATAGATTTTCTTTACGAGTCATTATGGTTTCATTCGCTAAAGTCACTCCATATTAATTTCAGCGGGAGGGGGGGGGGGGTCTGTTTGATTGACATGCTTATGGTGCAGTCAGCTTTCCATTATAGGTGGGCGGGATGTAGTGTCCTCGGGTTGCCCATCAGATCGAGTGAGATCCACCACTCGCTCCTCCCCAGCTCATCCAATTATAGTCACTTCTGGCTCCAAAAAAACAAGATGGCGACAGCCAAAATGCTAAACTTGAGGCTTCATAGCTGCAGTTCACAAACCAAAATGTGAAGTCATTGCTGAATGCCGCTTGGAGTTAATAGATATTTCTGTATTTGTCTTGTATATACTGACCATATTTAATAAATAAATGAAAAGACAAGATTCAGCAGGATGTTTTGTGTAATATACATTGTTTAAAGTTCATCATTCCTGGTTGGGCTACAGGGTTGAGGTATGCAGTGACCCCCCCACCCCCTTCATGCTGACCAACTAGTGTCAGACCTCAAATTGAGTCCATGTGGCTTCAGGGTGTGGTGTTGATTCCTGCACATTTCCACTCAAGAGTGGGATTGTAGTTTGTTACATAACACAGTACGTGTTATATGAAACTTTGAATGAGAATCCATTGTGTTCTTTAAATAGCCTCACCCATGGGCTCCAAACTATCCAAACAGGAAGCGTGAAAGCTACAAACATGCATTTGTGTTTGTGTGTGTATGGCTGTGTGTGTCAGCTGAGGAAGCAGAGAGCATGTAGGAGAGAGTGCAGCAAGTCGCTGTGTAGGTATTTAGTCACAGTCTTGAGTCTGCAGATGTGCTTTTGGAAGAGAGAGGAGTGTGATATGTGAGCAGCCTCTGGGGTCTTCTGAATGTGAGCCACAGTGCTGCCTCCTCGCAGGTAACACAGACTTTATAGTTTCAAGGTTTTCTCCAAGAAAAAAAATCAGCCTTCTTACGACCTCGACCTGGCGTCACAGGATCCAAATGCTAATCTCGGTGTTTGCATAAAGATTACGATTCCTGACTACTAGTGTCTAAATGTTGGTGTGTGTTGGTCTTTTGGGCTTTTTACCTGCGCAAAGAAGTGGTTGTGTGAGAGGTTGTCCGTGTTTGGACTGGATGTGCAGCATGTGGGCTTACTCTAGTATACAGTCAGATTATCCATCCTCCAATGGTTGTTACCACTCACTCCAGCACCCACAACAACCCTCTCTCCCACAAACACATCTCTGCCCTGGATAGTACAGCTTTAGTGAAGAAGAGGAGAAACTCCCAGGAACTGCTGCCCTTCATCAAAAATCTGTAACTTTTCCATTCAAACGAGAAACAAGTTTGCATTAGCGTCCAGCAGTTAATGGCAGTAATGACAACTGTTGGCAGCAGTCGCATTTGGCACGGCTCCATCGCCGGGCCGCTCTCCAGTGGGTCAGCCTCCACATGTGTCAGAGACAGTTTACGACCACGCTGCAGAACGACTCTCTTTACCTCGCTCGCTGTGCTCGTGTACTGTAGCTCAGGGTGATTAATGTCCAGACTACTTGTTCCTAATGAGAGCTGGGCAGCTCGTTAAAGGGAAAAAACATATGGGACACTTAAAGAGCTGAAAACGAAGGGTGTGGTGGAATATCGTTAGTAGCTGTAGAGTAGTTTTGGCAAAGGAATGGAGTGGCTGGAGGAGGAGGAGTGATCTGAAGATGGAGATGAACCGGAGAGCAGACACTTTAAAACTCCCTATTTTTAAGAAAGATGCACAATACTGTGCATGTTTTCATATATCACATTTTGGTTTTAGTTTAGGTTACAACTCCATACTATTATTATCAACCATTGTGACTGATCTGAGGTTGCAGCAGCATATGCCTGACAGTTGGTGGTATCTGAGCAGTTGGTAGGTGTGTATCTTACAATGGCTTGTGTTATTTTTTTGGGGTTGCAGTAACCTGTTTAACAGTGGCGTTTGTTGATGTTGTCTATGTGTCAAACCTGTCAGACTACCTTCTGCATCCTCATTCAGAGGAAACTTCAGCTGTAACTGTCACAGTAATACCAAGAACACATTTTAGGGTGAGGACTGTGTTGTTCTTACTTCTAATCGGGACAGTTTTTCATGCACTTTGCTTTTACATCTGCACTTGGATAGCAAGAAGCTCTTCTTTATCACTTTATACTGAGCAGTAGTAGTGTAGTGGTTTCTTTTACAATAACACTCCTGCAAGAAAATATGTTCAGATGTTAGGTGGGTTTAGTGCACACAATATCATAGGTCATAAAAAAATGAATGTGAGTGAAATCCTTTTTTACAGGCATATGCATTGACTTTAATATTCCTTTTTTTAAACATTTAGACCGCCATACTTTTGCTTTGGTAGTCAGTATGACTTCTAAAGCTGCAGAAATTGATCCACATAAGTGATTAAATAGCTCAGAATAGGTTGTTGTAATGTGGACTGGGTTTTTCTGATCCTGACAGTTCGGAAAAAAAAGATTTTCTTGGGACACACCACACCACACACACACATACACGCACGCACATGCGCGCATGCCCTGTGTGTATTTCAAGTGTTTAGTCCACAGCTGCATTTCTTTTACAGTGTGTCATGAAATTTGTGATTATTACTGTTGTTGGAAGATGACTTCTGTTGAAAGTTTTTGATGCTAATTGTGTATTCATTCAATATCAGCTACCTAAGCAAAGGATCTCTGATCAGTTCAACAACATAAACCCAAATAAAAACTCGGCAGTGGCCACCTTAAATATATACTTGAAGACATTCAGGGTCTGGCATCGTTCCAGGGCTCTGGGTCTGAAAATGTTTGCCATGAAACCACACATATGCATGAGGCCACACCATGCAGGAGTTTGACTGTGATAAGTTGTAGGCAGCTAACGGACTGTTGAGCTTTGCAATGCGATAAAAAAAATCGCGATAAAAAATGGAACTAAGGATGCTATTTGCTTTTAATACTTGCAAACATTGTTGTTAGGGTTTCATATTGTGTGAAAATGCATATGTCCTTAAATGAATTGTCACAAGTACGGTATATAAATACGTTATGTGCCATGTGGCTTATCATTCAGACCACTTGGTGTAACACACTCCTGAATAGCCTTCAAGATATTGACATCTCTTGCTGGTAAATCCATCAATCTGACTGGATCCTCCATCATGACATACTTGTATAGTTGTGTCATCCTGTTGTTAAACATGTTTATTGCACACTGGACAGTCCGTTGATCTAGTTTTTGTTGAGCTTCACTATCTCTATATTCAAACACATGGCTGAGGTCGGTTGCTATAGTGTTAACTACAGGCGCTGACTGCGACTGCCTTCATGTTCCCTTGTCCTGGTGCGACCTCAGCTCCTTGGCCACATGGCTGCCTTTAACAGGGACGAAGACTTTGCTCTCTCATGACATCTGCCTTTGTTTTTTTGCTTTCTATCTCCTCGTTGTTTTTCTAACCACAGCTTTTCCTCTGGGAATTATTTAGAAAGAAGAAAAAAAAAAAGCTTTTGGGGGTGGACGAGAGAGAACAAGGAGTAGGTTTGTGGAGACAGTCAAAGAAAGAGCAGCAGGGATGAATCCTCTTTCTGCTCCCACTGCAGTCTTTCACATTACTAGATCATGAGGGTAATTAGAGATGCTGCAGAAAATGATGCTGCCACGCGTAAGTCAGTGCGTGTCATCGTTTAAAAGGCATGGCATGATATAACATTCGTCTTACTACTTCTGATGGGGCAGACTGCAACACTTTCTTATAATAAAACAGACCACGTGTCTTAAAACTCAGAAGTAGGTTAAGAGGGAGGGAGATACACACACAAACACATGCTGGCTACTGTAAATGTCATGTGGTGGTGGCTTCTGCTGAAGAGAGTATTTCTGTCATGTGCTTTTTAACAGCATTTACATCGCCATACATTTTTAAAGCCAAGCTTTCCTCTGCAGCTAAAGGAGTGAAACCAAGAATCTGTCAGAGTAGAATTTATTTCCATCATATGTTAATCTAAAGTTAAAGTATTGATGTTTGGTCCAACCAACAGTCTAAAAGCCTAAAATATGCAAAAACAGTATGATCTTTTTCTGAATATGGGTCAAATAATCAATTTTAATTCATGTTATTTGTTTTGCCTTATAACTAGTTGAGTAGAACAGGCAAATCATTTCAGCAGTATGGTAAAGAATTCAGTGAAATTCACCAGGGGGGGTCCAATAGGAGTGTTGGTGTGCTGCTTCAGGGGTGGATAGCGCAGTGGTAATGGAGTTGTTTTCCTCTGATCCAGATCCAGCATGTGTGTAGTGTCCATTCCACAGCTTGCCTCCAATCCCTGTGCGTAGGGCTGGAGTAAAAAGCCCACATAGGGGATCCTTTGTTTAGGAGAGTCTAGGCATGGAAGATAATTTACAAGCCGCTAAGGTCCTCACGCCATTGGCTGATGAGGCTCTGTCTGCATCTGCGAAAGGCATCCCGTATGTGTGTGTGTCTATATGTCTGTGTGTGTGTGTGTGCGGGGAGTGTGTGCGCGCATCTGCTGTAGCAGCACTTTGCTACAGCGGCTCACTGTCGCCCTAGTCATGACACCCAGGAGCTTGCCCTGCGCACGGCTACTGTAGCCAGCGTTTTCTTGAGGCTGGAAGAAGGCAAAGCAAGATGGCCACCAATACCTTTTAGGGATATGCTGCCTAAACCGGAGGGGCTTCCTCCGAGGACAGACAAGGTAAAGGCAACTAGACTATTCACCCAGGGATCTATTGTCTCGCTGCAGATGGGTCAGCTGCAGTGGAGCTCATCTAGAGGTTATCCTTCATTGTCTCCCTCCCTGCCACCCTGGATTTAGCTGATTGGAGCGCTTTATTTAGAAGCTGTTGTTGTTATTGTTCCTGCTAAATCACTGAGGACCCTGGGCTTCTGTTTGTGAGTGTTTGGCTTGTCTTTTCCAGGTGGGTTTAAAGGATGTAATAACAAACTCAGCAACAAAGAGGTCAGTTTCCACGGTAACAGAGACCCCTCTTCATTTTCCCCGTTGCTTGTCTTTTTTAGCCGTTGTACTGTATGAAGAGCCCCTCTGCTTCCCCTTTTCTCTCTTGCAGTGTTTTGGACAGCCATATTTCTGCACCTGCTGTTTTCTGACTGCTGAGCAGAAAAGTGGAGTGCTTGTAAACCTTCGGTTGTAACTTGTAATAATTTGACAGGCTTTGCGAGTTTGGCTACAGTAATAATAATATTATTATTGTGTAGTTTGTAGAACTGATATTGATCAATTCTACTGATATTGACTTTATGGTTCATTACGCTCACGTTCATGCTTGTGTGTGTGTGTGTGTGCAACAGTTTATTAGATCTATCTCCACCTATTTCAGGCATTCTTTGTCACTGTTTTTCTTGTTATGTAGTGCTTTTTTGTTCCTGTCGACTACATGCCATTGAGCTCAGTGCAGACAGGAAACGCTCACTCAATGAATGAAGGATATTCTCACGTGTTCAGAGAAACACATAAACCACTACGTACTCTCTCAGCCAGGAAGGAAGCACGCTTTTACACCCTTTTATTGTCAAGAGTGTTGTGAGGTGGTGGTCACAAAGAGCACAGCTTAACTTTATTTCATACATTCGGAGCCCTCTTTTTTGTTGTAGTTCAGTTGATGTGAACATATATGCGTGTGTTTGTCTGTGTTGTTGAGTTACGAATGGACACACACTTCTTTAAACCTCCGTGGAGACCCATCTCTCCAGAGAGAGAGAGAGAGTTGTTAGGATTCAAGAACTGGTCACACTTGTGTTGCTATGGTAGATGTCTGAACATGTGTTTGTGTGTGAAGCACTCACCCATAGATACTCTAGCAATCGTTTTGTTGATTCTTAAAGGCTCGACAGGCACAACAGTTGGACCCTGTTTGTCCAACACAAAAGCAGAAGACTGTGTTTGCATTTAGAGCAGCACAGTACATTGTACTTGAATGTGAGAGTGACTTTAGACGCCCTAAGGTGGACAGAACGAGCACAACACAAAGACACGGCTCCAACACATCACAGCCGCAGCTCTCTCCATAGACCCGATGGCTAAATGAGAACACATGACTCTGCATTTACATCATGCATTAGGCTTTTTGTTATCATAAGGCTTAATGTAACATAATTAAAACCAGGGGCTGTACTTTGATGTCAGCTCCAGATCATAAACACTTGGATGCACATGCATACACATCCATGCAGCCACGCGTATGTCTGGTGCAGTGTTGGAAGACAGCCAGCGCTGCTTTGTCATTGAAAGCAGTTTATTGTGACACTCTGCCTTTTCCTCCACTCACTCTGCCTGCGCCCCATCTTCTTCACTCCTCTTCTCACGCTCCCAGTCCAACGTAGCATGGTGTGTGCAGCAAGTTTCCTGCCTTCTTGCATTGGCAGCTGTGGTATTGCCTCAGCCTGAGCTCCAGCTATCTGTTGCATCAGCAGTGTGTTTCTTGGAGTAAGGAAGTCCTGACGGACCAGGAGGGTGCAGCGGACTGAGGAGGAAGTGCAATGATTCAGAGCAGGATCAGGAATTCCACATCAGTGAAAAGACTTGGTGGTCAATCAGCTCCACCGTCTGACATTTTATCAATCAGGGAACATCTCCACGGTCACTGCAACCTTCCCTTTAACTGTGAAACAACAGTTCAAACTCTACTTAAAGAAAAAACACCGGGGTCACCACGTTCAGTCCCACAGACTCACAGAGAAAGAACTTCTATCTAACATCAGGATTAATGGATTTATAGCAAACAGGATGGAGAACGAGGTAGACAGAGATGGTTTTCATTGGCTTCAACTGTCCTAACAGCTTGTGCATATATTGCTTTTTATTGTCTCTTATTCTACAAAATCTTGCTTTTTCACACTTTTTTCCCCACAACATTTGTAATCAAACATTAAATGCAGCACAATTCACACAGCAGTCTAAATAAAGTCTATGTTGAGAGTTAGTCAGGATAACAAAATACATTTAACAGCCATCATAAAATAAACCATTGGAATGTGGAAGATTGATAATAATATAACATGTAAAATAAAGTACCAGACATTAAATGTTTCTTGAAATGTGGCCTTGATCAGTCAGCCCAAGCTAAATTTATTGTCTATCACCATGATTAATGGAGGATCTTCATCAGAAAGAGCTTCTCTGACTTCACACTGCACACCATTAAATCTCCTTCTTTACTCACCTGATGAGAAAGATTACTCCCTATTAATCCTTTTAGACCTTCGACAGCTTTTTTTTCCACCTTTAATTAAATGCTTTTAGTTCTGGAGGACTGCCTCATCTCTTCTTTTCAACATGTTCTTCCTCACAAATGACATTTCATCCCTTTGCTTAACTGCCATCACGTGGGATATCACAAGGCTCAATTCTTTTCTCACCGTAGATGTTACAAAGCCAAACTCACTGTTTCCAGCAGGATGTCTCAGAAACAACTCCAGCTCCAGCTTTGGGTTCATTTTTAGCAGCAGGATGACTTTAAGGATTGTTTTTTGTTGTTGTTGTTTGTTTGTTTTTAAATCAGTAGAAATTAGATTATTATGTTCAGGAGATGGTTCTGTTTCTCCAGATATTCTTATCTATAAATCCCATCCATTTCTACACATATATATGTATGTGGGTGTATATACTGTATATACAGTATATACATATTCTACATATAATATTCTATTTACCTAAATACAGTAAAATATAGTATAGTAATAGTTTATCGGTGTAAACCGGGTTCGTGTGATGGAACTAGAGAGAACAAAGTTGACCAGAGCACATGTAAGTGATAAACACAAGTGTTTTCTGTTTGGTCTGAGTTCACAGGAGTCTGGTTTGTATTGAAGTACTGTTGCTGATTACTTTTCATCCGTCAGCTTGTAGCGCACATCTCCGGCTGTAAAATGAATTAAAACAGTGGCGGTGATGGAGTTTAATGGGTGTTTATGCCAGGTACACAGTGATAAAGAACGGATCTGCAACTCCCCTGCAGTCATGCCGGTTCATTAGAGGGAAAATGGGTTGCCTCTCACACCCATAAACATACAGGTACACACTGCTCACAATAATGCACACATATCCTCCAGCTCAAATGTGTTTAAGATCCTTTTGTCAGCTGGGTCGTGGCGCATGATGCAGGATGTTTTATCTTTGCCACGCTGCCACATTTTTAATCAGTCTTCCACCGCTGAAGGCTTTACTTCTGACTGTGATGCAGGCTTACATCCTAAAATAAGAAGCAGCTTGACTTGACTTCATTTGATCATATGCTCACTCAAGATGATGGGGAAAAAAGGCTTTTACATATTCAGCTACAGAAATAGTATATATAAGTTTGACAAATTTGAGCGGAAAGTGTTTGGACTTTTAGTTTCTAAGATAAACTACACTATTATGGCACCCTCAAGCTGCAATACTACTGAGTGCTGCTAGGGGTTGGCTCCAAAAAGACTCCGCCTCCAAAGACTCCCCATTCAACTTATCTCATGGAATATGAAGTCATTACATTTTTTGACAAATAATGTTGGGGTCATTCATTAAAGTCACTTCTTCTATTAATTTCTGGCAGTCCATCTGAAAAAATAATGCCGTGATTAATTAGAAAATAAGACTCAAAAAGCCATGTTTTTGGTGGCATGTCTGTTTGATTAACAGGCCTGTGGTGCAGTCAAATTTCCACTATCGGTGACCAGGACGTAGTGTTGTCAGGTTTCCAATCAGGTTAAGTCAGATCCACCGCTCGCTTCCCCCCCCCAAGTCGTCCAAATATGGTCACTTCTGGCTCCAAACCAGAACTAGCAAGATGGGGCCGGCCAAAATCCGAACTTAAGGCTTTTATAACGTCTGTTCATAAATCAATGACTGATGTCACTGTTGGTGGCCTTTGGGCAAACTGCAGTAGCAAAAACAGTGTCTTCAAAGCCTTGATTAAACTTCCTCAGACACTATAAGTTGTAGAAATGATTGGCTGCACAGTCTATAGTGTGTTTAGCGAGGCTTTATGGGGAAATCAATATGTCAGTATTGTGGACCTTTGGATGAGCATTGTTCTGCTGGAAATCAGTGATCTGTCTTCTCTGAAGGGTCAAGCATTGCTGCAGTAAGATCCAGAGTGGGTTAATCACTCACTTAATGCACAGGGGTTCACAATGCAGGGCAGCTGTGTGAATAAATGCATGCACCTGCATACACATGCGTACATGACCAGGAACACAACTGCAAACCCAGCACAGATACACCATCTACACGAACAGTTGCATACATGCCCCCAGTGACCCACCGGTAGTGACGCCGGTCGTGAACTGAGCGTGACTCCAAATGTTTACTCGTTGGCTACCTATGGGTCTGTGGCTCTCAACAATCTGCAGCTCAGGCAGGAATGTGGTCCTGACGGAGGCTTCGACTGTGAACTGACAGTTTAACTTTTTATTAGCTCTGTTTAGAGATTGGATTTAGCGAGATTTATAGAATGCAGTTTCTTTATTTTCCAATGCCACAACCTTTTCCACAGCCTTGATAGTGGCTGTAACGGATGCTCACGCCACGCTGGAAGAAAATCTGTTGTGCTGTGTGCCGTGACTGTTTAGAACAAGTTGAATCACCGTACACTGCCAGAGCTTGTTGAGTCATCTCTCTCTTCTCGTTTCTCTCTCTCTCGCTCTCTCTCTGTCTCAGGTGGTTCCAGAAAGTGGGTCGGTAAATGGCAAAGGCAAGGCACAGATGGATGACACCCACACGGCAGCAGAGGAGGATGAGGGGGAGGAAGGCCACATACCTCATACACAGTCTCCCCCGATCACCCATTCGCTCACCCACAACCTGGCCTCAGACCAAGGTGGACGGCCAGCACTTATTAAAAGAGAGCCCGGGCTGGAGCTGACCAGCATTGCACTTCACCAACAAGTATGCTCTTCTATGACTTTTCAGAACGGTTCTTCTGAGAACCCAACAAAACCTAATGGTGCTAATATGACCAGTGGGTCACACTCTGATCTGAAGTCTGCATATAAAAGGACTACAATGGCTTTAGAGCCTCAAAGGACTATAATAGCTGCAGTCCCTAAAGACTGCTCCGAGAATGGACCCAGGACTCCTCCAGATGACATGTCAGTTCCACTAAAGAAGATCAAACTGGAGGAGCCGTGGGTGTGGATGTCTGAACAGACCACCGCACAGCTGAGTGATGAAGATGAGGTATGTGAAGACCCGTTGTCTACGCTGGCGGCCGTCGTCTGTCTCTCTGTCACAGAGAGGAAGGGACTGGAGGAGAAACTGTTCAGCTCGCGCGCTTCCATTCTTTGCTCCATCAAAACAGAACCACCAGATTTGCACTTTGTCAAAAAAGAGAAAGAAGACTTAAAGAATGACTTGTGTCAGAAAAGCACTCCTGTTAACCTGCAAAGGACTCCGCAACCCATCAAAAGTGAGCCTCCTTCAAATGTCTTGTTACCGAGCGTGCAGTCTTTGGCAGAGAAGAGAAATCTTAGTTTTGATCAGGCTATTGCAATTGAGGCCTTGACTCAACTGGCAGCTATACCTCAAAGCACCCCAGGGTCCATTAAAGCTGAAAGTAAGTGTGAACATCCCATTTCTACTGCTGCCAAGTTCTCAACCTCCAACCCAAATACAGCCCTGCAAGAAGCCAAACCAACAGCAGCTATCCGCTACAACAAGGTGTCGGTCATCAGCTCACCACTGCACCAGACGTCAGTCATACGCCCTCCTGTGGCCAGACAGGGGAATGTCATCCAGTGCTCCCGGGGGCTGAGCTCCAACACAAAGCTGTCTTTGCAGGACCTCTTAGAGGCCAGCTCAGACAGTGATAAAGCACCGTGCAGGTGGACAGAGCAGAGCTACGGCTCTCATGTCATCAAGACAGAATGCAGCTATAAAGACCAGAGTGACATGAGGTCCAGTAAGGATCGTGAGCGGTTGTTTGGGGAGGACAGAGAAAGGGTTGTTGGTAAAGTGCGGAGAAACAGAGATGAGGAGGAGGTGGCCGCTCAGCTGGCCGACCTAGCCTTCATCATCCAGTCCCGACACAGCCAGCAGTCAGAGAACAACCCTCCTAAAGGAACACCTGTGTCAGCGATCAAATACAACTACAAATCCCAGCAAACTCCTAGTCCAAAAAAGCCCCAAATCAAAAAAACAAAAGCAACACCTTCCAAGCCCAGGAAGAAGAAAAGTGATGGATTAAATGAGGGAATCAACCGCAGGAACCCCCTCTCAAAACGCATGCCAAATGGCGAGACACCCCACAGGAGCAGAGGCCAGAAGACTCTACCGCAGGGGAAATCAGGCTTGCACCACAAGAAGAACCTATTTCTGCCTCAGGCTCAAATTGATCTGAAGAGATACTTGGCTGAGGCTCAGGAGGAAAGGAGGCAACTCATCCATCACAGTAATGCGCACAATGCAGCCCTCCTTGCGCAGCAGAATCTCACAAGAATCAACCACACTCCTTGTCAAGAAAACCAACCATGGTCCCTTTCTAATGGTCCACTTCACCAACACAACCCATGTAATGGTTACGCTGCAGGACCAGAAGAGAGCACAAGGCATTTGTTATCTCAGGTAGCGCAGCCATGTGGTGGGCTGCAGCACGGTGCTGTTCCGAACACCAGCCCACTCAAAAGCGCTTTTCTCAGCCACACCACGGGGCACCAAGGTCTGGCTAACGGCTTTTCAGGGGCTCGTCAGTCACCTCCTCCAAACCAACAGAGCTACTACAAACTGGAACAGTCAGGACCTGTCACTGTCCTGTCCACGGCCACTGACGAGCTTCAGGGTCACTCAACAGAGTCAACTCCTTCCAAGAGCAGCGTCAACAGCTTTTTGGAGTCTCCAATGAGTTTTCTGGACACCCCTACCAAGAACCTGCTCAACACACCCTCCAAAAAACTGACTGATCTTCCATCCTGTCAATGCATGGGTGAGTTGGTTCTACCGATTTTTTTCAAAGAATTTTTTTTGTGTGTCACATTGGATTTGTTCCGCTTTGTAACTAAATCTGCCCTCATAGTTCTCTTTCGTGTAAGACTACAGTCCTTTGACCTCAAACTGACTCCTGTTTTGCTTCATTCTCTCTGTGGCAAAAACACATATACTCACACTCACACTCACACAAAAGCTGTGTCCTAATTCAAGGGCCAATTGAAGCAGAAAAAGGCTGCATTTCTCTGCCATATTTGGAGGAGGCTTTGGGATCCTTTGTGGAGCCTTGTTGACCCATTTTGATGTATTTGGTGTTGGAATGCAGACTTCTAAGATGGTGGTCCCTGAGCTGAGATCCAGCTACACTTGCTGCATATTCCACATTTACATTGATCTGTCTCCCTTATCAAGAATATGAAACAGGTGTTTTTCTCAAAAACATGCCAGCGTCACGTACCCATTTACTCTCTGACCTGCTCAATGTGCTGTTTGAAGAACACAGTAAACAGTAAATCTGCTATGATACCCAATAAGATCTTCAATTTTGTTTTCCACAGATCAAATCACTGAAAAGGAGGAAGGCCCTTACTATACTCACCTTGGTGCAGGACCCAGTGTTGCTGCTGTTAGGGAATTGATGGAGAACAGGTAGAGTGGCTACTATTTACCCTGTGCATGTGCAGGTGTGTATGCGTGGGTGTGTTTACTAGCAAACATGCCGAGAGCCTACGAGGGAACCACAGGCTCGGTGGAATGGGGCACGGTCACAGCTGCACTCTGTCATTAAAAGGAAGCATTGCTGAGATAGCTCACCACATGCAGCACATATACAACACACACGCACACACACACACACACATACACACAGAGCATGTTCAAACAGGAAACCCCTGGAGCTGAGACGAGGGGCCTGTAAACCAATATGACAGCTTGTTTCAAACTTAGGGTCCATCACTGTCCATCTGACATCCATTCTTAACTGAGAAGAACAATGTTGTAGTTTATTTTTTTATTTTTCATCAAAGCAGCTTCACTTTTGCTCTAATGACATCTTATGGACACCTACACATACTGGCTGTATGTTTACTGTACTGTGTGGGCGACTATGCATTACAACAGTTTGTGTATTTCAAACATTTGATTTGTTTATGCTGTGGGATTTGTGTTGTGTCAGTGTAATGTTGTCTAATATGTATTGTCAGTGATGCATGTTGTGTAGTCTATAGCACAAACTATTTCTTTGTGTGTGTGTGTGTGTGTGTGTGTGTGTGTGTGTGTGTGTGTGTGTGTGTGTTGTGTGCCACAGGTATGGAGCCAAAGGAAATGCAGTAAGGGTGGAGATTGTCGTTTACACGGGGAAAGAAGGGAAGAGCTCCCAGGGGTGTCCAATAGCTAAATGGGTACGTGATTGGCTTTTGTGTCCTGAATACAGTATACCTGCTATACTGCCGCACCAGCCGCCGCTGTGCCCTAAATGAAGAGTATTGAAGTTTTCTTGTGAATCCCAGATTTTTATCGTTACCACAGCCACAGAAAACCCTTACCTGCCCCAACCTCATTAACCAGAACTTAAATATAATAAATTCCAATTTCATTCATGGCATAGATCAAGATATAAATATGACCATTTTCCAACCACTATAGACCCGGTCTGGTGTTTGTCAGGTCGATCACAGTAATTTGAACTCATTACTCCATGGGAATCCATAATTATGCAATCTGTTGTTGTTTTTTAAGTCGTTCGTCTGTTAAAACCTTCTTGTTCTCTACGTGCGCAACAGGTGATCCGGCGTGGCAGTGAAGAGGAGAAGCTGCTGTGTTTGGTCCGCCAAAGGCCGGGGCACCACTGTGACACTGCCGTGTTGGTGATCCTCATCCTGGCGTGGGAGGGAATCCCTCGGCCGGTGGCGGACCACCTCTACCGGGAGCTCACAGACACACTCTTTAAATACGGCTCCCCCACCAGCCGCCGCTGTGCCCTAAATGAAGAGTGAGTACCTTGTCCTTTTTGTTTTTATACAAAAATACTTCTTTTTAGCTGTTTTCATGTCTTTATTTTTTTTCCCCTCCCTTCATCTACGCAGTCGTACGTGCGCATGCCAGGGTTTGGACCCAGATACCTGTGGAGCTTCATTTTCCTTTGGCTGCTCCTGGAGTATGTACTTCAACGGCTGTAAGTTTGCTCGCAGCAAAGTGCCGCGCAAGTTCCGCCTGCTTGGAGACTACCGGGAGCAGGTGAGGCTGTTTGTTGATTGGAATTTCTCCTGTGTGTTTCTCCTGATGTTAATAGTGATGTGAGAGAATATTGTGTACAATCAATGTTAGCCTTTCCTTTTTTGTCTGTCTATGTTTTTACTGCACGTTAAATCAAACAATCTTTTTCTCCTCCTTTGCATTATATTTACAGTGAAGGTTTATTTAGTTGGATCAAATCCTTTTCAAACAATTGCGTCCTAGTGGCTCGTGTTGAATAGGACAATCACAACCTTAGGCAGAACCAAAGAACACTTTTAAATCGGCTGTTATTGACAACAAAAGTTCGAAATCTTTGACATCCAGGAGGAGAAGATAGAGGGCAACCTTCAGAATCTCGCCAGTGACCTCGCACCACTGTACAGCAGACTGGCTCCTGAAGCTTTTCAAAACCAGGTAGGAAACATTTAACACTAGACCTGTGTCAGGCTGGTTCTAATGTAGTTTCAATAGAATTGATTTGAAGTTTGTTCTTCGTGTTATCAAATTACAGCACAAAATCGTTCCAGATTGCTTCAGTGACCCCCTCACGGTTGATGCTCGAGATTCATGTTTTCTGCTGTTCCTCAGTTGCTGAACGTCACTTGAGCTCCATGTAGTTCATTTGCCAGCGTCCCTGTGGATTTGAGAATGTGCCCTTCTCATACAACAAGAAGAACTTGCGTCTTCACCACAAACCAAATTTTCCCATGTCTTGTCTTTTCACCTCTCACAGGTGGAATATGATGCAGCAGGGGAGAACTGCCGGCTGGGTAGGAGGGAGGGACGTCCTTTTTCTGGGGTCACAGCCTGTGTGGATTTCTGTGCTCACGCTCATAAGGACACCAGCAACATGAACAACGGCAGCACTGTGGTAAGCAGGCTAGGAGTGTCACACCGTTCAATTTACGTCTATAGTGTGTGTCTGAATGCAGCCCCAAAGGTCACTGCTTCTAGTTATGCATCTGTTTTTTCAGGTATTGATCAGGTTTTGATTGTTTGAACAACTTGCCTTTTCTCTTGTGTCCTCTTTCAGGTTTGCACTTTAACTAAGGAAGATAACCGTGCAGTGCGTAACATACCAGAAGATGAGCAGCTCCATGTGCTGCCACTTTACAAGATCTCTGACAGGGATGAGTTTGGTCAGGTCGAGGGCCAGTGGGCCAAGATCCAAAGTGGCGCTCTGCAAGTTCTGTCTTCCTTTCCCCGAGAGGTGAGCAAACAGGAAAACAGCTTTTACTGTTTATTATTATGCTGCTTTGTTTCTTTTGTCAGTGATTTTAGTTATTTAATGCAAAGATATAAAACAATTTTATTCATGTGTCATGTTTTAAATCATTGATTTTTATATGTATCAGGTGCGTCTACTTGCTGAGCCGGTGAAATCCGCCCGTAAGATCAGGCAAGAAGCTCGTCTTAAGGCTCAAGCAGAGAGAATGGAGAAGAAGCTGGGGCTGACTCCGCTCACTCCTGGGAAAGTGAAAACTGAAACCCCCAATAAAGGTACTAAATCTAAGTCTCTGGACATGTTGTTAATGAAAAACTGAGGTCAGAATTTATAAATGTTTTTTTATTATTACACAAGATTATCTAATTAAAAATGTATGTATTTTCTATCCCAAAAAAAGATCCCATGGGCTACTACAGCTCTTACAAACCACCACCCAGACCTGCCAGTGTTGGACGGTACCCACCAGAGAGGAATCAACCCTGCACTTACAGCCAGAGCACCAGCAGCTACCCCACTCCGGGGGCGGGGGTCAGCCCACAAAGGGAGGTCATCTCCCCCAACCACCGTGGCCTGCCTGGCCACCAGCTTGGACATAATGGTTCAGCTCTTAACTACAAGACAATGAGTGACTCTGTGAATGGTTATCCTCCAGCATCTGGTGACCAGCGTGTTCTGTCAGAACGTATACCTCCACACAACACCCTTCGTGACTACCCTTTTAAATCTGAGCCCAACGAGATGCACTGCTCTCCTCTGCGCAGACTCTCCCCCAGCGGGAGTGCGCCTCCTCCCTCCTTCTCACCCAGACCTACCTCTGAGGGCCTCTTTAGCAGGCTCAACGGACTCCACAGGGCTGCAGGAGATGTCGCAGCAGAGGTCAGGGGTCATGGCCTCCCTCCGATCTCATCTCTCCCCCATTCCCTACAAGCTCCTCCGCTTGAACCGGAGGAAGTTAAGCAGGAAGAGGTGTGGTCAGACAGCGAACACAACTTCCAGGACCGCAACATAGGCGGAGTCGCCGTGGCACCGTCACACGGCTCCATCCTAATCGAGTGTGCTCGGCGGGAGCTCCACGCCACCACCCCTATTCTCAGGCCAAACCGCAGCCACCCCACCCGAATCTCCCTGGTCTTCTACCAGCACAAGTCCCTAAATGAGCCAGGCCACGGCATGGCTATGTGGGACGCCAAAATGGCCAAGCGGGAACGGGAACGGGAGGAGGAGGCTGAGAGATTAAGGGTGGAGGGCAGCCTGAGCCAAGGTGCAGGTAACAACGACAAAGGTGCTGAAGGGGTGGAGGGAGAGGAGGAAACAGGTGAGGAGGCAAAGGAGACAAGTAGGAACATGAATGTCCCCACACGTCAGGCGTGGACGCTTCCAAGGGACGGTGTCATCACCGTGTCCCCTTATGCTCTGACCCAAGTGACAGGCCCTTACAACCGCTGGACTTAGTCGACATGTTTAACACCCAAACACACCCAAACACACACACACACAGAAAACTCCTACACCGTGTGCTTCTGCCTTACCTCAATCATCTTCAAACTGCTACCCTCATTTTTATGTGGTTTTCATCGTGCTTTTCTAATATCTGTTCACTTTGTCCTTCTTCGTCTCTGCCTTCAAAGTGATGAGGAAGACCAAAGTTTGTTGGCTTCTTAACTGTGAGTCTCAGTGTTGGTTTTTAATGTAAAGAGATGGTGCTTTGAAGCATTTATAGACGTTTTTAAACTGGTTTTATATTCATGATTTAGAACGGAAAAAAGATGTGATTATTTATTCTGATCATAACGATTTCTATTTAATTTCTGGTGTAAGCCTGTTTACTGCAAGATTTATATGATCACCTGCATTATGTGTTGACGCTCAGATATTATGTTGTACAGTAGGACTACACTTTTTATTTCAGCCAATTGGTCTCTTTTCATCAGACGAATCTCATTGGCTTTTTACATCGGTGCCATTCTCACTGTAATCTTTATCAAGCAAACTCGTTACATCACATCATGTAGAAAATAAGACTAATATTGTGCATATATTAACTACAGATTGTCACATGTAGCATTGTGCTTTTCCTTTTGCTGCCTCCGACTCATGTTGGCGGTCAATGAAAGAGATGTACTTCTTTAGTTTGTTGTTTTGTTTATTTTCTCTACATCTGGATGGCTTGTCTTTAATCCACAGATATGTATGGCATATTAAGAAGCACTTTTTTCATTTTCCTAAACTTAACTTGAAAAAGGTCCCAGTCCATAGGCCTGAATATGTATGTACAGACAGAGATATATATGACAGTTTAGCATGAACCCCCTTTTCTTTTCTTTTTTACATTATTACTGCATTTATTTGCTCTTCATTCATTTGATTGAAAATGGCATACATATCTAAAGAAATTCAAAACTTAAGCATAACGAGGAATTATGAAATGCTGCATCAGTGAAGTGCTTATCATGAATGGCACTGTTCAGCATCTGGAAAAGGAATTCTAAAGTCTTTCATAGGGAACAAGTGTGACGATAGGAAATCAAAGCTTACTGTACATTTTATTGGTGCTAATGAGACTTCTGTGTTTTTTTTAAAGAAACCACAAAGTTTCAGACATGTCAACAGAATATTGCCAGCTTTTATGTCCACACTCTGGATTTGAATAGAAAACTGTTATCCACTTCTGAATAATCAAACTTGTTCTTCTGCTGCCTCCTCTCTGCTTGTGTCGTAAAAACCACTCAAACATCAGATCCCACTCAGACGATTGCCTAAGGCGTAGATTTCGGGTGCTCTACCTTTGTGATGACGTTGTTTACAGAATTTTTTTTTACAGGGTCTGACTAAAGGGGTTGGTGTTAACTCCCGGTGAATCAGGATTTTTATTTTGTTGTTAAGAGAAACTCTTGATTTTCAGAACTCATCAATGAAACTTCAGCACAACCGATAAAAACCTTTCACTCATCTTCACACTAACACTGATGGCGTAATGTTTTCTGTAGAAACATTTTGGTCTTTTACACACTTGCGTTTGGTGCTAATAAGACAAGATGTCAAGGTGCATACATTGGTTTAACCTGGTTATATACTTATATGGTGCTTTTTTTTTAAACTCGGCACACACTGATCTGCTATATGATTCAATACAAAGGTAGTTTTATTAATTCTCTGGATCACTACTGGCTGGCAACAGACTGAGATGTCTCACAATGTTCGTCAAGTATCAGTAAAAAAGCAAATTATTGTTCAGATGTCTATCTACAGTTCAAATGTCTTCCGCAGATAGCCCAACTCTCCAACAGATATCACAGCATACACAGCAAAACAAATGAATGTAAACTGGTTTTTAAATCTGTTGATTTTTTTTTTTTTTAAACATTTTTGAATATGATGTGACAAAAATCAGTTATAAATGTTTATTTGGATTTACTGTGGGGGACACTCAGTCCGCATTGAACATTTTTTTGTATCAACTAACAACTAGCACCAGCATTCAAAAAACTGAAAAAAAAACTTTTATTAGTAGAAAATGTGTAAATATGTATGTGAACCACATTGTTTTTACTGTATTGTTAATGGTGTTTAGACAATGGGTGATCTTGCTTATTTTGAAACTGAATTACTGTATGTTGCTGAAAGTATATCCAGTTTAGACTTGAGATGAGACTAAATTTAGCATTCCTTTTATGGATGGCTGATCTCTTTCGGGATTGTGAAATAAAGTCATATTTATATTTTGGACCTGATTAAGAGTTCCTCTTCTTTTTTCTGTCTGCATTTCCTACACGAGCTGTAACAGTGTATGAATCACTGTGATGGTATTCCAGTGCAGTCATTTAGACTTTGTCCTCTCAATGTCTGAGGATGAAACACTACCTGTTTTTGTACATTTTGTCTCCTGACCTGATAAAATGACATTTTTTTTCCCCCCTCAAATCACACTGAGGATGTAAGAAAGTCATTTCCTCCTGATTCAGTGAGATGTAAGTTATTAATGTCAACAAACACATATCAGCAATTCTTGTAGGGGCTCCTCCTCAGGTGAGATGTGAAGGGAGGGGGGGGAATCATCCATCTACTCCTCTGTTATCTGTACTATCTGTATTTAAGGATTTCACTGAACCACACGGTGGATAATGTACTCTGATAATTAATAATAATGACATATTGAAAAAAGAACAATATAAAATGATTTTGTTTGAAAATTTAAAAAAAATGGGCTACACAAGAATCAAAAGAGGCTAAATGCACTTAAAGAATCAGATCATGCAAAATAACTCCTCTCAGAGAGCCCAAATCTTGTACAAAAAGAAAAAAAAATGTCAGACCTTTACAGTCCTTCCTGTTACATAGTTTTATTGCCCTTATGATTCTGGAACTTATAATTTTTTTATATTTGAATTCTACAAGCATAAACACTGTAAGACTGATATTTATAATTCTGCTGTATTCATCTGAGAAAGACACTGTATAATGTGCATCAACAGAAACATTCAACTTAAATATTTTCCTATCCTCTTCCTAATTTTTTTTTTTTTTTTTTTTTTTTTTATTAATTTGAACATATTACCCTTTGTAACAAAAATACTGACAATAAATACAAATTTGATATTTTATAGGATTCACAGATTCGTACGGAAAGGAGGGAGAGGACTTTCTGTTATCTTTAGCTCCTTGGATCAAATAAACGCTGATTGGCTGAGTGAGGAAGGGTTGCCAAAAAAAAAAAAAAAAAGAAATGTAATGTTAATGTTGCTCGTTCACGTGGCATCAAGAAACCACTAAATGTCAAAACATCCACAACGTATGCTAATTCATTTTATGAGCTCCGCAAGCTCTTACTTGCACATCGCATTTTCGACAGAAAAAAAAATGCGCCTTCCTCGTTAAATGGGTCCTCTCTGCGGGGAAGCCTACGTGGTTTCAGGTCGCCCAACCTAGATTGGACTGAGGCGGCTTCCGTAGCACGGTGAGTGGTCGGAGTGACGCAGAGCGCCGAACGGGCAGATCGTCCTACAGTCAAGATGGCGACATCGGAGCCGGTAAGAGGGACAAGAGATAGCTAGGGGGGGAAAAAACCTCGAATAATGTGCACGCGAAAGAGTAGCCGCGTCCTTCAGTTTTGTGCGGGGACTGCATTACGCGACCTCGTCCTCTTTTGAAAGGAGGTTCGCGTTTTTTGGCGGAACGGGTGCGCTCCGGGTCCTCGGGTGTCGGCGTGGATTAGCGTTAGCACGCACGGCGGTGTGATGGATACGGCACTGCCTGACTTTGTTGGCAGGGAGGGAGTGACTGGACGTCGTTCATTCAAACTCAAAACCGACGAGGAGCTTTAATCCGCTTCTGTGTTGTGCTCCACGTCATGCCGCGGTTTTAATCCACGACAGGCGCCTTTTAACTGCTCGTGCTGTTTTATTAGTGACGTGATTTCTTTACAATCTGGACACGTGTGGATCTAGCTCGTAGCTAGCCTCGATCGTCGCGCAAAGGGTAACTGTAAAGTTAGCTTCACCCACTGATTTCTTAGTACCGACCACAGGCTCGGGTTTTTGTTGTTTTTTTTTTTTTTTCTGTGAATTTTTGCGAATAATGGTGAAAAAAAATGTTAATGTTTTCGAGCTGGATGCTGATGTTACATTTTGAAAGTAATACTGAAAGTGTAGGACTATTAGCTGGCTTGTGTGATGGCCACGATCCCTGAAGGGGAAAAAAAAAATAAAAAATCAATAACTGCAGTGTGGATATGGTTGTTAGTCAGCTCCATCAGTTTGCTTAAAGTATATTTAATGCAGCTTGAACAGCTGGTTAGATTTAGAAATCTGTCACCTACTTTCAATAATGAGTGCATGGTCGAGATGGGACTTAATTTGAGAGGCGTAACTTAAACCATAATGTCACATTCAGGGTTTTCTCTGCCATTATGACACTTGGGAGCAGCACCCAATTGTTTGTTTTTTTCACAACACCTAAACTGCAATAGCTTCACTACAAGCTGTTTGTTATTTACACGGCAGACAATGCGTTTTAAATAAATATTTTAACGATAAGAGTAACAAAATAACGTGAAAATGCATCGTTTTTAGTCCGATAACTGCTACCACAGCACCAAAGACCTTCAGAAACAGAGTAAACCCTGATATCAGTAGAATATTAATACACCTCCGACCTGCATCAAGTCTGCGTTAACTCCTTAATGATGAGTTACACTGAGTGGATGAGTCTGACATATATATATACATGTAAAATGAATGTCTGTTGTAGTCAAAGAAGATATTTGATTTGTATGTGTGTGTTTGTCTTCTCAGAAAGCAGCGGAAACTGAAGACCAACCAACTGAAACTCAGGTTGTTGCAAATCCTGAGCAGTATATCAAACATCCCTTGCAAAACAAGTGAGTACCAAACGGACTAGGGATCGACCGATATGGCTTTTTCAGGGCCGATACTGATTATTGATAATTAAGGACACCGATAACCCTATATGTGAAACTGATATACATTTGCAGTAAAAAAATATATATATATGTATATATATATATGTCAAAATTTGGAATAACAAATTCTTACACAAAACTTAATTCAATGACTTTAAATGGATAAATGCTTCCACTACATAATCTCATTATGAAGGTATATTGCAATCTGGGCTATTTAGTGTCCCCACTCTGTTCTGCTGCGCTGTGTGTCTGAGTGTGCGACAGCTCCACCCTTCACGATACACAGAAGGGCAGCAGCACAGAAATGATCAGAGCTGCTCTCCCCAGACAGTAGTAGGAGAAACATGGGATAACGAGCCGTTACGGTGTGGGACGAACTTTTATGAAACACGTGTGTTGTTAAACTGTTAAAAAGAGAAGGCAAATATGACACGATTGTGGTGTTTTTGCAACTTCAGCGTAGAGGACTGTCATGTTTGTAACTTCTGCCGTGTCTACCATTTTACCTTTTGAAACGGTCCTCTGGGCTGCTGAGAACTTATCTGCCACTGAAGCGAAGCCAGCTTCTTCTGTGGCGGAGAAGTTCTCAGCGTTTATTGGTTACACCTCGAGTAACAGCCAATCAGATAAAACTGAGGGCGGGACATTGCTTAATGACCACAGAGTGGTGACTACCGACTGAGAGAGACGCTGCATCAGAGCCAAAGCAGTGCATTTTTTTTTTTTTTTTTTTTTTTTTTTTTATCATTATCAGTGAATTAAAAAAAATAATAATACAGATAATCGGGAAATGCTAAATATATGTTCCGATAATCGGTCGACCCCTAAAACAGACGCTGTGTTTGACAGGATACTGGCAGGAATCTGGCGAGCCAACATGAACCATGATAAAGTGTTTACATTTAAGTATTTATGATATATTACAGGTTTTTTTTGTGTCTTATTTTAGGATGGCTTTCATATTCAAAAGCTGGGCTACAGCTATCGATTATTTCCATTATCAGTCGATTATTCTTCTGGTTTACTCAATTCCTTGTATGATCAGAAAATATTGAAAAACATCTACCAGTGTTTCCCAAAGCTCCAGGTGCAGCCTCAAATGTTTTGTTCTGTCTATCTAAATGACTAATTGAAGATTAGGACAGCTGGAAAAGAATCAACTAATTGATTAATCAACCAAATTGTTGCAGCTCTTATAAATAACTTTCACATTATTGAAGGTTTTTATGGTATTATGCAACAAGTCCTGCAGTGCTGCTCTGTGCAAACCTATACTGCTGTTTGTAAAGGCCTAAAAGTGTTTTCATTCAAAATTAAGCATCTGGCACACAAGAATATAACACAGTTGCAACATGAAAGCAGTGGGACTGAGGATAATTACTGAGGAGGCCCCTAATACTCAGTCTAACTGCTCTGCGACATGCGAATTAGCTTCTGTAGTCACTCAAAAGGTGTGTGTACTGACAAATGCCTCATAAACCTGTGCTCTCTGTTAATCTGTCATATTTTTAGCACCATATTAAGCCTAATTGGCAACAAAATTGCTCCGCATCATCTGGTGGATACTTGCCTTTGGTTGAAGTATGCTATGACAAAAAAAACTTTTTTTTAATTTTTTTTATTTAAAATGATTTATAGTTAGATGGTGTGATGTAGGTGGAGTCTGTGTTCAGGTTTAACTCTGAATGAAGAGTTCTGCTTCCTGTTCCGCATGTTAGTGGCGTGATTGTTCCTCACTATTGTCCTTTTAGAAGTGTTATCACAGTTTTGTGGTGGTGACGTCCTATTCAGGAGCTTTGTGCAGTCGGTTTGGGGAACGCTGACTAGTTCACTTAGCAAGTCACTTCTAGGCCATTCTGCTTGTTCAGCCCAGCCTCAGGGGTCAAGGTTTGTCCAGGTCTGGCCCACATTATCCTGCCAATCTGTTTATAGGCACTCGGATTTGATCTGAGCATACTGTGCTTCATGTATTCTGCTGTAACATCCTCGATGGTGGACGTCTCAGTTAGAGGCCGAGGTGCCTTCACTTCTGTCTTAGTGAACAGCTGTTTTTCACTGTGAAGAAGTCCTGGCATGTTGGATTGTTTCAACTGTGCGGTTTATTATTCTTTACAAATATAGTACATGTTGTAACATATCTTGCGTCATTAGCTGTTAGCTGTAGTAAACTTTGTTCCTTAATGAAAGATGGACTTGATTTGGATAAATGGGGTGTCAGTTTGGCAAAAAGATTAAATATACTACAAATGTGTATATTGTATAATATATTCTTTTAGTTCAGCCCGCTCATTCACTCAGAGTTATTTAGACACCTGGGGAGACTTACCTCACTGCTCCTTTTCGTAATGTGTGAAACTCAACCTGCAGAGACATTATCTTGCTTGAGATTGGCAGCACAGCACTATTTATATTTACTTTTACTTCGTCACCAGTTGCGTTTTACAGTGGTGAGTTGAGGGGAATCCATAGATGGACCTGAACAGGCTGCACATCTGTTACTCAGCTGATGATGATCACGTTCAAGTTTCAAGTCATGTAACAGGATTTTTATGCGGTGCTGACTTTAAGGGAAACCAACAGCTCCCATAATGTAAGAAAAACACATTCAGTCGCTGAAAACCTTTCTGCTGGGCAAATTGAATAATATAGACTACTGTGGTAAAGAGGTTAAAAAGTAATCCAAAAAAACCCCACCAATATTATTTATGCTTATGCTTTTTTTCCAGACATGGATGTGGCTTTCTTAAAGATAATAATGGATGAAGGTGCTGTAGAAATATGACTTTGAAAAAGAAATGCCAAGATCGTCTGGTGAAAGATGAACCTGCAGTTTCAGCCAAATAAAAGTACATCCTGCCTGATTACTTTTAATTATGGTTAACTAAATAATGGTTGATACTGATACCAGTATTTGCGAATACAAAAATTCAAAAACAATATATCAGCTAGTACATCCTTTACTTTTATTTGTGTTTTGTGGCTGTGATATGAACTACTTTAATATAAGATCATGTTTTTGTACCTCAAAACCAGTATGGCATTTCTGTATTGTGAGTTCATGTTACTTATTTGTTGCCATGTACACTGATACAGATGTATACATATTTGCAAGCTAATATTTGGCCTGAAATGATCATTTTAGCTCTGATGAAGTCTTTCTCTATAAACAGATATCTGCATATGATTGCAGAATCTGTAGGCAACAGGACAAGGTTTGGTGTTGGAGCCTTTTGGGGTTTGTGAGTCTGACTTGTATTGATGTGTGGTGGTTTTAAACTGTTAACTGAGTGTAAATGGGCTACTTATGAAATAATCTATCGTAGATGTTGTCTCTCAAATCCTTTCTTGCATCTCAAGTTGCTAATTGGACTGTAAACAACAACCGGCACTTGGAAAAGGAAGTCTTTTGCACTGGCTGCACCGTTACTTCCGAAATATTGGTTGTTGTCCCCAGAGGCTAAATTATCGTCTCACCAACTGCCTGTGGGCTCCAAGATTGCTAATGAAGAGCCTGAACAACCTCTGAACATTTAAAATTCAACATTAACTCTCTTGTGGCATCAAGACAGCCACGTTTTTACACAAACATAGTTTTTAAAATATATTCCTGAACAGAAATATCTTTATTTAGACGTTGTTGTTTTTTTTTTTTTCATGCGTCATGTTTTAGTCTAGACATGCTCCTTGTACCATCGTCAGCTCATTAAATGTTGCTCCGCCTGTTACTCTGTTTGTGCTTGTTTAGTGTCTTCATTAGTGGATCCTTCGTTTCAAAACACAAGCCCACATTTCGCCACAATAGCTACCCTCTTTGGCAATACAGTCCACCACCGATGTCTGTGAAACAGGTTAATTGGATTAGGATTTTAAAGGCTTCAATAGTTGGTCTGCATCATATTAGTGTGACAGAATTTTGTGGCAGATGAGGAGCGGGGCCCTCAGGAAATCCACCACTGACTTGACCAACTGTCTGATAAATTTGTACATCCCATGGCTAGACATTAATTCATGCAATGTTACCTGTGGGTTCACCAGAGGATCCACGCTTGTGTTTAGTCCGTCCACCCACCCTCCCCCCCCCCCATCAGTGTTGTGTAATAATGTGTGTCAGTGGAGTTGCTACATGGCACGTTACATACGTTTTCATCCTATGCTTTGGCGTTGCTTCACAAGCACAATATCTGCGTTGGTGGTACGTGGGTGGGGTTGATGTCAGAGTTGTATGCAGCGGGGGGCACGGGGTTCGGCTGATGTCCTCTCACTGCCCCCATCCGTCCCCTGAGAGCCCCTCCCCTCCTGGGAATAGATGAAAGAATAACAGCAGCCATCGTAAACAAAGGCTGCATTTGTAGTGCTGGTGATGGCTGGCTCACTCTGTTCTCCTGTATTAGCATGCATGCTTTTGTAACTAGCTGCTATTGTGAAACGGGGTGTATATCGGTTATTAAGACCGGGTCTGTTTTTTTATATACATTAGCAAAACAAAGTAAAAGCCTCTCAAACATTCCTCATTCTACTGAGATTAAAAACTTCCCTGATTTGTTTTTTCTTCCAAAAAGTAATGGCATTGCTATTGTAAACGACAGAAATAAACTTAATTGTCTGTCATTTTTCTGCTGCCTTGTGAACACTTATGAATCTTGTCTTTTCCTCCCTCAGATGGGCCCTGTGGTATTTCAAAAACGACAAGAGCAAAAGCTGGACGGAGAACTTGCGTCTCATCTCCAAGTTTGACACAGTGGAAGACTTTTGGGCGTATGTTTTTCAGCGAATTTTCTTGTGCAATTATGATTTTGTCAATATATAGGAGTGTATAAGCGTTTAAAAGGAATTACCTGTTTAATTGCACTCTGATACACATGAAAACAAGAAGGAAAATCTTGAAGCCAAAATACTCTTGAAACAGCGTCAACATTTTTGAATGAACGTAGAATTCTTCACTGTACCATCTTTCTGAACTAATGAAGCTCGTACTGTTATAGAAGCCAATACTCATGTTGGAATCCACCTTTCTGTGTTTCTTCCAGATTATACAACCACATACAGCAACCAAGCAAACTGGGCTTTGGCTGTGATTATTGCTTATTTAAGGTCAGGCAAAAAAAAAAAACGAATCAATTTTATTGAAGTAAATACAGTTGTTTTCTCATTTGAGTCTCACTTTAAATTAATTGTTGTTGCTTTTTTTGTTTGTTTTTTAGAATTAAGTGTTTAATAGCTGTTTAATTTTGTGTCAGGATGGGATCAAGCCGATGTGGGAGGATGACAGGAACAAGCTGGGGGGTCGATGGCTCATGACTCTCAATAAGCAACAGAGACACAACGACCTTGACCGCTACTGGATGGAAACGGTAAGACAACTGTTTTGTCTTTGCTTCTCTACAAAACGAATCAGCATTGTCATATGTTTCTCCTGATGGATTTATTAAAACATAATAATATAATTAATATTGGGTATCACGTATGTGTTTTGCAGCTCTTGTGTTTAGTCGGTGAGTCATTCGATGAGGCAAGTGAAGATGTGTGTGGAGCTGTGGTCAATGTCAGACCCAAAGGTGACAAAATAGCCATCTGGACGAGCAACTGCCAAAACAGGGATGCCATCATGACGATAGGGTGAGTTGTGAAATCACATTGCTCATAATATACAGTCACTTGCCACTTTATTAGGTAACTGGTTGAACACCTGTTTGCCTTCAGAACTGCCTTGTTTCTTCTTAACAAAGATTTGACAAGGTGCTGGAAACATTACTGTACCTTTTTCCTATGTTACCAAAATACTGCACATACTCTAGGTACTGGAAATTAAAAAAAAAAAATTCAGTAGTATTGGTATCGAACATAGACTGTATATAAAAGTGGACGTAGCTTCTGGGTCCCAAAAGTGAAGCCACACCGAAGTGCATTAAACTGCAATACCACCGAGGGCCACTAGGGGCTGGCTCCCAAAAATATCTGGCGACAACAGACTCCCATTCAAAAAGTGTAAAAGTCTCTCATGAAATACAAAGTCAGTTTTTTTTTCCCCCACAAGTCGTAATGGTATCATTCGCGAAGTCCATGCCATCTCATCAGTGTCCCAGTAATTCTTCCAAAAATAGTTCAATCATTAATTAGAAATTTGTCCTCAAAAAGTGTTATATTTGGGGCGTGTCTGTTTGATTGATAGCCCTGTGGTGCAGACAGCTTTTCTATGTAGGTGAGCGGATATAGTGTCTTCAGGTTCTAAATCAGATTCCCCCGCTCGCTCTTCCAAATATTGTCACTTCTGGCTTGAAATACTGAGATAGCGACGGCGGAAATGCAGAACAATTCGGCTATTGATTGCCCCTTGGTTGTAGTGAGCGATTATTTGAGTTACTGATGCCTTTCTGTCAGCCTGGACCAGTCTGGCCATTCTTGTCTGAACTCTGCCATATACAAGGCATTCTTACCCAGAGAAACCCCTCTCACTGGATGTTTTCAGATCATAAAGATGGCTGAATATCCTAGTATATCAGCAGTTTCTAAATTTTCAAACCATTCTGACTGGACCAACAACCACGTGTGGGTGTACTGTATTCATAGTAAAAGATACTTACTCACCACTAGATGGTGACATGAAGTTAAACATAATTCTTTACACGGCATTCAACTTCCATCTTGTGTTTCCACAGGCAACTTTACAAAGAACGTCTGAGCATCCCCACCAAGGCCATCATCGGCTACCAGTCACATGACGACACGTCCAGTAAGAGCGGATCCACCACCAAGAACATGTACTCCGTTTGAGAAACTTCCGCCCCTCATTTCAACTTGCGGTAGATTTAAACAATTACCAATCTGCATCATCACATTAATTTTTGAGTTGTCAACTACTATAGTGTCCTTTCCTTTAATTGCAAAGAGAGTTGTTCATGGTATGTACAGTTGGAGCTTCCCCCGAACACAAGAGGTCAGTGGAGCGAGAGTTATAAACAGGGAGGTGGCTTGAAAGGAGAACAGTGTCTGGCTCGTGATGTCAAACGTGAGCAAGAGAACATAAATTATTTCCTTTTGAGAGTTGACGAGTTCTGTGATTAATACCAATACCTCACCGAGTTTAGCTGAGAACAAGCTCTTTTCTTTTTTTTCTTTTTTTTATTCTTGATGAATTTGAGTTGCAAAAAAAAAAAAAAAAAGAGTTTAAGGCCTTGTATTTTTTTTCACTCCATATAAAAAATGTTTCTCACTTCACAGGAACTCTACAGTAGACAACTTATCCTCAGAACAATTTTTTAAGGGCAATTTTAACTTGAGATCTCCTGAAGTGTTAAGCATGACTCTGGTTTTCAGATGCACCAGCTTGAAGAATCGACAGTATCTTATGGTTTGTAAAAGACTGTGGTCACACTCCAAAGTATATGGATTTGGATTTAAGGCCACTTATTGTTTCAGCCATGCTGGAATTGTGGGATATTGCTTGTAGTACTTTTGGAACTTTTTTTTTTTTTTTCTTTACCCTTACATTTATTTATAATGTATGCATTGCAGTTACTTAGTTGAAAGACAACCATGGAAAAAACATTATTTTTTTTGCATTTTTGTTATTAAGGTTAATAATGTGGACTACTGCATATAAATGACATTTTTTACAGTGTACCATACAGTAAAGATGCTGACAGAATTAGGTGTGCTTTTCACTGTTTTCTTCCTAACAAAAACTGTAGATAATGTCGCACTCCTCTCTTGGTTGATGCGAAAGAAAGATGATATTCATTGTGAAATGATTTTGCTCATAATGTATCTTTATTATCTGTAATTCCAGGATGTATATTACCTTCTTTCAAGTAAAGGTTAAGTGCTTTGCATTAAAACCAAAACCGCCATGTCTCAATTTGTGAAAATGTTTGGTTTCACTGTGAAGTTTGGCACTGAATCGTGTCAAACAAAACCTGCAATAACAGATTTTCGTTTCATAATTTGGGAGCACATGATGTGTGAGGACACGACACTGATTTATCACTCTTAATATGGCTAACATGTTAACAAAATGTTGCTTATTTACAACATTCAGCAGTTACAGAGCAGCAATCATTTGGAGTCATTTGGCTAAGTGTAATATTTACTGTTTTAACTTGAACTTTTTCATGTACAATAAACTGAAATTCATTATACAGCTCCCTAAAGTTGAAGCCAACAGCAGTTTTAAGTGATAATTCTCTGAACACTTATTATTTGGACAATAAGATTTACATTATTTTGTTTTTAACACTATATCACTTGACAGATTATAAAAATACAGTTTTGCCACTTTAAATGTCCTGACACTGGGTTTCAAGTGGCATTTTTCTATGACATTGAATATTCATAATGAAAGTGACAGTCAAATTTAATCCTTAAGAAATCATAACTCTTATTACAAGAGTGTCATACCAATAAATTCAGCTAGTCCTTCAGTTATGGTGCTGCATGAAGTCACCTTTTTCTGACTATGCACGCACTTCAAACCGGTAAAGACAGAAAACACTAACCTGTTCTAACTTCAATTCAACACATTGTCCTGGATTTACATTTACACTCTGCAATTACTGTCGCTGATGCACACTGAAATATTTGACACCACCATGGATACCGACGACACCTATAAAAAAAATTCCCCTTGGGGATTAATAAAGTAAATACCTACCTACCTATCTACCTATCTACCTACCTACCTATTGTGAAGCCAACACCAGTGTTTCTGGATCTGCAAGTGGAGGTGATGACATATGATGTCTTTACTGTGAGTAAAGCATCAAAACTCCTTTTCTGGACGTCACTCAGTGCTAACATTCCAGTCAAACAGGATTTTGTGGCGTGATGGGGACTTGGCGTGTCTGAAATGCTGTACTGCAAAGTCCTCCACCCTTCTGGTAAACCCTTTGGTAAAAAAGTCAAATCTGTGTAACAGCACAGTAACAAGACTTGTAAGTTTGTAAATTGGTCATGACTTTATTCAAATGCAATAGCTTTTTGTCGTTGCTCGATCTATTAAACAAGCTCAATGTTAAGCTAACATCAGTGAGATTTGTAAAAAATGTAGATTACTTGTGTGTTTAACCTAACATTTAAAAAAAAAAAAAAAGGTTGTTGCACAAAGTTTGATATAAATAATGTGTATCAGTTTGACATTTCAGGTTAGTTGTTCTGTTGCCAAAGTACCTAAATGACTTTAACAAAAGTACAATCCAGCTGATATGTTTTGTTCGTCTGCTGTACGTGGTTTGTTTCAATAAATAATGAAGGATTTTACCTAAAGAATAGAAATGCCCAGGAAGGAAGATCATACAGTTTTAGGCAACAGTATCAAGAGGATGGAATAAAAGTGGTTATCATTCAAAATAAATCAATCCGGAGCTGATTAAAAAAATACATTATTGTTCCTTCAGCCACAGTATTGACAGATGTCACACTCCATTCATCGTCACTGCTTGTGTGTCTCAGCTGGACCCTGGTGGCCTTATATCAGGACATGTTTATGATCAAAGGCTTTTCTTCACCTCGTTTACTCAACAGATTTGAAAGCATGAAGGAAGAGAAGAAGAGAAACTCCACGGCGTAGCTGAGCTCAAACAGCTCCAGGTTAACGCTCAGCATCCACTCAAATATGGCAGACAGGTGAACGTAAAAGTACTTGTCCTGAGCAAACAGAACAGTGTCTGAAGGTTTTCAAGTTAAGGATGTATGGAGCAGTTATGGTGGCAGTTAGAAGCATCAGTGGTGAATCACTTGGAAAAAAAAACGTCATAACGGATCCTGAACAGAATCTAAATCACATTAAGACCCCTGAGGACAAACAGCCTGAACACTTTCATGACAACTAAACAGAAATTTATCAGGGAAAAATACGCTTTTATCTTGAGTCAACTGGGCTTGAAGAAGTGTTTTGGAAGGTAAATGGACTGCATTTATACACTGGTAGCCACTATGTAAAGCACAATGCAAGTTTGGCTCGCTGTCACTCAATACCTCTAGACAGACCATGAGCTGGATGAGAATCTTCACAGACATACCTTCAGCCCAGTGCAGTGGGTTTAATCTCCACGTCATTTTATTTTGAACATGTCTGATTCTTCAAAATCATGAATTACATTCAGTAAAATACAATTTATTTTTAATAATATGTGGTAATTTGTGATGACATTTATTCTTACTACATGGACATGACTGCTTTTTTTGGCCAACTCTTATCATCCTGAAGTACAGTACCTCATGTACTCACACAGCCAAGTGTGTATGTATGTATCTACAGTATGTAGATACTGTACGCACTTTTGATTTGAGCCATTAGATTCGGTCCCTAGCGATGCAGTGTACATCCACAGTTAGTCTCAACTAAAAATCAAACCCTAACTTGCTCCAATAGAGGACTAATGTTGCATCTTTCTGTAGATTCGACTTCAGACGTATGAGTGTGAAGAGTAATGCGAAGCTGAGAGTTACAGGAAAACGACAGTTAAAGATTAATGTGGCTAGAAATGGCAGGAATGTGTATCGGCTTTTGTCGTGGACTATTGTGGCCAGTCCCACTTTGTAAACAGAGCAGTAGACCGGATACAAACATGGCACAGCAGGGCAGTGGTGGTACAGAGCAGCTGGAGAGTCTAACTCACATAATGAACCCTACCCACTTTACTGTCATTTACCCTCATTTACCAAACACAAACTCACTAGACACCTGTGATCATGGCTTTTTCAACGATACCTTGAACCGAAAAGTTTGACTAATACTTACCACACAAAATACACAGCTGTTTTAGCACCTAGATTTCTGAAAGGATACAGCAGATGGTCACAATGGTTTGAACCACAGTGGAGGTGATGCGAAACGGGTAGAGAACCCTTTCATATCCTGTCAGCACACACTTCCCTGTCAGCGCAGTCAGCAGGACAGTGTAGAAGCAGATGCACAAGAAACTGACGGCAGCTCCAAGGTAGTGAAGGAGGGACAGGTGATGTGGCTGTGGAAGACGGTCAGCAGTTTCCAGAGTTAACAGATGATCAGATATTTTAAATCAGGGCAGAAGACTGTTAAATGTGTGTACTCAGTATATATACTATGAAACTATTACCTGATTCAAACCAGCAGTGTGGAGTGGAATAAAATGATGAAAAATTGGTTTTTCATTGGAGAGACTTTGGAAGTATTTGGATGGTTTGTTTGTTGTTGTTGTTGTTGTTGTTGTTGTTTGTTTTTGTTTGTTGTTGTTGTTGTTTTTTTGGGGGGGGATGTCAGTTCATAATAATACATTTTGTTAATCAAAAAATGCAAAAAATGACTGCGTGAGTGGTATTTGTGGTCCAGAATAAAACGATATTTAGTGCTGATGCTAATATTTGGTCTTTACTATTTTTCATTATTATTACTCAAGTAAAACTTGTACTAATGTTACAAACTATGGAGAAGGTATAATAACTTTATTGCTTATATGACAACATAAAGCAAATAGTTATCCACCTTTGTTTGCTCTTTCTGCACAGGCGCAAACAGTTGTTCAGCTTAAATATATGATAAAGGTTTGTCAGAACTCACTGCTTTGAGATAAAGGTCTCTCACAGATATGCGCCCCTGACTTTGTGAAGTTAATGAAGCAATTTAATCAACATTAATTAAACTAATTCAAACAGTACATTGTGAAGAACTTACATTACAGTTTCCAGCTGCGAATGCCCCCATGGCTGCCACCAAACCAAAGACCACCGCAAACTTGCTCAGCATGGAGTGACAAGCATGTTTCTCCATTATATGAGCATGGTGGAATATACAGAACAGCAGAACTAAAGAGGAGATCAGAGTCAGAGTTGGTATGATACTGTATATCGTGTATAATGAATGTAGGAGGTCGATTTTGAGCTAAACTCACACAGAAAGGACCCAGCATTGATTGTGGCTGTAAAAAGGGAATTTTCTGGTGGGTTGGTTCCACTTGCACTGAAATCACATAAGTTCAGTGAATTATGTCTCACTATTTATTTCCAGGGAAAAGGACGAAGTGAAAGTAAGTTTTACCTTATGGTGGGAACAAGGCAACATCCATTCGAGTGATTCCTCCCGCAGTAGTTGATAACACTCCTGAGAACAAATCAATGACAGTGTGGAGAGTCCATCATTATTCAATTGTTAGTAGTAAAAACAAGACAATATTGAAGCAGCAACTCACCATTCAGTTTTTTTTTTCTTTATTAATTGCAACACAAAAAGACAATCAACTAAGGGAATAACACAAAGACGATAAGAGCAGTCAATACAGTTACAGGTTGTGTTAGGTGTTGTTTGAGTTGATGTTAATATGCAGTTGTTGTTGGCGTAGTTCTGAAGCAGCAACTCACCAGTCATGAAGGGAGCACACGTGATTGTTGGCGATGGCCAGGCCATATCTGGAAATAGAAAAGAAAATAAATACTATTGAGACAAAATATCTAAATTTTGTCATGATATTCTTAATTCCACAGGAGTTACCATTCAAACTACTGTCTGGTAGTTGGTTAATTAACACAAAAAACATTATCTTCCACTCAGAATAAAGGTAGATAAACTCTAATAAACCTATGACAGCATTAAACCACCAGGAAGGAGAATAACTGCCCACCAACCTCCAATGATTTCATTGTACCTGTCTTTTAACTACAATCTGTAGAATTAATTCGGAAACAAAGCTACTGGATAGCTGAATAATAAACATGTATTGTACATTCCTGTCTCAGGTAGCAGCAATTTGATGAATAATATTCAGTTTTTACATTTCTTGACAATCCGGTATGCACACCCTGCAGCAGACAAAACTAACCAGGTCACATATTTCAAGGCAGGGAAGGCTTGATGTGGTAATGGTAACTCTGATGTGGACTACACTTTTCACAAACAGCAAACATATAGAGCTTAAATATTACTATGAAAGAATGCAAAAAGCATGTGAGGCAGAAATAGTACAATGCCATCTTTTAATTTCTGGAATCTCAATGCCCCGAAGAAAGAATATGTAGTTCAAGTATTATACTTATCAGGAGTGACATTATCAGGAAAACCTCAAACACATGATCAGTGTTAAACCAAAATACTTCAGATGTGAAAAACACAGTTATATTTACTATCTTATTAAGAATGCTCACAAGGCTTAAAAACTAAGGTTAACTTGGCACCGTAATGACAGCACACAAGCAAAGCAAGTTGTACTTTTAAAAACAAACTGTTCTAATAGTTTAACCAGCATGTGAAGACAAAGGAGAAGGTGTGAATATCTGGTAAACTTACACACTCCATGTTCCAATGAAGGACACCAGGGAGAGGGAGATGGGGAAGATAATCCAGAGCACCATGTCTCAATGGTGAGGAAGAAGAGTAACAAATGCAATTAACGATTCCTTAAGTCCACGAGTCTTCAAAACATTCAAAGGCAGACCTCTTCCAGGGTTTGTAGATTCCTCATTGAGTCAGCCTCATATCAACATATGAGAATTATGAGAACTATAACAAAATGTAATCCGATCCCCGTGTGATATAATTCAGATCCTTTGAGCAATAACACTGTTGTAGTTAGTTTAGTTTTCCACCATCCAGAGTACAACCCTACTTTTATGGGACTATCCCTCCCTCTCTCTCTCTCTCTCTCTCTCTCTCTCTCTCTCTCTCTCTCTCTCTCTCTCTCTCTCTCTCTCTCTCTGCCGCTCCTTTGGAGCACCACCTACCTTACATTGTCAGAACAAATGTTGGGTAACATGGGGTTGAACTTCTTGACACTCTAACAGTGTTTGTTTTATTCCAAAAAGATGTTATTCATCTTAAACCAGCCACAGTTTTTTTTTATATATACAAGACTATTGATGTGAAATATGAACTCTGCAAAGTAAATGTTTGTATATGTGCACAATCTTGGATTTTAAGAATACTTCCTTAAACATATGAGGTTGGAGACTGGTGCTATTGTTACGAAAGACATGCTTTGAATACTTTAAGTGATATGCTTTTTTCCCCCTGTCATTTACTAGTGGAAAGTAACAAAGATGTTTACTGAGACAGATAGTAGAGCAGGTTTCCTACCTTGCATTGCACCTGTCTCCATTGGTGCGTGGATGTGAGTATGAATGGGAGGCAAACTGTAAAGTGCTTTAGGACCACTAAGGTAAAAAGGAGCTATATAAGTGCACACGATTTACCGTTAGGTTTATATACATGTGTAAAATATGATGCAGCAAAATTTCAAATACAGGAGTTTTATTTGTTTTTGAGAATCATATTTTTTTATGTGATTACTAAAGTGGACTAAATGATCTGACTTCCTCCACAGCTGCTATTGTTTGGTATTTTGATTAAAAAAAAACAAAAAAACAAAAAAACAAAAAACCTGGGGACATTGGGCTTATGTTCTCAAAATGTATGTCTGTGAAGTTAAGATAATAAAAAAAATAAAATCTATTATTAATGTTATTGCCCCAAAGGCACGCTTAAAGCCAATTAGTCCCTTTTTCTGACCACACAATAATGAACTATTTTATTCTTCATGTCTTTTCACTTACTTTGGTCTCTCACAACCAATAAATTACTTTGGTTTCACTGATAAAATGAACAATAAAAAGAAACAGATTTGAAGTCTGAAGCCTGATCAGGACCATCTACCACATGACGTCCTCATTTTCAAAACAAACAAAATGGCGGCGCACATGAGATGGGGTCTCCGCCAGTTGTTTCGGGCAAGAAATGCGGCTCAATTTAGGTTTGAACCTCCACAGTCGTGACATATCGTTTTGTAGACATTTGTACTACTGTTATGACGAGTTGTATATTGTGTGTGAAGCATAAACGTTGCATATGGACGCGTGGTTGGAGATGATCATTTTATCCGGCTGCGTAGCTAACTAGCAAACTGCGACATGAGGCATTGTTTAGTTACTTCAAACTTAATCCCATCCGTCTGTAGAGGAGTTAAGATTTTAAACGAAGTGGTTGAGTCATTTTTTTTTTCACTTTCTGTCGGCTATGATTTCATGTGTTTGTCCTTCCCATCAAAAGCATGTGATTTATCTATGAGCTAGCGGCTAAGTCACGTGTTAAACTCTTATGATCTGTTGGATGATTAATCGTCTTTGATAACAACATGATCCCTTCGTAGACTCGCACTTTAAAACCCCGAGCAAACAGCCGACCTCAATATTTGTTGTTGCTTTCGTTCGTTAACACTGCCTTTAATATATTGAACCGTGTCTCGTTAAAAAATGAATGAGTTCAAGTCCTCAGATGATCTCACAAAATTTTTTTTTTACGTTGAAAGGTTTCCAGATCAGATCAAGAGTTCATACCGCTCACAGTCCACCAGCCTTCAGGAGAGCTTCAGAAGAGTTCAGCCTAAGTCCTGGTCAGGTCCCGCACACCTTTCAAGTGAGACACCATTGTTTGGACACCTTACCGTGCCCACCTACATTCTTTGTTATTTTTATTTATTTATCTTGTTCTAACTCATCAGGACGATGATACTGCCGTGAAGACAAGAAAATAAACATAAAACGTGACTAAGCATTTGTTTTTAATGTCCTTCAGGAAGACACCTGTCCATCCAGACTCAAGACACTCCAAACCCCAGAAGCTTGAAGTTTCTCCCTGGTAAACCTGTGCTGGGAAGTGGGACGCTTGACTTTCCTTCCCCAAGCACAGCTGGATCTTCATCTCTGGCCAGGTTGTGTGTTTACAATTGACATTTTGAAGGCAGCATTTGAAGTGTTTCCAGGTTGTGGGAGGCAGAAATTATAATCAGTTTTGGACAAGCTCTAATGCAAGAAAAGCATGTGTATAGATTGCATGTGTCTTGTTCAAGAAAGACAGACAGACAGATAGACTTCATTGATCCCATGGGGTGCATTGTTGCATTATAGCAGTGGAATCACCAATCAATTAAGAATAACAAGAAAATAAAAGAGATGTTCACAACTAGATTTGGAACATAGGAGAAAAATTGTACAATGTATACTCCAAAAAGTTATAGTAATGAATAAGACAAAAAATAACTATAAAAAACAGATGAGCAAAAATAGCAAATAAAGACTCTTTTGGAAAATGAAGAATAGGCTTTGCCAAAACATTGAAGTACATGCATTGGAGATATGAGGATGTGGCTTTCCAATATTTGTGACTTTAGTTTCTGACAGTGACGGTGTTGCTTGGTTTAAGAGTACATACAGTCAATGTGACAGTTGTACATGTTGAAAATTACATTGTGGTTGTTGTCATTAAAATAACTGACTGCATCAATGCCCTATGTGGATGGGATGTTTTGTTTGCTGATACACTTTGTCTTATCTCGAGTCCGTGTCACAATCACTAAAGACACTAAAATGACTTCACTCTGTCATAACGTGTTTTTCATTCTTGTTAAACGATAACATGATAACATGTTTCTTTCAGGGACTTGTTTGAGATCGAAGGAGTAAAAAGTGTGTTCTTTGGCCCCGACTTCATCACTGTCACTAAAGTAAGTATTCTTACAGCTTGTCTCTGTGTTTCTATTCCTTTGAAATCTTTGCGGAGAGATAACACACGAGAGGTTTATTTTCCTGTCAGATGGATGAGGACGTGGAGTGGACAGACATTAAGCGTTATGCTTTGGAGGCCATTGCAAAGTTCTTCGAGAGTGGTGACCCGATTACAACAGGGGCAGTGCACCATGAAAGCAGTGAGTATGCAGTGTGTTTATATGCAACTGCTTAACTGTATAATATTTTCACGTTTTCTATTTCCTTTACCATAGGTTTTTCTGAAGATGATGATGATATTGTGTCTATGATAAAGGAGCTTCTGGACACCAGAATCAGGTACAAAACGGTTATCTTTCATTATAGACTATGTTTGTCTGTTGCAGCTGGATAACTCATTGTGACAGTTTATTGTATATTATATATTATCTCAATCATAATTAAATATTCCTTGAAGATATTTCTTTACTCTGCATTCACAAAACTGATGTTGACAGTGTTTTAAGAGACAGTTTTGACATAACAGTCTTAATCTGTTTGTCCTTTGTTCTGCTTCGTTCTGTACTACTTGATATGCCACGCTCACTGACAAGGCCTACAGTGCAGGAAGATGGAGGCGATGTCATCTTCAAGGGTTTTGAGAATGGCACAGTCAAGTTGAAGCTGGTTGGCTCCTGCACAGGATGTCCCAGCTCTACAGTCACGCTGAAAAACGGCATCCAAAACATGATGCAGTTTTATATCCCTGAAGTGGACAACGTGGAGCAGGTGATGTCATCTAATCATTTATTTGACAGGGACAGATTGATCAACAGAAAAATGAACCAGAGTTAAACCCTTTAGGCTTATTTTCATCTTTTGTCCCCAACACTTTCTTAAAAGGGCTCCCGAAAATTAGAATAGAATAATTTATCACAATCAACACATACAGATGATTCATACAAACTAATACTCAAACCAATACAATACAACCATGATTAAGGAAATAAAGTGCATACGAGAAAAGATAGAAAATAATCAGGATACGTTTTTTTTGTAGGGTTTGTTTTGTTTTTGTAGAATAGCAGAGATTTGTTCATTTCTTCTTGTTCTGAGACAAAGTTTCACTGTTGATCTCATTCTGCGTTTCAGAAGATGCTTAATAGATATGTAACTCATTATATGCATTGAACAGTGATGCTATTTCACTTAAATTCTTTCTTTTGGACCCTCAATGTTAAGAATTGAAAACAGTCATTTCTTGGATCTGTGGGTGAAGTTTTTCAGCTTTGCCAATTCAATTTGAATGAAAGGAAGAAAAAGAAGCAAAGATCTCCTTATTTTGAAATCCATTTCATTTATTTGTTCCTACACAGCGTTGAGTTTTTGTCAGGGCTTGAAGCATGTTAAATATGTATGTTTTATGTCTAAAATAGCATTTTGTCCATTGTCCTTTTTGTACAGGTGGAAGATGAAGTGGATGAAATCAATGCAAAGGTTTTCTCAGAGCTTGAACGCAAATTACACGATTAAAACCTTCCTCGACCAACACACTCACAAACTTTGTGAGAAGGAAAGTTTCAGTGTAAAAACAGAGCCATGCGTTATTTCCACAAATTACCATTTCACATTGTAATAATGAAGCGATAAATACTTTCCTGCTATGTTGTTTGCATACCTGTATACTGCTGTAATTTATGTGTACATACTGTTTCCGTTACCAAGGAAAGATCATATACTGTATAAACATGTACAGAAGTTGTTCCATGTTTTCTCTCAAAAAAAATTTCCATTGTGATGGCTGCGGATGTTAAGTTGTATTTATTTCTTAGGAATATTTTATATTTTAAAAGAATATTTTCTTAAGATGGATAAATATTGTGAAAGTTCCAGTTGTTACTGTCATACACCTAATGAAACAGAACTGAACAGTTATTGGTTGTTAATCCATCAAATATAAATGAAATAAAACGGTTATTGAGGCTGCGATTACTCATCAAGCGGAAGTAGGTCCACATCTTAACAAAAAAATATGTATTCTGTATTTACTGTATGTGCTTTGTGCTGCACTCTTAAATATTTACTGTATTACATTAAAGTTCACAGTTTGAAATCAAATATTTGCTGTCGAGATCATTACCAGAATCAGATCAGAATCAGCTTTAATGTCCAGGTATGTTAACAAATACAAGGAATTTGACTCTGGTTATAACTTCAGCTTTCAGTGTGCAAAAAACAGACAGACATAAATAGACATATAAAACATAAATAGACGTATATAGAGCAAAGAAAGAAATATATACATACATAGATACACTTATTTAAATACTATTATTGTTTATTTTTTGTGGTTATCACTTGTGTAATAGAGAAAATACGCAATAAAATGTGTACAAATCACAAGAATAGGCACCTTTTTTCAATTAGAGCTGGGAACAGATCAGAGAGAAGAGCATGACAGTGATTAACTTTAAGAATTTAAGAATGACTAAGTCCTGTCTGGACATTAATCATCTGATTCTCTTGTGTTTAAGCTTGTAGAATGGAAATTTGTAATTGATTTGGCTTGGCTGTTATGAATTAATGTGGTTTCTGACGAAGTCGGAAATGTGCACTGTTTTAACAGGAATAAAATAGGATAAGACTGTTAATCCTACACAAGGGACATTTAGTCATTACTAAAGGATATAAAGTACAGCGGGGGAAAAAAAAGAATATAAATGCAATAAAAATAGAATGAAATGTGAAAATAAAACAAGTTTTATAAATTAAACATTGTACATGTGAACACAGGATGTTTTCACATTATATATAGCTATATGCAGTAACAGGAAAATGATCTCTGTCACTAAATCTTTAAATAGCTAATGATTAGAGTTGTTCGTGTGTATTTTGTTTACGCTCTTGACTCACAGGCATACGCACCACTTCGTACGCCTGGATCTGGATCTGGATCAGGATCAGGATCTGGATCAGGATCAGGTTTTCCGTTCCGCGCATGCGCATTGTTTGTCCACTTCGGCCGGTGCGAGGGACAGCGGTAAAGCAGCGTTAACAATTTTAATCCAAACCTTACTACGTTAGTCAGGGTGAGTATTCGTAGTGTAAATATTAAATGCGTGTAAAAGAGATGCTGCAATGAGTGAATGTGTATTTTTGTTGTTGTTGTGTCGTTTAAACATTGTATAAACATATACTGCTTCCAGCCTGCAAACGTTTTACTGAGGCCTCGCTCTCGATAACAAATCTAGCACGAGGCTAATCTGGCAACAAAGCTAACGTCGTAAAAAAAAAAAAAAAAAATAAAAAAATAAAACGCTAAATTAACCACCCTGTATATAACTGCTGTATTTCACAGTAGCCAATATAACAAAGCGGCGCGGAGAGCTTTTGTTTTAGTTCCCGTTCACGACACCGATAACAGCCTCAGCGTGCTGGATAGTTTAGCTGCGTGCTGTCAGTTAGTGGCTAACGTTAGCCAGGCAGCCCGTCGAGGTTGCTGTGTCAGCAGCTGCTGCTCGACGGAAGATCTGCAGACGTCGACGAGGGGGGGATTTAGTCCGTGCATACGGATTAATACTTGTTTTGCCCCTCGAAAGTACTTGTTCCGGTGATTTATATTATTTCATAATGTTGGGGCTTAACGGCGTTAGGTTATTGTGCGATAACGGTATGACGTAAAGCTGATTGTGGTTTGTGCAAGCGGTGTAAACAACATCAAAACTGGGATATATCTTCACGGTTTGTTTGATTAGATTTGATATTTTGAGGGTATAAAGTTATCACACTTCGCACCGTAACGTTATGTTCTGGTCTCACTCAGTTTTAATGTTACACTGAACCTTGATTTTGTTCCTATTGTTTCTGTGGTGGTTGAGTTGCTTTTTATTTATTTTTTTTAATCCACTTTACTGCCTTAAAAGTGTTTCTGTTTTTTTTTTTTTTTGGTGACATATTTATTTTCATATAATGTGTCAGCATGTGTAATGATGTCTGATTACTGTCAGCTAATGCTTGCGAGCTGATTTGGCCCTTGTGGATAATAAAAGCAAACGCAGGACTGAGCAATATATGAATATTTTATTATATTGTGATATGAGACGAGAAAATGGTCTTAGTTTTTCAATACCATAATATTAATATTGTGTTGTAAGTTTAGTCTTTTCCTAGTTTTAAAGGCTGCATTACAGTAAAGAGATGTCATTTTCTGAACTTCCCAGGCTCTTCTAGTTGTTATTTGCCTTTACCCACTTAGTCATTTTATCCACATTACTGATAATTATATCTCCAAAGTCTCATCGTGTAAATATTTTTGTGAAAGCGACATTAGTTATCCCTACAATATCGTTGCAATATCGATATTGAAGTATTTGGTAAACAATATCTTTATATTTGCTTCATTTGTTCATATTGCTCAGTCCTTGATTTACTCGACTCGACTCTTATTGTGTACTATGGGAGAGGTACAAACTTGAAGTTTGTCAGTTAAAGATCAACAAATCTTTGATACCCTTCGCATGTTTTATTGTTTAACAGATTGTTTGTGCTTACAGTCATTTGGGTACACAAATTCTAATTTTTTTTTTTGTTTTGTTTTTTTTGTTTTTTTTGTTGCTCATTCATGTGTTTAGTGACAGCATTAGCCTGGTGAGCAGAGACTGCCCTTATTCTGAATGAGTCATGGCCCAATTCGGGGGACAAAAGAATCCACCGTGGGCGACTCAGTTTGCTGCCACAGCGGTGTCCCAACCGGGCCACTCAGGACAGTCCCTTGACCTCAATAGTCTGCACTGTGAGTATACTCATGAAAAAACATTTCACGTTGTTCTGACTCTTAACACTTACCATCATGTAATCTATCCTATTTTACACCAACATTCCCCATTCATTAAATATTTCCATATTTTTTTAAAATGTGTGTTTTCTCTCTGCAGCTCTGGGAGTACAGCAGCCGTCTCTTCTGGGAGCATCTCCCTCTGTTTACTCTCAGCAGTCAGCCTTGGCTGCAGCTTCTCTCAGCAACCAATCTGCTGCAAACTATCAGCTGTCTCAGCAAAATGCTGCTTTGCAGCAGCAGGCTGCAGCGGCTGCTGCAGCAGCACTACAGCAGGTCAGCCATAAGTGATGTTGTCCTCGGCACAGTCAGCAATCTGTATCTTTCCCTGGTCCCATGTACACTCTTTTGATCAGCTACTATCTCTGTCATGTTCTCTTTAATGTCTATAGTCTCAGATCAATACAGCGCTCCAGCAGTATCAGCAGCAACAGCAACAGCAGCAGCAGCAACAACAACAACAACAGCAACAACAGCAACAGCAGCAGCAGCCACCCCAGCAACCGCCTCAACAACAGTTGTACAATGTTCCTCATCAGGTGAAGCAAAGGCTTTTTTTCCTTTGTTATACTTTATTTTTGATAAGCCTCTGCCCCTACTAACCTTGGAAAATATATATTTGGTTAAGACTCTCATTGACATTATGCGTCATATTTAGATATCTTTCATGGTCTCATCTATTATGTGTCAGCAAAATAGTAGACATAAATGTTATTTGGAAAATGAGCATTGGTCAGCTCAGACAGCCCTAAGCTTTAATTTGTCTGAGTGACACTACTTTGCACTCTTTTAAATCAAGATTAAATTTACCCTTTGAATTCTGATCTATTTGTCTATCATGCTTTTATTCCTCCGTATTCTTTAACAACTTGGCAATTCTCTCCTAAGATGGATCATGCGATTAGGCTGTAAGGGTAATTTGATACAACTACTCAAATGACAGCATGTAAAATGCTCTTGTTTCCACTAGCAGAATCCATTAATGAACACCGACTCATTGGAAAGGAAGTTGTTGTGAAGGCACAGGGTGTGGCATTACATTGTGGTTAAATATACTGTGAATATACCACATGTTCACTTTTGGCATTTTCTGTTTTTCTTCTTTCTTCCCAGCTTCCACAGCCTCAACAAGCTCTGCTTTCTCAGGTAGTGCACAAAAAAACACACTCCCACAAACTCAAGACAAGACATACACGCAGAGATCAGTCCTCTCTCTTTCCATGTTAGAAACTGAAATGCAAGCCAGATGTTTCCATAGCTGACCAGATCAAGGCTTTTTTGTCTTTATTTTTTCCAGTTTTCTTTGTGGCTTTGTTCTAAGTTTATTTGTAGGAGAAAAGGCTAAGTTTGCCATTTAAATGTCTCCCGTGTTTGAATGAATATGTTATTGACTTATTGAGTTCTGACATGCAAATCAAAGTGTGATCACAGTTCTTTTTTTGATCCCTCTTTCTTTTCCCGACCCTCAGCCCCCCGTCGCCTTGCCTACCAGCCTGAGCCTGTCCAACCCCCAGCAGACAGCCCAGATTACTGTGTCGTACCCAACACCACGTTCGAGCCACCAACAGCAGACGCAGCCACAGAAGCAGCGGGTCTTCACTGGTGTCGTCAACAAGCTACATGACACATTTGGCTTTGTGGATGAGGATGTCTTCTTTCAGTTAAGGTGAAAGAGCATGGTCCCCAACATCTCTCAAACTGTATTACTTGGTAGAATGATAAGTTAAATGCTCTCACTGTCTCTAGATGTTTTTTTGGGGTTTTTTTTACACCCGTGTTAACCTGCCCTTGTCATTTCCCAGGCTCTTTTGTGGCACCCGTAGTAGAGAGTTCCTAAGGATACTTGCATGCTTTTATAAATTTTAAACCGATGTGACTTTACATATAAAGATTTTTGGACATGCCTGAATGCTTTTTTTTTTTTTTAACAATTTTATAGTGCTGTAAAGGGGAAGACTCCCCAGGTGGGGGACAGGGTCCTAGTGGAAGCTGTGTACAACCCAAATATGCCCTTCAAGTGGAACGCACAGCGCATCCAGACGTTACCTCAGCTAACAAATCAGTCGGTGAGAACATTGAGACCATTGCACTCCGTTGCTCAAGAATACTATTTTTGAGCACAGTGATACAGTCTGGGGATTTTCTGCTTGAATTATTATTGACCTTTTAGTGTTTTTTAATATTGCTCATAGTACTCAGAATCAGTGTTTTCGCTGCATTCATCCATGGTGTTAAATTGCCTTATCTGTTCCAAAAAGTTAATGACAAACTTTGTATCAGTGTTTACAAAGGATTTAATTCAACCATAATTACTATACAATAGTATCCACTTTGTAGCTTCATGTTTGAATAAAAGTCCACTGATACTGGAAGTTGCACAAAATGTGACCTCAGGTTACAAATGACCCCGATCAAGTACTCAAAAGACTCCTCGTTATGTGAAACAGGTCTGAATACTTTGTATTTTATGCATGTCTGTTTGTTTCAGTTCATTTGGCTTTATTGACCTGAGCAAACATGGGGAAGTGACAGAAGCTATGTGCTGAAAATGAGAACATATTCTTAGAATTTTTAATATCCAAAAGTAGCAACCATAGGTTCATTTTAATCCCTGGATTGTTTTAGGAGAGTCCGAATATATTAAGTGTTTATTTCTTCTCTTTTTCCAATTTGATCTTATCCTTGTACCTCTCTGTCTTTTATTTACTGTTGTGTTTTCAATCCCTCCTAGCATCAGCAGCAGCAGCCTTTACCTCAAGCTTCCCCACAGCTCGGCAGCCTTTACAATGAGCCAGGGATGCAGCTGCGCTACTCAGACATGCACTCCGCGGTGGACAACAGACAAAATGTAACCCCCCCAGCCCTGAATCACACATTTTATTTTTTGGTTCTTTTCCCTGCTCATTTTCTCTTTTAAAATATTTTCTCTTTTAAAATTTTGTTTCCAGACTGTCTTTGGTTAATCTCTTCATGGTGAACTACAACCACGGTTCCATCTTTTCTTAACTGTGGCTTTTTGCTTGTTCTTTTAGTTTGCTGCTGTTGCCAAATGAATAGAACCATATTCAGACTTCATTATACATTCAGAACATGATTTATGTGGTAGATGTTTTTTTGTTTTGTTGAAAAAAAAAGACTAATGTTTCTTCAGTGTTTTTACACTGAGATGATTTATTTTTTAAATCAGTAAATCTCTACAGGAGACAATGCAGATGACAGTGACTTCAAGAGAATCTGCTATAAATAAGAATACTTTGAACACATTTTAAGTGATGCCAAGAATAGTGTGGCGTCTGAAACGAGTTCATGAAAGTACACTGAAGAAGCTGTAACAGTAGTTTTTTGTTATAAAAGTTTGGTTTGAAACGCCAATCAGTGCCTTACCAAGCAGTGAGGCATGCACAGTTTTCATAATGCTAGTTATACTTTAGAGAATATTTCTGAAAGCGGGGCTTTCTTGTATAAGTTTACTTTACTTGAGCCAGAGGGACATATTTAATTTCAGCATAATTTTTTTCCTTTCAAAAGGCCAAGCCTGTCTGCTCACTAAATATATGAAATATCCTGAGAAAAATGCCATTCGGTTATAAATGTTATTACATTAAGCATTTGACTATAACTGCAGAACTGGTAATGCTTTGTTATAGTATTGACCACAAACTGTGCACAAAATAGCAATTTTTACTTTGATGTAAATTCAGTCTATTGTAGTCTGGTATTCCTCCCAAAAAGACATTCTTAAGAACAAATAACGTGGGGTAGAAACAGAAAAACTATTGTTGTGACCCAATATTGAAGCCCTAATTTTAAGCAGATTTATTGGGTTTTTTCAGGCATTGTTCACATCTTAAATGTTAGCCTGGCAACATTAGTATGTCCTCTGCTTATAAATAAGAGCTTACCGAATTTTACAGATATGTTAAGACTTGTAGTTTGTAAGAAAGATGGTATTTATATATCAAAATCCAGAAGCTCGTATCTGGCTTTAGTTAAAATAATCTCATATACAGCAAAGTGTGAAGTGTAGAAACTTCTTCAACAATATTCAGACCAAATCCCAGAAATGTCTTTGATAATGTATCTTTAACCATCATTGTTTGTCAGTAAATTTGGTCTTTTTTTCCACCCAAATAAGTTTTAAGAACTTTTAAATGCCAAAAGCAAAATTATTTCATTTGGCAGATTCGACTGAAATTACTTCAGATTAGGCCTGCACATCCATTTTTCTTTGATTAGGTCAACCGGTCAGGGCACTTCTGAGGACATTTCTACCATTCTTTCATTCAAACACATTCAGACCGCCGAAAAGCTTTTTTTCTTTCAAGCAGCCGCTGTCTAAAATTTTGTCCATTTTATCTTCTTATTTGTTATTGTTTAAGGTTTGCCTTTGAACATTTACTCGCCTCTCATTTTTGTTTTGTTTCGCCTCTTACCTCTTTTGTCTAGAACCAGCCTCAACCTCCTAACATGATGAAGGCAGCCCCCAACATGCTGCAGTCGCTACCTCCCCCAACCACTTTCAGTGTTCCGACGCAGCCCCCCCCTCCTTCCCTTCTCCAGGCCCAGCTGTCCGCTGCATCTCTGGCCCCCCTTCTCCAAAACCCTCCTCAGCCTCTGCTGCCGCAGCCTCCACCCAAAGGTAAAACACTTGTCATTTGTGATTGCACTTACCTCGTATATCTGGATATAAAGAGGTTAGACAAGTGGTGATGATCACAGCTGTTTTGGCCCAACATTGAGCACAAAATAGAGGCTGTTTGCGTGGTATGTTCGGTGGTTAAACAAGCCGGGGCTTTGCATTATTTCCGTTGTCTCCAGATGTGTTTCCCGGGGGTTTGCTTCAGCCCCCGGTGAGAATGATGCCACAACCGCAGCCTGTCCGACGAATTGAGCCTCCACCCCGTTTCCCCACTCGTAATGACCGTGGTCCTGAGCTCATCCTCAGGACTAAAGAAGAACGCAGGTGAGATGGCAACCATCCAAGATGACCTAACGTACTGCTGGCCGTATCCCTTTCCCGTGAATTTGATCCTCTTTTTTTTTTTTTTTTAGTTAGAAATCATTTTAAATTTTTTGGGAATTCTTCAGCAGAGACAGAGACCGAGATCGTAGACGATCGAGAGAACGCTCACCCGCACGCAAGCGCTCCAGAGACCGATCACCGAGACGTGATCGCTCCCCGAGACGGCCTCGCAGAGTGGTTCCTCGCTACACTGTCCAGTTTTCAAAGTTCAGCTTAGATGGGTGAATATAATCATCTCATTGTTTCTTGTTTTAAGTTGGAAATACATCATTGTAGAGTGATAAGTCTGAAACTTGAGTGTAATGCTCAACAGCATGTCAGGAATGTGTTGCTGAGGTAATAACCGTCCTCTTTGTGCTCTCCAGTTCCTGCTGTGACATGATGGAGCTGAGAAGGCGCTATCAGAGCCTCTACATTCCCAGCGACTTCTTTGATGCCGTCTTCACATGGGTGGATGCCTTTCCTCTCACACGACCCTTCCAGTTTAGTAACGCCTGTAACTTCCACATCTTGCACAAAGAGGTGGATCCTTTAGCTAAGAACACAGCAGTGCTGGACCCTCCTGATGCTAACCACACCTACAGTGCTAAGGTATGACTGTCAATAGTGGATACGATTCACCATTTTCTATTTAGTTCGATGCTGGGCACAGTTTTTATTTCTCACAGTTAAAGTTGTAAAAATGTAAGAACCTTTCAAACTAAGACTACTGGGAGCAAAACCAAGAAGTGGTGACGACCACATGTAAGAAATATGTTCCACACTAGCTTAAGATGGGGTTTAAAAGTGGTGGATGCAGCACTGGTAGCACACAAAGTGAGGATCTACAGTCAGGAAATCCCTGAAGAAACTCAACAACTGTAATCTGTTTTCACTCTAGATTAAACATCATAGACAAAGCAAAATTAAACCCGAACATAATGCGGAGGAGTGCAGGTGAGCACAACAAAAAGCTGAGATTTTTTTAGTTGTTTGCTTTACTGCACAGAAATGCAAATAGCAGAAGGATATTAACAGCTTAAAATTTGTTATCCTTATGATGTTAGTCCTGGTTGATTTAGAGACATGTTTAGTTACCGTAATAACAGCAGCGTGCTTTAGTACTACAGTAGGTACTTGTTCAACAGCTCATTCGGCAGAAATACAACAGAGGAGCAACTGGCAGATCTGTTTGCAGCCGAACTCCACATGAGTTTTCATTAAGAAGTCCTTCAAAAAATAATGACAATCTGATTACGGGCTGCACATGTTGTGAATACAAAATGAACGAGTGCAGTTTATGGCCCCTGGTCTTGGAATGACCTGCAGGCTTGGCTCTCTAAACTCACTAAACAAACCCTGTTGAGATAGGAAGAGAATTTTTTTAACCTTGTCAAATAAACCACATTTGCTGTAAATGTTCAGCAGGTGGAGTTGGAAATGTGCTGGTTGAATTCGCAATGACTTTGATTCGGTGAATAGTGAGGCCGTCATCAATGAGATTAAATTACACTACAATACATGCATGTATAGTGTTTTCCCCGTGAGTTTCTTGTGGTTAGGTCGGCAGTCTGTATCCACAGCAATAAATAGGATGGCAGGAGACCATGAACGGTATCAAAAATGGTGTTTGATTTCATGAATATTTGAAGGATTATAAACTTTTAATGTGTTGTGTTTTTGTCTCAGGTGATGCTGCTGGCTAACCCCAGTATAGAGGAGCTCTATCACAAGTCCTGTGCACTGGCAGAGGACACGCAGGAACTCAGAGACTCCTTCCAACATCCTGCCAGACTCATTAAGGTACGTCAAACCCTCTCCACGCTTGCACGATGCACGTGAGCTGACAGTGATGCAATGATCCTATTCCATTTCTGAGTACTCGCAGTGTGGAGAAGTCCTAACTGACGTTGGCTCCCTTGTGTAAATACCTCTGGTATTTACTTTTGACTTGGTTATGGATCCTTTGCTGACATTTTTCTGTCTTTCCTTGTCTCTATTCTCTTTTTTGCTCCTCATATCCTCCGCACCCCTTCATCCATATTGTCATTCCCCACTTCCATCTAACCTACTGTCCGTGGCTCCCCTTTGTCTTTCTCCCTTAGTTTTTGGTGGGCATGAGAGGTAAAGATGAGGCCATGGCCATCGGTGGTCACTGGTCTCCCTCTCTGGATGGAGCTGACCCAGAGAAGGATCCTGCAGTCCTTATTAAGACAGCCACGCGCTGTTGCAAGGCACTCACAGGCATAGACCTGAGTCTGTGCACTCAGTGGTAAGTGCTGCTCCTCTCGTCAATATTGATTTTTCTCAGTGATTGTGTTTCTGTTTGAACCCTTTTAACTCTGTTACTAAAATCTGAATTTGAGTACATTTGCATTTGTGTACTACCTCGTTACTAAATCCCTGCTGGACATGTTGGGTGATATTTTTTTGTTTCTCTATTTATATTAATGATTATTGTGCTGTTAATTTGCAGTCTATTATTTACTATTATTATTTGTTGTGTTGTGCAATGTTCTTTTTGGCCTTTTGTGTGTTGTAGTCTTGGCGCTCTCTTTCTGTCACACTCTCTATTCATATACACAACTTTCATTGTGATGAAAAAGCAAACGCATGGACTTGGTGGCAGGAAGCAGTAGCCTGGACCAGAGGACACTGCCATTACGTTGTTTTTGTTCTTTTATTTTTCAATTCTCTCTGTTAAATATCTTACATATTTAACTGGCTTTCACTGTCCTGTTGATTCTGTCTCTCTTCGCACAACCCTAATGTAGTGCGTTAAGTGTATCCGAGGTTAAATGCAGACCACTCATCCATAATTGGCTGAAGCTATAATGGGGAAGAATTTTGGGGGTGTGATTTATTTTTTGTGATTGTCTGTCAACTTTCTCAAAATGGCTGCCGAAACCTGTGACAACAGTTGGAGAGCTGCAGACTGGGTCCATTTGTCTTTGTCTATGCTGCGTGTTGTGTGGGAGACGGGTCACTGTAATGATGTGTACGATCATTCAGTGACCTCATGGGAGGGAGTAACTGTAGAAGGCTCGCCTTAGCAAGGCTTGCCTTTTATACTGTGTCCTGACCAGAATGTTTCTTTCCAATGCACCTTCTTCCTTTGCGACAGGTATCGTTTTGCAGAGATTCGCTATCATCGGCCGGAGGAGACACACAAGGGACGGACAGTCCCTGCTCATGTGGAGACAGTGGTTTTGTTTCTTCCGGATGTTTGGCATTGTCTTCCTACCCGCTCAGAGTGGGAGGTGCTGTCACGGCGACTCCGGGAGCAGCTGGCTGAGAAGCTGTCGGCCGAGCGAAAGGAGGCGGATGGAGAACAGGCACTGAACCGCTAATCCCTCTCTTCTCATTTCCGCTTCTCACAGGAAGGCACAGGAATTACAAAAACAAACCCCAGATACACATCAGACACAAAGCACACGTCACCTTTCACGCACACAGATACGAACACAGGCTTATTACTGGTCCACCAAACCCCACCTAGGCTTCTTCTGTTTACTCCTCCACCTGCCCCCTTCTCCTCTGCTCCAACTCCTCCATTCCTCCATCAGCACTCCCACCTTCCCTCACATCCAGCAGACACATACAGTGGAAGCAGTGAGACTAGGTTGTGTTGTGTAGGCCCCAGTTGCAACTGGTAAAACAGCTTCCAGTTCCTCAAACTCCTCACAATCGGGTGCTGATCTGGTATAATTATTCATGTTAATCTTTGCATGTTTGTTGTGCATTATTTTAAAACAGCTGCTTAACCTGCTTTTAATTTGGGTGCTTTCAAACTGGTTCAGCATTAATCTCAAATTTGAACCAGTGGTCCATTTTTAACACTGGTAACCAGAATTTTGAAACACACTGGAATCTGTGGAGTCAGTTGCGTGTAAATAATGTGTGTTGTAGAAATGTGTATTTTTTTTTATATGATTTTTCGCATCAATTTGATATCGTCTGACTTCGAAAAGAGAACCTCCCCAAGTCCTGCTTCTTGTCTGTTCTTGTTGTTGGATTCTACACTTTCATTTGGACTATATGTAGAATTTGGTTTTTCCAGGGCAGTTGGTTGGACAGATGGCTCCTATCTGACGTAGGTGTATAAAACCCATAAATGGCAATACCCCAGTCATAGAGCATGGTAGGGCCACCCTATCCTCACTCCGATTGGAGGCCAGCTTCAGTTCACCTGATGTACCTACACACCTTTTGGACACGCCTCTCATTGATTTTGACCTTTTTTGTGTTCCACAGATTGATTGATTGGCAGCTGGGTGGCATTTCTGTTGGTTTTTATAAGAGCTAGAGAGCTTCCCTGTGTACGCTTCAGTAGCAGTGGACTTAAACACAGTCGAGAGCTCACTAGGACAAGACAATGAAAGACAGATGAGACCTTGCTTCTTGCACGGATCAACTTTAAAGCTCACTAAGGCCCCGAGTGGTGTGCTGACTGTTTGCTCTCCCACCTTTCTCTCTCCCTCTGCCTGTCTCTGTCTTAACGATTTCCTGTCAAGGAGGAAGAGGAGAAGGATGACGATGAATCGAAGGACGTTAGTACTCCCACTCACTGGGCTAAACTTGACCCGAAATCAATGAAGGTAAAGTTCAAGAAAGAAAGGCTCCGCATTGGTACGTGTAGGAAAAGCAGCAAACTCGCAGCAACTGGAGATTGAATGCGTGCTTTCCATGTCCATGTTTTCTCCACTTGTAGGTAAACGACCTGCGCAAGGAACTCGATTGTCGCTCTCTAAGCTCCAAGGGGTTGAAATCGCAGCTGATCGCTCGCCTCACCAAGCAACTGAAGGTGGAGGAGCAGGTGGAGGAGTCCAAGGAGCCCGAGAAACCAGAAAGCAAAGTTGCGGAAGAAGAGGAGCCGACTCGTCCTGAGGATGACAGAGAGGTACTGAGAAATGCTATTTATTAAATAACTGTGAATAATAACAGGAGAGCGCTTTAGTACAAGTAATGACATTTTTGTTATCATAACACAAATGTGGATGTCTCTCATATTGTATGAAATAGAAGTTGTTATTGAAAGTGACGAATTAAGTCATAGTTTTAGTGGCCTTTTCAATATTGAAAAAAAAAAAAAGAATAATAATAATTCTGAACTGAGGTTTATCTTACATTTCCTCTGATGTGTTCTTCTCTGTTAGGAGGAGGAACGGAAGAGGCAGGAGGAGGTTGAACGCCAGCGGAGAGAAAGGCGCTACATCCTCCCCGATGAGCCCACCATCATCGTACACCCCAACTGGGCAGCCAAGAACGGCAAGTTTGACTGCAGCGTCATGTCCCTGAGTGTGCTGCTAGACTACAGACTGGAAGACAACAAAGAGCACTCTTTTGAGGTGAGAATTACTGGCTTTTGTTTCACACCGTGTTTCAGAGAAGGTCTGCAGTGCACACGCGTCCTAATGGAGTATGACTGTTTTCTGCTGCCGCAGGTTGACAATATGCCGTCTCCTCTCTGTATAGGTTTCCCTGTTTGCTGAGCTGTTTAACGAGATGCTCCAGAGAGATTTTGGCTACCGCATATATAAAACCCTCGCCGCTCTTCCTACCAAGGATGAGAAGAAGGAGAAGAAGGCCAAAAAGGAGGCAGAGAAAAAAGAGGTTGAAAAGCGAGAAGTAAAGAAAGAAAAAGAAGAAGAGAGCGAAGAACCAGCGGTGAAGAAGACCAAAGAAGACGAAGAGGAGAAGAGGAAGGCAAGCCTCTCGAGCCTTTCTGGTTTCTCTGTTCATCATTTGTTCAACGAATTCCGCGTGTTGTCATGTAACTGTGTTACTCGTGTTTTTACACCAGCACGAAGAAAAGGCCGTGAAAAAGGAGGAGTCTCGAGATGAGGAGGAGAATGAAGACGACGGCAGTACGGCCAACGCCGAAGAATATGACCCAATGGAAGCTGAAGATGCAGAAGATGACGAGGATGATGGTACTGCACACTCACCTTTTTGTTTTAATGCCGTCCAGTTGATCCATTTTGAATTTCCTTGAGTGTAATTTGGTCGATGACGAGAAACCATGCACCACGCTGAACATATGACGGATAACATTTCCACAGTTTCTGAGACCCGAAGTAGAGAAAAACACAGGTTTTATTTTAGATATATCGATTTTCTTTTTTTTCTTTTCTTTTTTTTCTTTACTCACAAAGATTTAAGAGACACGGTCGTCATCCAACGTGATGTTTCTGTTGCTATTCCTCAGACAAAGACGACGACGACTCCAACGACAGAGACCGGAAAGATCGCAAGGACGACCGCAAGTCGTCGAAAGAGCGATCCTCGAAAGACAAGGTCGGTTGCTTATTGTTGTTGTTGGCATGTTATCATCGAGGCATCGATGTCGCGCAAACCTGGCTGTCGGTATAAAAGTGATCGTTGTCGTCGCACCAGGAGAAGAAGCAGATGGTCACGCACAACAAGGAGCTGCTGATGGCGTTCGTCTACTTTGACCAGAGCCACTGTGGCTATTTGCTGGAGAGAGACCTGGAGGAGATCTTGTACACACTGGGGCTGCATCTTTCTCGTGCTCAGGTGAACACACGCGCACACACACACACACACACACACACACACACGCCGTAAAACTTGCGTTGATTTTTTTTTGTTTTTTTTGTCTCTTTTCAGATAAAGAAGCTTCTGAATAAACCGGTCGTCAGAGAGTCTTGTTACTACAGAAAACTGACAGACAGGGGAAAGGACGAACCCATTCCTTCCTTTAATGAAGCCCAGATAGAAAACCTCATAGGTGAGCTGCTAACACGGAAGTCGATGGTCTTCTCATATCTGTCTTTGTTGTTTTAAATAGTTGTTGTTGTTGTTGTTTTTTTAAGCAGAGTGTTTATGATGACAGTAGCAGTATCATTTAAATAAACTACCCTGCTCCTCTGCTGTAGTAAAAACCTTCTCTTTTTCTGTCAGGTAACCGAGGACTGCTTCCTCCTTCGAAGGTTCGAGCTCAGCTCGAGTCCAGTGAGTCTGGTAACCTGATCGTGTATAACGGAGCCATGGTCGACATCGGCAGCATGATGCAGAAACTGGAGAAGAGCGAGAAGGCGAGGGAGGAGATCGAACAGAAGCTCATGGTGCAGGATGCCAAAATGGGTATGGATTCCGTCGTCTCGTAAATGTCGTCCCCTGAAAGGATTTGAATAAGATCAGACGCAAGCTACACTCTGTGTCAGTAGTCCTGCAGGACAATGATCTGGCTCAATTTGAGCTTTGCTACAGAGAGGTTCGGTCTCACTGCATTCAGCTGTCTTCCTGCTGTGATTTCTGCTGAAACGTGAACCGGCACATGAAGTACAAAACAAAATTCGTCAAAATTATTTATACATTTGATGTAAGATGTTGTAAGCTTTGATCAAAACAACGTCACTTTCGGTTGATAAACTGAGAATTCCCAGTACGATGCAGCCGTTGTATATTTTTCTGATTTCAACGAATATTTTCCGGATCTGAACGAATCCAAGCTGCGTTTCCTCGGTTGCTGTTGCTCGGTCAGTTGCAGGTCAAATGACATTTTCCTGCAACTCAATCTCCCTGTGCTTAAATCCCCGACCTGCCTTCCTTCTGACTTGAAGTTGTATCTCATTCCAGACGAAGACGCAAAGGTGAAACTTCAGTTGGAGCAGGCCAACAAAGCCTTATCCAGAGAGCTGGACGAGGTGAAAAGCTCTCTCGGGCAAACGGAGCAGACTCTGAAGGGCGTGGAGGAGCAGAAGACGACCTATCACCAGCTGCTGAGCAAGTCGGCCACGTCCTTGATGTCCACGGTCAAAGGGCTGATGGCGGTGCTGAAGAAGGTGCGCCATGTTTAAAGACGGCAAATTTCGGCGCAATTTGGTCGATGACGAGAAACCATGCACCACGCTGAACACGTGATGGATAACATTTCCACAGTTTCTGAGACCTGAAGTAGAGAAAAAAATGCAGGCTGATGTGTTTGAGCTTCAACTGAAACGAGCTCATGTTCACCGACTGTTTTTTCCTTCCTCAGGATGAAGCGGTAGACGAGTCTGGCGACGAAGCCACCGGCGATCACATCGGAACATCTCAGACGAACGGCGCTGATGAATAAACTCACCTTTCAAATAACAAAGCTGATCTGTAACACTGATGATCTTGAATTGTAAATATTCCCGAAACAAGTATAATTGGATTGTTTTATTTGAACCTGTTGTCTTCAAGTATTTGTATAATTTAGTTCACGAATTAGTTCCCTCTTTTAATTTGACCTCTTTTTTCCGAGTTACTTTTCTTACCTAGAGTAATTTTATCTACGGCAAAGCTTTGAAGCGCTTTATTTTCGAAGGAAGTGAAGTTCAGTTGCTAACATTTCGTTTTTTCCAATCGCTTTAGCTCCGTTATGGCCAACAAAGTGCCACAATGTAGATTTAATCGCCAGTATGTGTGAGTTGGACTAGAGTTGATTTTGTTTTTCTAATGAGCAATAATGATGCTATTTATGTGCGAGAGAATTAATGACAAAAATATATTTAAAAGAAACACATTTTGGATGGAAAAGAGTGGGAGGGTTTCCACGTGGTTGAGACAGATTTCCCAGGTAAATTTACCCCAACTCCATTCAATAAACGTTCATTTTGTAGTTCTTCTATTTGCCTGATTTAACTGGTTCCCGTAGTTCTTTTCTCCAACACGTGGCTATGCATGGTTCCCACCTCTCGGACCTTTTCCCAGTCTGCTGCGCTGCCTGTTTCGGTGTTTCATGTCTTAACCGCGATGAGCGTTTGTCCTGTTTTCTGACAAAGGAAGCTACTCGTGAACCAAAAGCTGAGCTCAATGAATGCTCTGCTGAAGGGATGAACATGAACATTTTGAGATCCACCTCTGAACTGTGTGTGTTTGTTTGGGTTGTTCAGAAAAAGAGGCACAATTAAATTAAATTTAAATGTACTCCAAAAGCAGGCAATTTTATTTTTCTATTGAAAATGTACTCTATGGATGTCTTGTGCAAGAGTAAAGTGGTCCATTTTAACACTACAGCGTGTCCGAGGGGTTTTTCCACCTAGTTTTTCACAGTCGTAATGACAATTATTGTCATTTATAAATATAGGAAAAGTACAAGCGTAGCTGCTGATTTTCATGACGGCGCGTCATGTAGACGTCCCAGTGAATCTGCAGTACTTGCAGGACCCTGAAACTGAAGAAGCTGAGAGGAATGTAGCCATTTTTAATTTTTTTATTTTCACGCATTCTTTTCCTGTTGTGCCACATTTCAATGTCATTAAAGAATAAATAATGTAGCAGTGTTTTCTATCCATCCTGTATTTAGTTATTAACGTCGCACTGGTCACCAGCAGATGGCAGCAGAGTCTACAGCTGCAGGACAGAAATGACCGGCTCGGTATTAGCTTCACTTTTACCCGTTTCTTCTTCCTGAAGCAAACAGTAAACTACACTCGTTAAATATTTTTCTAAAGCAGATATTGTTGACTTGTCAGTAGGAAACACTTTGGAGTTTCTATCATCGATGACGCATCATCTATCAACCATTTTGTCACGTTTTTCCGAGCAAATAGGCCTATTAACTGGTGTTTTTATTTTTTATTTTTATTTTTTTAATCAGCTTCCCTAGATGCCCTTATTGGAGCATTTGTGGTGATCAAACTAATGACACTGCTTTATTACTCCATAGTTGCTCTGTGTGTTTGGTTACCAGATTAACTGCTGCCTTGTACTTCCTATGAGAACTTGAATGTTAATATTTGACAGCCGATGCTTTTCTTTTTTCTGACAGAGGCCTTTCGTTGCTAAGAAGTTACCCTGGTTCCTTTGTGACCTTGCAGACTACTGCATGCCTTGGAGTGATGTTTGTTGGTCGACCCCTCCTGGCAACGGTAGCAGTGGTCTTAAATTTCCCCCATTTTTTTTTACAGATATCTGTTTGACTGTGGATTAATGGAGTCCAAACTCTTTAGAGAGGGTTTTGTGACCTTTTCCAGCCTGAGCAGCATTAAGAACTCTTTTTCCGACCTCCTCAGAAATCTCCTTTTTTTTATACCGTGATACATTTCCACAGTGAAGCTCAGACTTTGATCGGTCCCTGTTCTTTCTTCGCTGCCCACTCAAAGCTGATTATCATCCCACTGACTGAAAACACCTTAAAAGTAACTGCTTATCCTGAACGTTCACGTACTTTTGACACCCACAGATATGCAATATGGGATCATATTCCCTTAGTGAACAAATGACCAAATATCACTTTTTTTTTTGGTCTTATTTAGTAAAAGGGGTTTTCTTCATCATCTGCTTTTAGGACTTGTGTGCAGATTGGATGTTTTAGGTGATATTTATGCAGACATTTAAAAATTCAAACACACCACTGTACCAACAGCTTGTGCTGCTGATAACCTAATAATGTCATTTATAATCATGAATCAGTAAGAGGAACCAAACCTGTACTTTTACTTTAATACTTTTAAGTGCACTTTGCTGCAAATACTTTTACTTAAGTAGGATTGCTCAAGCTGAACTTTTAGATTCAGTGTTTTACTTCATCGTGTCAGGCAGAAGTTCATACGCTGTCAGAGAACATAATGAATCCAAGATAGGAGATGGTCAAAGTTACATCACCATTTGTCAGGAATAGTATCCCTGCAACGCTGCAGGTGTGACCAGATGCAGTCCGGACGAGGATTATTAATTATGTAGCATGTTGTGACCGAGTGTGTCTGAGGAACAGGGCGGGTCCTACCTCTCGGCTTCTTGTAGATCATTTACCTTAGAAGCCTTTGTGTCCTCGGACGTGTCTTTTATGTCTTGGAGCCATTGGGACTTTTCTGCAATCCTGTCAGTGTGACGCTGGGTTAGTTTCCTCTCCCACCACTCCTTCCACAAGCAAACACGCTTTCATTCATACGCTTTTTAATTTTTTTATAGGAGAGGGTTTTTAATTAGCACGTGAGTGATTAATGATTAAATAATCCGTTTTGTCTTTCATAGATTTCTGCTCTGCATCATTGAGGAAAAACAGTCACATACACTGTCCAGATGTGTAGTCTAATCTGGTGTGCATTAGCACACACTATAACATTTCATTTCTGTGCTTTGATTTATTTCATCGAGACAGTTTAAATACTTACTTCAGAGCTTTTGAGTCCCATTAGTTGCAGGTGTGCTTATTTAAACAGAGAAATTTGTTCCCACCAAGAACAAATTCACATAAAAAAAAAAGAAAGAACTTAGCAGGAAACATCTCTGTCTGTTTCCAGCAGCTTGTCTATGTCACTTCCTAGAGAACAATAACTATCCGTCATCCAGTACTCTGGTTATGTGGCTGCTTTTGTCCCGGTGTCTTGCTCTGAATGCTCAGCAAACAAACCTCATTTGTCCCCCGAGGAACCACATGCACACTCCTCAGCCCTCACACTCCTGCACGGTGTGTGGTGTGTGTGTGTGTGTGTGTGTGTGTGTGTGTGTGCGTGTGCGTGTGCGTGCGTGACGGAAAGGTTTTAACTTGGATGTGCATGCTTATGAGTATGCATGCACATGTGATGTGTGAAATTAGACCCCACCGCAGAGCGGAGGGTAGGTAACCCCACTCCAGGGCTGCAACAGAAGGCTTTTGTGGCCACTTCCCCGCCCCTACTCTTTAACCCCCCCCCCCCACTGGTATCAAAGAGCTGCTGAACTCACAGGACGTTCTGCTGACAATCAGGCCGTTTTAATGCGGGGTCGGACTTTCCAGGGGTGGGGGGGCAGACGGGGTCGGTAAAAAGGGAGTTTGGTTTAGTATCTGATCATGTTGCCATTTTCAACCCTCTGCTGATCCAAGCTGTTCATGTAAATCCGACCTCTGAAGACTGTGGGTGCGGCCGTGGAGAATGTGCAGATGTAGTATGACATTACACTGATCTCATTGTGAGGTGAACTCATTCTTATGTGGCCATAGGCTTGCCGATTTATTCAAATTCTCACCTCTTCCTTCTAAGCACTTTGGCAAATCAATCTTTTCCATTAACACCCTCACACTCCCGTGTGCATGTCAAAAGTTCAGAGTCGTAGTTATCATGACAAAAGCAGCCTCCCCTGCCTCATACACAGCTTACAAACTCCCAGTGGGACGACTTTTCAAAACCAGTCTGGAGTCGATGCTTGTTTAGCTCTCTGCATTGTTCCTGGACAATCCCACTTCTGATGGAGACTGATTAGACAAAAAAAAAAATTCAGGTCTCAGCCCAAATGTAGCAAAACAAAATGACGTATTAACGTTTGGCTTTTTGTGCCAAAGATGCTCAGTTGAACCTCTTAATCCAAATGAATTCAAAGTACCTGAACCCAAACTGTTTCGTCTTCGCTGAACTTTCTTTCACCTCAAAAAAAAAAAAAAAAAGTTGTATTCTTTCCTCGTTATTGTCTCACAGCGTTGTGAAACAAAGAATTGAATTTCCTGGGCGATGAATTGTGATAAAGATCCATCATTCACAGGACAAATGACCCAGCTTCCCTCTCACGTCCTCTGGGACGAAGCCACTTTTTCTCACTCTTTTTTTTTTTTTTACATCTCTGAGTTTTGCCAGACATCTCTCTGACCACCAAAGTCAAACAAACAAGTCAACCACCCTCTTAGGTGCTGTTTGATATTTCAGGTAATTGATACATGAGAGGCTCCATTGAGCAGCTCTGCTCGTCTCTCCGGCAGCCTTAACGGGCCCCTGCTGGAGCAGAGGGAGGCAGAGAGAGGGGCCCCTGTTCAGCTGGAGCTGCAGGAACCCGGCTTCGTTGGGAGCGGCACAGCAAAGTGGTGTAGTTGTTGAGGAAACGATCCCCCTCTCAAAGGCCTTTCTCAGGGAATACTGGGTTACAGTGTGAGAAAGTTCCGCAGTTGTTTTTGACAGCGTGTCTCTGGGGCGTCTCCCGGTGGGAACACACAAACGCCTCACGTCTGCGCTGCGTGGACGACCATTGCGACACCACGAGGACCCGCAGAGGGTCTACAGTCCACTGCTACCTCTACCTCCCTCAAGTGCAGAGTGCTGGTACCAGCAACGGGACATGAATGACGAGGCTGCGAAATCAGGTGGCCCTTTAATGCAACTCTACACCGCTTCGCATCAATTTGAAGCAGGTCTCACGTTTCACCGTTTAACAATAGTTACACAAAGCTCAGCATTCATCCGGGCTCAGCATCTACAGTTTGGGGGGGAAAAGCAGATATACTCTAATTGCCACTGCACGCTGCCCTGAAGGGAAGTATGTCACTCAATAAGATAATCACACAGTGGGAACCCAAGATTGCCAGCACCAGCTTGCAATCTGGAAAAACAAACATTTCCATTGTAAAATTGCAGAGTTGGCTTTAACATGGTGCATGCAAACATGGGTTAAAACCTCTGCGGCGCAACGGTGTGTGTGTGTGTGTGTGCGTGTGTGTGTGTGCGTGTGTGCGCGTGTGCGTGTGTGCGCGTGTGTGTGTGCGTGCGTGCGTGTGTGTGTGTGTGTGTGTGTTTGGCAAATACAGGAAACATATCCATTCAGGCCAGCTGCTACAGTAACCACCAGTCAAGCTGCAGGTGTGCAGGCTAAGAACTCAAACCAATTTCAACATGTGAAAGAAATGATTTGGATTTCTTATTTTTCTTCCTGTTTTATGCAAAGCTTTTGCAACTTGGTTCCAACTTTGAAGCAAGGTGACATTGAGTGTTTTTAAAAAAAAAAACTCCTCTTCTCGTCTGGCTCTCCTCTCGGCTCCTCTTCCTGTCTCACAGCTCTAAAACGGGCCAGGAAGTCAGCACGAGGCATTTCCTGCATGTTTTGCATCACCTTGAAGCAGCGGCTGCTGGGAACAGTGGAAGCACGCTCTTCCTAACAACAGTTACCGCTGTGTGCTCTTGTATGTGCTGCGCTACAACAAGCACATGTGTTACTTCATGCATCCTTCTCTGGCTCAGTAACACTCCTCTAATGAAGTTCATGTGCTGTAAATGTCTTTGATGTCACATCAACACAGAGGCTTTCAGTCTCTGCTTCTTTGGTTCAAAGCTTCGGTCAATTAGATCCTGGTTTAATGTCGTTTGTGGAGGCCTGGATGTTGATTTGGTGACCGGTGACACATCACAGACCAGAAGAAGCCTTGATGCTGGTGAAGTCTGCGTCTGCTGGTGTCTGATGTGAGCTGCAGTCAGAGGTCCAAAGCCAAGAGGCTGCTAAAATGAGAGCAAAAACTCTTTGATTAGACAGATATCGTCAAATATCCTCCACTGACAGCAAAGTGATGAGACTGAATGACCACGTTGAAACTCCTTTATGGAGGTTGAACTGTTTGATGAGAGTCTGTTGCACCTGTGAACTCAACGGTGTGGCTGGTGAGGCTTCAGTTCACAAACACTTCACTAACTGCAGAAGAAAGATGAGACCATCCAAGCTACCCTCCTTCACTCTCACACAGCCTCAAAGTGCAGCTGCAGACATCTCTCACATTGCTGTGATCTTCAGCATGTCCACAGGGTCTTTGTGTGGTGTGTGTGTGTGTGTGTGTGTGTGTGTGTGTGTGTGTGTGTGTGTGTGTGTGTGTGTGTGTTGTTCATAAGGATGTGGGTGTAAACCATCACTCACCACCTTCTCACACACTACACAGCGCTCAAAGTGACTTTAAATCTGTCTTTTCTATTTTTTTACCTCAGGTTAAAATATCTTAAAAACAGAGTGTAAAACCGGTATTCCGCTGTAGACTAAGTGCTTTGCTGGATTCCCTCTCTGCCCTGCAGTTATTAAAACAACATGACTCAATTATAGTCCCGACTTAAGTAATCATGTTTTACGACAAAACCACTGTCATTATGTTTGTCTGGCTGCCTACTGCCTCTGTGAAGAGAGTCGGTCCTGCAGGTTTCACTTAAGATGTGCATTGATTTGTATTCTGAAGCACTCAAGCGTGCATGCATTACTGTCTTAAATGTCACTGCCGAGACTGAATGCAAACCAGCCCGGTCTGCCTTTGATCCCTGCTGTGATGGCAGCGTGCTGAAATAATGAAACTGTAATAACAGAGTGCCATGACTGATGCTGGGACAAGTTCACTCAGGCATAAAAATTAAAAGACTATTTTGAAAAAAGATCCTAACAAGCAGAATAGACGAAGGAATTATATTTTTGATCCAAGAATATTCCGAAACTTCCTTGGCTGAGTTTCACCTGAATGTTCTCTTTGATCCACAGTTTGATGTTAGAATATATACTTGTGTACTTTCTTGCAGAGAGTTAGATGATAATATACCACTTTCATGTCTGAACCAGCTGGTTATCTTAGCTTAGCACAAAGACTAGAAGCAGTGGAATAGCAAGTCTGGCTATTTTTTTCCCCCCTAAAGTTCAATAAACCACCTATCAGGACCTTTCAGTTTACTTTTTTTTTTTTTTTTACCTTTTATTTCATTTGGCATAGGAGTAGAGCTTTGAATTACAGAACACCGGCATGCCATCAAAAATCAGAGCCTTCCTCACAACAGTTTTGTGGGATCTCTGTGTAAAACAGCCTCGCACATCTAACGCTAAACAAGTAATCATAAAAGTTGCTTTTTTTGATATCGTATTCCTTTAAAAGGTAGGACTACATGTTTCCAGTAAATATTATGTTACAGAAAGACACCATTTAGCCTAGCTTAGCACAAAGAGGGGTAGGTGGATGTTGTTACAGAGTCGGGCTAGCTGTTTCCCGTTGTTTCCAGTATTTCAGCCAAGCTACGCCAACTGTCTTCTTTTATCAGACATATGAGAGTGGTATCAATCTCCTCATCTACCCCTCAGCAACACAGCACATAGTTGTGTTTTCCACAATTTGAACAAGTTCCTAAATACGCATTCAATAAATCTAGCAATCAATCGTGTCTGTGAAAGCTCCTTTCTCTTAAATGGCTGAATCCTCATATCCTCTCTGGAATACCATTTTGACCCTCACCCTCTAATGACCTTTGACCGTCACCGTGTAACGCAGACATGACCCTTTGTGTTTTCTCTGTTCTGACTAAATGCCTCATTGCCATCCTGACCAGAGAGGCGACACGCCCTCTAAAACACATCGAAGTGAAGGTTTAATAGATGCAGATTTTTTTTTTTTTTTTTACCATACACACACTGGCACATGTGCAGGAGTTATGCTGAGGTTTGAAGATGATTTGGGTCAAATTTATTCTTGGCACGGAGGTTAGGGGGGAAGCCCTCTGGGGTTGTTTTAGTCCCGAGAGCCCAGATCTTTTAGCGGGACCAGATGTTTTATTTTGTATGTACAGACACAAACTTTAGGTTCAGGATTGTGGTTCACTGAAATTATCATATTCAAAATATACACTGCGATCGTGTCAAGGTCGTCAGCCCTCAGAGACACCTGATACTACTTTGAAATTGCTTCAGTGCACAGCAAGAGGGGGACATATGTATGTTCACTGGAAATCAAGGGTCGACGTGCAGAATTTCACGTCATTATGGTAACTCGGTGAACTTTGCTTGATAATCAGTCCCACCAGCAGACTAAACAGTTGGAAGTAAGAGCCCTCAGATTTGAAACGCACATCCGGTCGGCGGGTCAGGTCCCATTGTGCACGTTCAAATTAAACAAAGTGCGTGCCAACATTTTTATCGGGAGGAAGTTCACAGTATCAAACAATGATGGCCCTTCTGCAGACTTCCATGTAATGCAAACTGTTTTTGTATGTTTGTACATGTGTGTACCTCCACACGTGCTGTGCGTTGTGGGAGTAGTGACCACAAGTCGCTGTATTTTTAGTGAAAAGAAAAAAAGTACTAAAATCATTCAAAATAGATAAAGATAGAAAAACAGCCATTATTCAAGGAATTCTTCAGCATTTTCACATGTTAATGCTTATTCACTTCAGACCTTTTAATTTTTAGATGACGAGACTGATATCGAATCTATCCATGAAATATAAGTCGACAGGCAGCAGCTGGTAGCTTAGGACAAAGACTGAAAACAAGGGTGTCTGTCCAAAATTAACAAGATCTACTGCCAAGCTCACTACCTGCCACGCTGTATCCTTTTTGGTTATTCTGCACAAAAAAGTAAAAAATGTCACGCGGTTTTATCTGATTTTTATGTGCAGGACTATTTTTTAGAGTGCTGCCTAAAGTTTCATGTTTACCATACAGACATGTGGTATCATTCGTCTCTCTTCAAGAAAGCAAATAGACATATGTCCTAAAATGTCAAATACCTGCAAAACTCTGAACCTGCATTGTGTGAAATTAACGAAAGCCGAGTAAGAGTCATTGGCCACATGTTCAGTCAGCTGTGTACTGAACATGAACAAGATTATTTGTTTTCCCCCAAATGACAAAGTTTAGTGCAGCTGCTCATTTAATTCAGAGGTGGACTGAGCTAGATTTTGAAGGGAGAAGCACAACATGTGCTCAAAAGTTGGCAGATTGACTAGTGTACTGCGTGGTGCGGGGTGTGTTTGAGTAACTTTAAATGGTCAGTTTGTCGAATTTTAGTGGCTCTATATAGTATTCATTATTTATTATTGTTGTTATAGAAATGCTGCGTTTTTGTTACCTCAGAATTTATAATGAGTCCTTCATGTCTACATAGATATACATAGGGAGCGGGCCCTCTTCCCCGAAGCGCCATGCTGCACAGTCGTGTTTCTGGTTCTACAGCAGCCCACAAGGGACAAACCAAACACGCTCTAGGTCCTCTGCCTTTTTGTTTTATGTGAGTTTCACAACCACCGTAGGTTCTCCTATTTGCTTGAAAGAAGAGGACGAGGCGAGTTGTGTCCAGTTGGTTGAATCTGCAATCCCCACCAGATGCCACTTAATGCTACACGCTGCTCCTTTTAGTTTAAACATTTTGCATAATTTCACGTCAATTTCCCCCAAAAATCAGACTCACACATTTTGGATTTTTGGAAACTTTTGGATTTTCTCTACAATTTAACCAAAGCTCTGTGGATTTGACTGAAAATTGGATGCAGTGCATGTAATAACTTAAAGTCAGTCTAAATTGGTCTCTTCATTTCTTAATAAAAGACTTCAATAATTAATGACACAATCTTTGCAAGTTTTCTCTTCTACCTTCCAGTTTCACCCGACTCTGCTTCCCCAGGGACATAATTCATCCTGTGCAGGCTGAGGTTATGTATTCTTTTCATGTACGGAGGAAGCGTAATATCCTGTTCCTGCATGAGCTCTAGTACCACACTGAGGCAGACTGGCCCCGGGGCCTATCAGGGGCCTGAGTGCACCTGAAACTAAAGCCACAGGCCCTCCGAGACTGTGATATATGAGGTGTCTGTCTGTCTGTGTTTCAGACTCTGCCTGTTACAGCGTTAGTAAAATCTGGGCCTAATGGGGTCCTTCTTCTGAGAGCGCAGGAGGGTATGGTTCTCATTTTAGTGGCCAATGTGTTCACTATGGCCGAGGCTCATGCACTTCTATTGAACCAGCGTTTTCCCGCGCAAAGTCATTGCTGTGAAATGCAGTAAGTCAAGTTTCTGTTATGTTAAAACAATCCGGAGAATTCATTTTGAGATTGCCACACTAACCCGTTGGCTCTGGCATCAGTGTTATATGATTCATGGGTGGTGGTAACTTGCCATGAGGACTGACTTAAAAAAATTGTATATGAATGAATTCTAAATCACTCGACAAAAGCCACTTTGAAGCACTGTTGTTTGTTGACGTCAGTCAAATGTCCATGGATGGGAATTCATGTTGTAACAACGATTGTCTGTGCGGGGAATGTTTTACGAGGCCTCGGTTGTGCATGAATTAGATTCGTGCTTGTGTCGTAACGTGCTTGTTGTTGGACACTTTGCAGTTATTCCAGCATGTCAATTTTACCATTAAATCATTTTATTTTCGAAACCCTCAACTTTTGTTTTATGGATAAAGTTTTTATGGCAAACTAAATCTAATAATGAAGCAGAAAAACAAAATGAGAGAATGTATTTATGCCACAGTTGTATTTGGGGCATTAGTGAAGCCTTAGGATATGAAAATAGTCTGTGTAGGGTATTACTGAAGTGCTCCTGAGCAAAGCAGCATCCTGTTCAGTAGCAGACCCAGAGCTTTGATCATTCTGTAGCATTACAACTAGAGACAATATTTCTTCTTCAGAGCATCCTGAAAAGACACACACACACACACACACACCTGCGAACAATCGGTGGGAGGTCCACCTGTGTGTCCCAGTAGCAGGCTGATGAGCCCTCCTCCTCTCTGCCACCGTCACACGTTTCCCTGGAAGCCGAGAGAAACCAGTCGGACGTCCTCCGGTTCATTCGCTGCAGGATTCAGACGCTCACTGGAGGAATGCGTGGCAAACCTCGGCGTATATTCGGGGTTTTGGATGGGAGACCTGACTTTTAGGTGCATTTACATTTCGAGCATGATCGTTCCCATCTGGAGCCGGCAAAGGCGTTAGAAATGTCTCACCAGCAGCGGCTTGTCCAACTCTCCGCGGCTTCGCTCGCTGTGGTCTTCGGCCCGGACGAGGAGAGTTTACGCGCCAGCGGAGGGAAATTCAACGGCAATACCACAAGTGGTCAAGAGATATTTGCTGACTTCAAAGCGCAAAACTTGCGCAGTTTTTGGAATAAGAGGCTCGTCAAGGCCATTGCTGAAGTGTCCTTTAAGGGATGGATGGAAAACTTGGTGCTTTTCATTCAAGGGAACGCGAACAACCTGGAGGTGCTGAGGGAAGCGTGGATGCGCAGGGCTCTGAGGTCACCAAAGGGATTTATCATCAAAGCTGTCGGTATGTAATCTCAGTCTTTTCAATGAACTGTCACTAATGCTATTCTAAAGTATTATTATGACACATATGATGGGGGGGGGGGGGGTAGCAACTTTCCAAATGCATCTAAAGTCCAGAAACAAACATGTTGCAGCCTTCAATGTTCTGTTTGAAAAGCAAATCAGAGGAGGTGATCGCAGGACACGAAAACAGCTATGTAAGACACTGTGGAGTCAACATTTGTTTACCACACTGAGAGATGTGTGAGAGCCATAAACTCTGACTAACACAGAGTTAAACACCTCTCTTCCTTTTCCTTATAGGCGTTCATTGGACTGACCTTAAAGTTAAGTTAAATCAGATGGCAAAAGTTTAAGAGTCAACCAAAACCTTTAGTAAAAGTGGAATAAATAGCAATGTAATTTCAGCATGGCATTAGCTCGTTTGAAAAACATGAAAAAGTCTCATTTCTTGCAAATGAGGTATAGAGGCGTTAAAGGACAAAGGGGTATCTTTTCACTCACCTTCATGTATGGCAGGATTTTTCATTGTGCAAAACCTGCTCGAAAAATTTACATAATTTAAAAATGGACCGAATTTTAGTGAAATGTTGTGAAATGTTTCCAGCTATACCAATTTCAAACCATATTAATTATAGTTAAAGCCGCATTTGTTCAGATTGCTTCTTAAGACTCTATGCTCCTAAATGTCTGGTGGGTTTGAGAGGACTGCCTGACCATGGATCAGCCTCCCTTTGTCATTGACCCAGTGATATGTTTACCAACGCTTGCTCACAAAGCTCCATGTTACTTCTAAAGCGTCCCTTCTCTGGCTGTTTTGAAGAAGCTTATAGCATCACAGAAACAATGGAAATGGAAACCTTTATGCAGCCTCCTATAGCATGATCTCATGGGCTGTAAATGTCTGACAGCACAGGCTGCTGGAGAAAATGACAACCTTGTGTGAGTTTTTGACCTAATGACAGTATTCTTAAGACATTGTTCCCATTTTTTATTACTTTAAAACTGTATTTTGTCACGAATACATGTGTGGGAACTGATTTTTTTTTTTAATGTCACATAAAGCATCAGCTTCCTCTCAAAATGTTATCCCTTAGTAAAGTTCAAAGACTACCGCACGTACGAGGTATAAACAGTGTCCCAGTAGCACACTCACTAGCTCTGAGTTGCCTCTGTTTCATGATTTGTGTTTCCAGCAGTGTGTCTTGTCTGGATGTGTGCCTTGCCGCAGTCTACCTGCTGACTTTGTATCCGTCCGTCAGCTCTGCGAGATTGAGGAGTGCAAAGACAAGTAAATGGAGGAATGTGAAGGGGAGGAAGAGACCACACAGAGGGAGACCCTGGGAGGAGGTGGGGTGACGGAGGTGGGGGGTGGGGTGGCTGACATGCCATCCTGCTGCGAGACAGTTTCTGGCCCCAATATTCGACTCGGCCCACAAACAAACACCACATGGGCCAAAGGTGATGCTGGGCTTATTATGCACAGCGTCAGCACAAAGGTGTACATGCATGTGCTCACGGTCGGTTGCGAGGCAGGCGTCAATATCCCAGCAGACTCCTCCTGTTTGAGCTTCACACTAGAAACTTGTAAGCAAACACGTCTATGTGTAGACATGTCACCTCCTTCTCCTCCTTAACAAATGCTCCGCCTCACACCGCAGCAATTTGTATGGAAATCAGTGCTGGCAGGCTGTAGGAGCCTGGTTTACTGCCTCCTCACTGGGAGCTGGTCAGCAGTGAATCACTGAGAGACTGGCTGCCGACCACAGCAGCTTTTCTGTTACCCAGGATTAATGTCCCTCTGTTTCATGGCTAGTGAGGGACTGTGGAAGTCAGACTCCCAGATTGATATCAGGCATGGACTTAAGGCCTTGACATTGTCCTGATATAAATATGTCAGCTAGAAAACAGAAATGTTATGAGTTATGGGCTACAGTGAATTTCAAACAGCCCTATTTCCTTCCCCAGGTCAGAGCAAGGAGGAGACGTGACTTTAATACCGTGAGGACTTTTTTTTTTTTAAAGGAGAGTTCAGGAGCTGCTTTAAAGATGTTAAACTGAAATTAAACAGATGTGGTTAAAGTTAGTTAACAGTGTTTCATCACTGAGGAGACAGATAGATAACAAAGCTTCCAGACACAACCACTTAGTTAATTTGTATTAATTCCTCATTGATCCTGTCTGGTAATCAGTGCTAATATCCTGAGTGGAGACAGATTGCTCTGCGGGCCCATCAGCCACCTTCCTCTAAAGGGAGATATGTGGTAAAGGAGTAGTGCAGGAGGTGGGGAGGGTTGATGGAGAAAGGGGATAGTGGTGAGGCTAGGCCGAGCTAATCAGACAGGGTGAGGAGTTAGAATGAACAGGCTTCGTTGTTATCGTTGTGGGAATGGGCCCCACTGGCACTGAGGTTGACCTCTCCGTTTCAGCTCCTGAAATGCAGAGAGTTCCTTATTCTTCTTCTTTAATGACCTCTTAATCCAGTTTGTATACTTGCAGAGGTTGTTTACAGAGTAAAACCAAGTTCCAGTGTGAGTAGAGTTGACATCCTCTGTGCTGACAGTACTGATTGTATTGTGAATAATAAGATATAGCTATGGTTTACAATAACCTTGTTGGAATTTTTTTGTGACCGACAGGAAGCACAAAATATGAGAAGTAAAATGTCAGAGAATTGTTGTTTTGGCAGGGGTTTACTTTAATGAATGTTCCTAAATTTAACTTTACTACAATATTAGTGTTCCTGCTGTTTACTCATAAAAAACAGTCTAAAAGAAAAAAAGACTAAAAACACCAACAAAGATCAAGCTACAGTGTCTACATGCCACATTAATCCAGTTAATTGACGAATAATCCAGTTCTATCAAATAGCTCAGTTTTGAACTTGATGTTTTTCATCCAGTAATGGGTGTACTGCCTTAAAGAAATAGATCTACACTTTAAGAAATGTGCTCGTTCACTTTATTACAGAGATTTTGGTCATAAAAAATGTACACCATCATGCGTCTGTTTTGACTGTCTAACATGAGTTGAAATACATTCGGAGCAGATAGCCAGTCTCATGATTAAACAAATATAATAATGAGTGAAATTTGTTTGTAGTGGTGCTTGTAGGTATATTTCTTTACTTTGGCAGAAGCAGGCTGGCTCCTTGTAGCTCTGTCTGCATGTTTAACGCACAGATGGTCATTCTCCTCTAACGCATTGCAAGAAAATGAATAATTTCCCCAAAAGTCAAACTATTTCTTTTAATTGTGTCTGAAAATGCTCAAATCATCTTGTCAGTGGTTGTTTTTTGGAGTTTTTTTTTCTTTTGCCTCAAAATTCCCCAAAAGGTTTTGAATTCCTATTGGAGAACCGCCCGGCCTCTCCCTAAGAAACCAGAGGCTTCATAATGACTGTTCTGGTTCTGCATTATTTATAGTGTCACCATCGTCTCTGCAGCGGGATGAGTATGGATCCACGTGTTGAAACATTTATATGGATTCAGCCATTGGTGTAATGAGGTGTCATGTGTCTGTCCTACAATCAGTCTCTTTAAACCGCCTGCGTCCTCTTTGAACATAGACCTGAAAGAGTATTCTCACTTTCGCTGTGTACAACACAAAACAACATACTGTACACTTTGCGCAGCGTGATTTTTACGGCAGTAGAGCATGGCCGCGCTGCACTTTTTAGGCCAAGTTTCCTTTTTAAATGGTATGTTTCATTTAACTCACCATACCATGAGGTGGTGAAACATTCCTGAAATGCTTAATTTACTCTTGAGATCATTTCCTGAGCTCACAGCTCAGCAAGCCCCATTTCTGCTCTTTACTTTTCACTTGAAAGTGTTGTATTTTCACACAAGGGGTGTCTCCTTTCATGAGGATATTTTGTCAAAGTCTCAAAGCGCTCTGCTAATGGCCATAACTCTTCCAGATGTTAGCTTATTAACCATGACACCCCCTCACCGGGCCCTATCCGGGTTTAAATGGCCCACCCTGTCCTAACTAAGCAGCACAGGTCAAAGGTCACAACCTTCTTACTAACAAGCCACCCCTAGGTCAGTTAGCTTCAGAGGGGTTTTTACAAGGCAAACAAACCAACGTACATCAATACAGTATCCAGGTGTTCTTCACTCGCTGGGCAGTCCATATTTTTTTCTTGTAGACCACCCGCGATGTTGCAAATATGAGTGGATTATAAATATAATCCTAATTTAACTCTATTAATTATATAGAGGTGGATGTTGTCACAGTAGTTCTGTCACACTATTGAATTGTCAATATTTTGGTTGCTTTAGTTACATTTGCATCCTTCCTACTGTTACTATTATTACTGTTTATTAGATATGTTTTGCAACTTTAACTGTTTACTTTTGGTTATTTATTTCGATGTTGTAATGATTATTATTTTTTTAGCTCTCTATTCTGGTGTTTATTCATAAAATTATTTCAATTCTTAATTTTTTTTCTTGTTGCCAGATATTATAACTTTCAATCCATTTCTTTAGGGTCATCAAACAATTACTTTTAGCTAATGTAACTATTTGCATGCACTTTGCTAACTTTTTACTGAATCTTACTGAAGATTAACATCACATAAAATTTTAATTCAATTTTTTAAAATTCTGATTTGAATCAAATCACATTTTGTGTTTTTCAGTTGAGTTAGTTGAATTTCCCACGTCCTCCCCTGAGCCCCTGCAGCACAGCTGCATACGTGTGCTTTTACTGAGGACATTGTTGAAGAACCCGGATGGCCCATCTGTATTTTATTTCTTGTTAAAATGATGGGAAACACTCAGAGAAGCACATGTGTGGGTGAGATCAGTTTCAAATAGCATCTGAGCTGCCCACAAAGAATAATAGTCAAAGATAATGATGCTCCAACTCCCTTGACACTAATAAAATGACATTTAGCAGTTAGAGAAAGGCGTTTTTTGAAGCTCTGTATTATGGCAGTGGTGTTCTCATAAAAACAGAGGTGAATGTGTTTAAAGGAAACCATATATACCATATATTGGACTTGTGCCCAGCAGAGGGAAGACTCTCTGGTCTGACTTCAATGTTGGTTTGGTAGATCAAAGGAGACTTAATGTGATTTATATTTATAAATAAACAGTTGAGTGGAGATTTATTAAATTGTAATGGAAAGAAAAAGAAAAGTGCCTTTGTGATTTATGTGCTGCTTGTTGAAGTGTTAAATTGCTTTTCAAACTGTGTTGTTAATATAATTAGGCTGCAGTCTAATACAAGTATCTCTCATTATCTTTTTCTGTGCACGTGCCAAGGTTGTGTGTCTACATTTACCCTAAATGTCTTCTTTTCTATTTCCTGTGCTTGAGAAAATTTTAAAATACGGTTCAGATATGACAAAACCTTGACCTTTACTCTCAGATGTGACCCTCCACATGTGTAGGAGGCTGTGCGTGTGCGTGCAAGCCTCTCAGCACATCATTTGTTGGCCACATCCGTAACCATTGAGCAGGAATCTCACCCGCAGTGTGAATCAGGCGTATCGGCCTCTGTATCGACCCGCTGGGCTCGCCCGTAGCCTTTCAGTGGACCGCTGCCAACAATAACAGTTGAGGAGTTTCCTCTTTATCCCTCAGCTTATACACCCTGTCAGCGGCCGCTTGGGTTTCCCTCATGGGACTTATCTTTATTCACTGTCGGCTCAGACAAATGGGTTGACACAGAAATCAGACTATATTGCATTAAATTTGGTATTACAATTACTCTTCAGTTTCCTGACAGGATGTTTTCTTTACTTCATTTAGCATTGATAAATGCACTGGTATGCTAACATTGGCTCTTTGATAACAAAGTGCTGTGTTATTCTTTTTCAGGAGTGAAAGATACTTTAAGGAATCAGAGCAGAGCTGTGTGCTGACCAGTCGTAGCGCATTAGAAAGTGATGAATCATATAGCAGACACTGGACGGGAGCACTACTCTAAATACTGGGATAATAAACACAGGACTCTGCTGCACCTTGAGCTCAGTTCAACAGGAGGAAATGGTTTTCATCTGCAACCTATGACTGCTATCGTTCTTGATTAATGGTTGTGGATCTGCTTGAAACCTTTTCAGATCATGCTTATATGTGTTTTGGTGGTGGGATGTCAGTGGGGAAATGCCACATCGGTGGAGTGGGATGAAAATGGGAAAGTTTGGGTCTCCTGAATTTTCTGAGCTCAGTTTAAAATATACAAAAGTGAAATCTCAAAGCTTGGTTTAGTTTTTTCTTCACTAAAACAGTTTAAATGTGACATAAAATGCAAAGAAATGTACAGTACAAGTGTTTAAAGTTGACTAATATGAGAGCAAATAGTGAACCAAATGAGGCCTAAGATTGAACACCTTTTGTTACACATGAAAAAGACTGAAGACCCTTTTTATTTTTTTTATTATTTTTTTTACACTAATAGGATTCAGCAAAGTTGTGAAACCAGCCCCACACAGCTGGATCAGAGCCAAAACATCTGAACATCAGTGAGTCAATGACTGAATCAGTTGCTAATAAAGGATCAGCAAACAGCAGCAACGTGGTGTCTTGTCCAGCACGGACACCATATTAGAAGTTTGTGGGTGAGATGGTACTCAGTGTGTATTGATCGGAAGGTAAAGAAGAGAATACAAATAGAGAAAAATATTGAGTTGATCTCTTGCAGTAGTCATGACTTTAGGATTTTGACCAAGATCCTTCGGAGATGTGATGGGAGTTATTGCTAGGACTTCCTTTTGGAACAGGATATAATTTCCTGCTTTTTCCAGTGGGCCAACATGAGCAGCCATCCACACCCTTCAATGCTGATATATTATGTAATATTAGGTATTAGACTGCCATTTTGCTTCCTAGTTTTATTACTACCTTACATAATTTATTGAGGTTGAGCAGAAGTTATGACTTTCTTTTATGATTTTGCATTTGTAAAGTAATTATAAATGTTTTATGTTTTGAATAAAACCGATGTGCAATGCACTGGATCGTTAATCTTAATAATCTTTAATCTTTTTATTAACCTCAGACTAAAAAGCAGTTACAGTGATTTAATGTCAGTTCATCCAGTTATTCATACATCTTCTAAGATGAACGTTGAAGTTTTAGGCTGGTTTCTAGTTAAAGTTTTTGAAAATTACATCTCTGCTCTGCATGAGCTTTCCACAGTCTGAAAAATAATAAAATGTTGTCATTAATATTGAAACTAAAAGTCGCAATCTGTCAGCCTCTGAGAAAATCATTTTAACCTTTTTTTCTTTTTTTTTGTCATCTTTCTGCATGTCCCCCTTTTTTATGGAAGTGCAATTCTCTCTGGACAAATGTTAGTCTGAGGCTTAAACACATCAGATCTGGGCTGGAATAAAGCTGAGACAAACTAGTTACTCAGGTTATTGTGACACATTCGGCACGAAAGGTGGCAGAGGACTTGTTTTTATTCCATGCAAGGATTCTACAAGAAATGTTTTGAAAATAAAGTATTCAAAGCCAGAATGAAGGAAAGGTACTGTGGTACAGAAATAGGACTGGCAGAGTCTGAAGTAATGTTCATGTTCATGAAAACAGATGAGAACCAGATATATTCAACTGCGGTCCATTAAATCTGAAGAGGTATGATGTATGAAGGTAAATATGGGAAAATAAAGCATAGGTAAAGTTGTGCTTTACATCCGTCTCCTGGCATTACCATGTATTGACATCATGTTACACAGAGTACTTCGGGATTTTTTTTGCTATAACATACAGTCCCGTGACCCTTCACTTTGTAACTGATTCTCTGTTAAAAACCTGGTCAGGTGTGTTTCCTATTTCACCAAAACATGATAATGTTTTTTGTGCATTAGTTCACTGCCAGGCCATTTATATGAGCTGGATCGCTTTTCAAATTGTTCTTACTGTGAATCAGATGGTAAAAACATTATTTAATGGCATTGCAACCGCAAGGATTTGCAGCCAGGATCTGTGGTGACCAACTATGAGTGTAGATCAATGATTTTAGCTCTGTGAATGTCAGTTCGAGAAGATTAGTTGCAGCCTGTTTATTCTGTCTTGCCAACATACATTAAATGTCAAAGAGCTGGTTTGGCAAAGTGAGTCTCATGGCTAAAGTTGGATTATAGAGACCCATACTGCTGTTTCTTCTTTTTCTTTGGCTTTGTATTGCAAGTGGCAGGTCACTGCCACAGTAAAGGTTTCTATGGTGACGAGAGTCAACACAAACCCAGTCTGTGTTTCTCTTCACAACTACGACTTTTAGCTCTTAAATCCTCTTTAGTCATGGTGTTTTGACTTTTTGCCTTATCTGATCCTCAGCTCTTTACTCTTAGATTTAGCATTCAATAGTCAGCTTTCATATCCTGATAATACACCTAAACTGTTAATCCACCAACAAACACACTCTCCGATTGCAAAGAGGACACAACACCTGCACTTTGAAATGCTGAACCATCAACAGGTCAGATTAAATATTTACTTGATGCCTTAACTTTGGGCCAAAATGCTGGTTTTATTATTAGGAATCAATCACTTAACCCGTTTTGCCCAGTATATAGGGAGGTTATGTAACGTATAGTCAAACAATAGCTATTTTGCACACATTTTGTCCTAATGTTGATGGCCTTACAGTACTTCTCCAAGTGCTTTCGCAGAGGAAGGACATTAAAGGACGGTGTTGTCGGACTGAGAAAGGTTTTGTTGCTGATACATTTGGGCTGTGATTGCTCTCTGAAGGGATCTTTTCACTGAGTTTATTGGGCCATTTAACTGCAACGCCCACATCTGTGAGTGAAAGACACAAACTCGTAAAGCACCTTTAAAAAAATGTGACGGGCACACACACACACACACACACACACACACACATAGGAAGTGGAGGGCAGAGTCATGGAGGCCTGCTAGTCCAAAATACCCAAAACAAAGACAAGTGGTCATGGGACTGGGAGGAAGGTACGACATAAATTACAGCTGGCATCTCTTCCAATTACAGTAAATCTGACTGTATGAATGTTTGACATTGTCTCACCAGAGACTGGATTGAAATCTTGCATGTGCAGCCTGCAGATTCACTGAAGCGTGTCCTTCACAAGGTCTCAGCCGAGGGGAGACAGGGTGGGACTCAAGCTCATGTTGAATGCCATGCAGTGTGTCCTTAATGAGGGAAGGAGAAGATTACCCTGTTTGCTTACTGGAGCCTGGAAGATTAGGTGATAGCAGGATGAGATAAGATGGTGTGTGTCTGAGTGTGTTTCCAGAGACGCCCTGGATTCAGGGATGGTCCGTGCAAAATTTCAGTTAAATATTTTAACTGCAATAGTGTGAAGTTGAAATGCCAAAAGACTGGATTCAGTCACAAGTTGTGTTGCTTTTTGCTTTGGTTTCTAGTCTATACAAATTTATAGATGACGACTGTCTATATGTGATGATCAGAAGAGCCTAGTTGTTCCCGTATCGCCTAATTATGGCTGCTGATGTTTGGTTTTTGCACTCAAGTGTGAATAAGACAAACAGGGAGCTCTGGCATGTACTTTTGAATTGAAACACTTACTGAAAAGTCAAAAAACAGTTTGGGTCTTTGTGTTGCTGCAGCACTTCAGTTGTCCTCCCAATTTTTAGCACTGCCTACACATTACTGCACATCTAACCAGGAGGTTTCTGCCTTATCTGTGTTCAGTAAAGATAATTTAAAGATAGCTTGACATTCAGATAAAAACATTGTAATGGTTTGCTTTAGTGCAGCTTATGGAGGGTCTACAGTATGTAGTGTATAGCATTGTGTGTTCGTATTTTCTTCCAGGAGACTGAAGGTAATGTAATCACGTATGAAATGGGATTCATGTGGCTCTGAGGCCTGCTAACAACACAGCCATGTGAATACATGTGGCATTGATCAGTGTCAGCAGCCAAAAAGATCTCACTGGGGACAGAGGAGAGGAAGGTCTCTGTCAATCATCTCAGCAACGTGAACAGTCAGCTTCAGGCATTTTTCATTTTATCCCGCAGGCTGCAGTATATTTTCACATGGAAAATGTATGACATGGTAAGAAATGTGTGTTTTTAGCTCTGCATGGGGCAGAAAAACAGAGTGAGACCTTTGTCACTTTATTTGAATGTTTTAGTGAACAGTATTAAAAAGAACATTTTACACTTGTTATATAAAGACACAATTATCTTTTTATTTTCATTTTAAACTTTTTCAATCCAAATCATCATATTAAGGATGCATTACATCAATGAGATAGTCTCGAAACAGTTTTGGGTGTCGTGGTATGATGTATAAAATTAAGAAGATAAATATCTGCTCCTGTTCCTATACCAACAAGCTGGAAAGTAAAAAATTATTCTTTGCCTAATCTGTTTGGCTCTGCATATTTCTGTCTGTGACTGTGGGTCACAAGTCATTGCTTTACTTTAGTATTGTTCTTCTGGGACATGCAAGAATCAATCTATGCAGCAGAGGCAGAGATATATTTAGTTCTTGGGTCGAGCACAAAAAGTAATGGATTTAACACTCGCCCTGATGTATTGGCATCTCTATTAATAATGATTTGATTTACTCAAATAGAACTAGTTGAGGATGTGCTGTTTGACCACATTAGATATTAAAAGGGTTCAGAACGGAGTATAAAGCTTGAATATGAGGATAACGGAGCATTTAGTCAGACACCCGCTCCGGGAACACTTTCATAGTGCACTCGGTTGTTCATGTAGTATGTGACAGAAATGGTTCTGTAACAAATTAAGTAAGTGAGACAGAGAGACCCCGGCTCATTTCTTTCTAACCACACAGCAGGACAGTCGAGGTTTGAAGTGGGTGTGAATGTTGGATTGACAGTTTCAGATATTGGAAAGCTAAAGGGAATGAGTTCCCGAAGCTGCTCGACCGTCCGGCAGGCGGTTCTGATGACCATAAGCTTCAGCACCCACGTCTCTCTAACTCTGTCCTCTCAGTTTATAAGTTAGGCTTTCTGTTCTCAGTTTGTAGTGTGGAAATACCATTGATGACATCATTGGTGACATCATTAGGGTTATTTTTTCTGCAGCCATTTCTGAGGGCCCTTTCAAAGGTTATGGAACTGCTGCTCTCTCTCATCCCTTGTTTAACTCCCGAGCTGCTGTCTCCCTCCCTCGTCCTTGTGGCACAGGGTTCGGTTGCCATAGCACCCAGCCGGGTATTCATGCTGTGTATGACAAAGGGTGTAATGTCGGTGGCCCGGTCTTAGATTACAGGAACACAGAGGTCCGTTCCCCCTGGAGAGAAGACGGTTACAACAGTGAACCTCCCTGACGGTCACGCCTGCTAATGTTAGACTTAATAAACACTAATCCTCGGTCGACCCCATCCTTCCATTACAACAACTTTTCCCACAAATAAACTGCTACAGGTGTTTGTTTTTTGTCTCGTCTCTCACCTACATTTTCCGTCTCGTTTTTCACCTACATTTTCTGTCTTTGTTAGTCGGTGCTGCAGTCAAACCAGAATCATTAAATGGCATGTGGGAAACATGTTGTTGCTTGAACCTGTTTGTGTTTTCAACTCCCTTAAACCTTCCTGTTATCCTCGGGTCTTTCGTGACCTATTTTTAAAACCATTTTGGGTCACGAAAGACCCGAGGACAACTGGAAGATTAAGAGGACAGATCATGTTAGCTGGTGTCCGGCAGGATATCCTCCTTTGAACCGGGACAGGATCACAGAGGATAGCACTCCATCCTCCAAAATGACCTCTGTGCAAAGAGAGGGTTTATTGATTCCCTGTGATTAAGACGTTGATTGTTTGCTTTCCGCTCCTCTGACCCCATCATATCCTTGCTGACCTTGTGACTGTTGACAGCGGATATAAGTGGTTGCTATGTGGACGGACTGCCGGGCATTCCTATGGGAAGTTAACAAGAATGAGGAGTTTTGTCAGCAGCCCTAATTCACTACCCAGGGAGACTTCTATTGAGATATCCACTCTGAGGTTTAGTCAGCTTAACGTCTTTTCTCGGCGAGGGGAAGACAGATGTTGTTGTTTTTTTCTTTTACAATCCCACAGGATCAGTTTTATAAAGAAAGACACCTGTCTGTGAACCATATGAGCCTTAAATGAGCTCAGTCTGCTGATAATTGATTTTGCTGACTTTGCTTGGCATATTACAAAAACCTTTTACTAAAACACAGAATCATCTGTATTGTGTAGTGTGATTGATACATTTCAGTGTGGAAAAAGCATCTGGTGAGTCTTGTCAGACTGAGTGCATTAAGACTATACGTTTTATCCAGTGGGGAACAATTGTTTTGGGCAGTTTTTGGGCTACTTTGTGGTCTATTTGGGCAGTTTCCACATTTTAACCTATGAAGAGTCTGGGTTTATTCCAATAAATTTGCCCCATCTTCTCCTTTAATTATTTTATTGTAACTGACAGAGCTCTGAGTTCTGTAAGCTTTGTTTAAGATGACCTTAGACATTAAATATTATTTTATTTTATTACAAATAGACTCAACGAGTTTTCCTTATTTAAATCATTATTTGATCTTAACTCTGATATGAAAGACTTGTTAAAGGTGAAATATGTAAGATTTAAGTCCCATCTTATAATAACTTTGTGTTTGTAGAGAGGCGCTAGTAAGTCACTGTAGTGGCCGGACCTCAGTCTGGCTCTGGTCGAATTTGATGTATTTTGCCCTGACGTTGGTTGCCAATAGATACATTAAAAATCTGATTTGAATTGACCGAACGATCCACCCGGTTTGTTTGCAACATAAAATTGCTTCAGTTTGGTAGATAGCTAGATGCTGAGATAATTGAGCTGTTCTCATACAGCTACTGTAAATTACTGTATATGAACCACGTGTCAACAAACAGCTAACTTAAAGTGTTAAAACTGTCAGTAACGTGATACAACTGGTTACTCCTCATAAACTATCGTTAGATAAACACTGTTAGCATTAACAGCTGTTTGCTTGGCAGTCTTGAAGAAATGTTTCAAGTTCAGCATCAAACTGCCAAGAAAGTTCTCCAGTGCAACGCCAATTATAACTTTTTTTTTTTTGCTTCTGTTTTGTTGAGTTTCAGCGCCTACTTTCATGACAATTAGGTGGCTTTACAATCTGGTTGGGCTACTTTTTGAAAGTCAAATTCGACATTAGTGTTCGTTGAACATGTGCAAAAGCACAAAAAGTGATTTTGACTAATTACACATTTCTTATCAAACACGGGTATCTTGTCTGGATCTGTCAGTAGGTGTGTCTACATGTGTGTTGCGTCATGCTTCACTGTGGCAGATATTTGATTAGTTGTTTATTTTCCCTGCCTTGGACATAAGTGGTTCAAGTGTGAGGCTAGTAAATGTTTAGTTTACGTCAAGTGTGAGCTTGGCAGTGTTTTGGCTGAGTGCCCTGGGGCTGAAGGTTGAATCACCCACAGTCACACACGCCACATGTTTAAGCTTAGGTCTAAATTCACACACCTTTACCCAAAGTGTATGAATCACATGGGGGGGGGGAAATATCTCTGTCAATAACAAAAACAAGTTCAAGTTCTAACTTTAGCTGAATTTCATTATGTGTGTGTATGTGACAATTTTACACTCAAGTATGGCCTGAAGTTGCATTTTGTGGTTTTATCTCTTGTTCCCCCTTTTTCCCTCGTGCACTTTTCATGAATGTGGCGTAGCTGATTAACTAAAGCCAATTTTCCAGCCCTGTGGGTAAGGTTATGTCCGTGGCCTCGTGTCTGTCGTTCATAGAAAGAGAGTTTGTGGTAAACCAGCCCAGATGCTAATCATTTATCAGCAGTAAAGTCAGGTTTGTTTTGGTGCTTTTATTGAGCTCACTCCTCATTACTAGATATCACTTTTTGCAATCTTTACATGATAAATATGTATGTGTGGAGAATTTGTCAAAAAAGTTTCATGAAGGCTGCAGGAGCTAAGGACATATTTCTCAGTTTCTCTTTTATACTATCACTCAGGCGTTCCTAATTCACTCCTAGATCTCACTGTAGTTACACACTGCAACAAAACCCGCATTCTCATCCTAACCATACCCACATCACAACTAAGACTAACTTCAACTATCACTAACCTTAGCCTAAATCTAAACATTTGAACTCTACTGTATACCTAAAACTAACCACCTACAGGCTTATGTCTCAAAATAAACATTTCCAATATTGTGCTTATGGTTTTCTGATCAGGCAGGCCTGTAAACTAAAAACTTTGGGATATCAAAATGTTACTTTTCTAATGGCCAAAAGTGACAATGGTGCCCTCTTTTGAGATATTTTTTGAAAGTTGTGCTTGTTTCCTTTTAGGAATTGAGGTTGAAGCGGAGACATTGCCTCACCTTGTAGGAAAAGGGAACTCTGATAATAATAGTTAAAAAGAAAAAACATGACATAACAAGATAAAACATACTTCTACTGTGTCACTGTCCGGATCTTATTAAAGGGGTGTGGAAGAGTCTTTATTCCACTATACGATCTTAACCCTCTTTACCATTTGCCTGAAGGAATGTAACTGCAGCATGTTGCTTCAATTACGTTTCTCCGTCTGTGAAACTCGTGTTTTTAATACTGGTTAGCTGAAAAAGCAGCTTAATTTTATGATTTGAAAGCTTAGTGGCTTCTGTCTAATGGGCTCCCACACATTGTTTGGATGTTGGAGGAAGACGATCAGTTGGCGGAGCCATGCAGAGCGGTGGGACTTTGATATGGGCCATACATACACAGAAGGAGTTCCATATTATTTTTACAGGGACAAATGTTTCCAAGGACTGTGTCTGTCTTTTTTTCTAAAACTCTCTGTTTCAGTGACATGTTTGTCTAAGGGCAGCTCTTAAACGTGCAGGGCATTATGATATGACGGGCAGGATATCTGATCTGCCCAGCAGGCAGACGTGTGGTCATTTCTGTGGAAGTAATGGAATTCTGTGGTCTGCCCCAGTACTGATGGAATTTCAAAAGCAGTCAGGCATGGTTCATATAACTCGCATAAATAGACCACCTCGGTCATGATTTAGAGGGTGGTTAGGATAGGAATGTCAACTTCAGTACTTTGAGTTGTTTTCACTGGCAGCACGAGTCAGAGAGAGACCTCTCCGACCCAGGTGTGTTTATATCTTGTGCAGCATACCCACCTGTTTCACCCAGTCATCTTCTGTATTTCAGGTGACCTGTCCCCCGTGCAGATGTCCCCTGTTCCCCAGTCCCAGTTCATCCCCTTGGCTGAGGTGTTGTGCTCCGTCATCTCAGATATGAACTCCTCCCAAATCACAGTCAACCAGGAAGCACTTATCAATTACATGAGCAAAGCCCATCCAGGTAATCAATAAAATATTTTATAAGCTTTCTTGTAAAGGAATAGTTTGACATTTTGGTAAATGTGCTTATTTGCTTTCTGGCAGATAGTTAGACAAGAAGGTTGATGACACTCTCAAGCCTGTTAAATATGAAGCAACAGCCATCAGCCAGTTAGCTTAGCTTTGCAAAAAAGCCTGAAAACAGAGGAAACCAGCTTCCCCGGCTTATTCTGTAAGTAATAAAAAAATCTGCCCTCCAGCAGCGCTAAAGCTCTCTAATTAATACTGTATTAATAAAATAATGTATCTCATTTATTTAATGTCTAAAATTCAATATGTAAACTTTTATGTTGTGTCAGACATTTTCTTGGTTAAACGTAGTAACCTAAATAGTCTGGCACATCATCTTTTGTAAAACTACAATTTGTCATAACATTTCGTTTTTTTTCCTTGATTTAAACAAGCGAGCATATATTGTGTTCACTGGACAGAGCAAAGTAAGCCAATTGCCTGTTTTCAGTAATTGTGCTAAGCTAAGCTAAATAGCAGCCGCCTAAAGCTCCATATTTAATAGTCAAACATGAGAGTGGTGTCAGTCCTCCTCACTAAGTCTTTGTCAGAAAGTGAAGAAGTGTACTTTTCGAAAGGTTTCAACATTTGCTTTAGGGATTTGGCGTCATTAGGCTTTTTCCCTGTTCTTTCTCTTTTGTTCTTAACAACCTTCACTCTTTTTGTGCCTCAGGGATAACCATCCCCACTCAGGACATCCTCTATAACGCTCTAGGCACTCTGATCAAGGAGCGCAAGATTTACCATACAGGCGAGGGCTACTTCATCGTCACACCTCAGACCTATTTCATCACCAACAACATGGTCCGTGAGAAGAACTTGTGGACATCTGGTTCAGCAGATGACCCTCCCCTGCCTCCTCCCATTACTTACCTACTGAGCAACGAGATCTGTGTTGAGAGCACTCAAACGCTCCCAGTGGCCCACTGCCAGTCTTGCAGCTGTTTTAGCCCTCTCCAAATTTCCACTAATATCGCCTCAACTACTGCGACTGCCACCGTCCCTCCCTCCACTGTCCCGGACCAGCATTCTGTCTCCGTGTCCATAAGTGAATGCACAGGCAAGAGCTTAAAGTGGCCTCGACCGTTGGATCTCAAACCAACAGTGCAACATCAGTCCACTTCCACAGCGGTAGATTGTCAGGCAAGTGAAGTCAGCAAAACGACAGCCACCACTAACGCTACTGGCCGTAAAGAAAAAGACAACAAACCAGGGAGAAAGTTTGGTCTCAGTTTGTTCCGGAGGAATGGAGGCAAAAAGGAGAAGCCAAAGAAGGAGTATGCGTCCTTTTCAGGCCAGTTTCCTCCAAAGGAGTGGCCAGTAAGAGACGAGGACGACCTGAACAACTTACCCCGCGACCTGGAGCATGCTATCATCAAACGCATCAACCCGGAACTGACTGTGGACAACCTGACACGGCACACGGTCCTAATGAAAAAGCTTGAGGAGAGAAGGGAAAGGGGGGTAGAAAGAGTGCTGGACAAAGATGATAAGGGAGTAGACAAGGGAATGTCTACTGAAATCCTAGCGTTCTCAAAACCCAGGCATCATCACTCGTCTAAGGCAGGGCCAGGGAAAAGATCTGCTCAGAAGACCTCTCGCAGCAAGAGGAGGACCCACTCATCCAGAGAGAAGCAAAAGGAAAGGGAGAAGGAGAGGGTTAAGAATAAGGCTCCCATATGTGTGGACAAATATCCTGAGGGGGAGGATTTAATCCCTACCCGACTCAGAGTGGAAATCCCTGTTGATGAACCAGATCAAGCGGAAGAAGGTGGAGCTGTTGAGGGAAAATCTCTGTATAAGAAACGCATTGAAAACCCTTTCCAGACTCATCCAATCAAAGAAGCTGAGACCGTCACTCCCGCCGCTAGAGAAAACAGAAGACGAGAGATGAAAGAGGGCAAGGCTTCAGGGCTGGGGAGAAAGGAGCGAACGAGTCACCGCTCCAAATCGTGGGACCCGCATCGGGCCAAAGTGATGGCAGCAGACGGAGAGACCGCAGTCAAATTCCCTACGTCTGAGGACAAATACGACTGTCCCCACGAGAGGGACTTTTCTGCTGATCACCTGCTCCAACCAGACATGAAGGTCAACAGAGAGCTGCCACTGGACTACAGCTCAGCCTACCCGCAGAGCAGTACACTTCGCATAGATGACAAGGTCCGACATCAGAGGGAGGGAAACTGCAAGGAGAGCTGGGACAGAGAGGGCAAAAAGGGGCCTTTTCAGGATGCACAAGAGCACAACATTGTGCCAGAGCACAGTCAAACTACAGCTGATGGTCTTCTTAACATCCAGCAACACTCCAATCCAAATACCGTTCTCATTAAACATTCCTTTGAACCTGTCATTAACCACTCGTTAGACCCGAATCTACTTTGGCCCAAGCCCTCTTTACAGCGGAAGCATTCACTCAGACTCTCCAACCCTCAAAGGGATGACACTCAAAGGCCCGATGAGCTCTCTGGAACTAAAGCCACCCACGACCAACCGGAGGCCAGACCCGTCACTATCAATAATCGAGAGCAAAGGACCACGAGTCAGGGAGAAAGGATGGAACTGACGCCCAACAGTATTCCCTTAATTACGGACACCGATGGTTTTATAGAAGACGACTACAGGCTCTATCAGAGAGCAGCTGAGCAGGAGGATGATGCCTGCAGCTCCTTGTGCCTGAATGACAATGAGATTATTGATGCCGCAAATGAGTACCGAACAGGTGCAGCGGACTATCACGGCCACCAGCCGGTTTATCATAGCCGCGAATCTGATTTGCCGTACCACGGCCCCCACAGTCACTATCATAAGTCCAACTTTCACCAACCACAAGTCACCTTAATGCAAGAATCGGCAGACAGCCCTTTTAAAGATCGAATTCCCCCAACACCCCTGAGGGAAGCTTCCCTCAGCCCCGCCAGACCTGGAGAGACCAGACGGAGACTCCGTCACCACCATCAGAGGACTAGATCACCAGGCGACCAAAGTGAACCCAGCCCCGGACGAGGCAAATTCATCCAGGGCGAAAGACGGCACGAAGCTAACATTGATTCAGATTGTTTGGAGGCATGTGAAGTTGCAGACAGCAGCATCTTCGACTACTGCCAGACGAGTGAGATTGAATCAGACACCGAGACCGTCCGAAAGTCGGCTGATGAAGGTGACGGTGAGTCGGCCCACTGGGCGGCTGAGATGGAGGGACTGCGGCAGGATGAGTTCGATGAGAAGGGGCTTCCTCAGACCCGCAGAGATGTTCTGAGCGTGCCCAGTGGAGCCAGAGGGGCAGAGGTTGGGGGAAAAGTGGAAATGGGAGAGAACCAGAGCATCACAGGAGACAGTGGAATAGATTGTCCTCGGTGAGTGCCTCTCTTTTCGTCTATATTCAACCGGATATCCCATCAAAGCATGCAACGCGCCGTGTAAGTGTTTCTCCCTCGGCTCAGAAGCGCCACCTCTTTAGGTCAGTGTTTTGACTAGTTTTCACACCTCGGGCTCATATCTTTTCTCTCCTGCTGTGAGCCCACACCAGACTGTATCCCCCTACGTTTCTGGAGGGGCTTTGGGAAAAATAAACACTGTACTGAGGTTAGTTAACCTCTAGGTTATATGTCCGTGGTTGGCCTTTCTCCCACGTTGTGTGTGTGTGTGTGTGTGTTTTTTTTTTTGAAAGGTAAATGGCAATAAAGCTGAACAAACACCTCGTGTCCAATTATAGCATCTAGTATTTGGACAAGAGGTAGTCATTTTTTATAATTACGTGTAATTGCTGTGCCAGCACTTAAATGCTCGCGTTGTAATCAAAGAGGAAGAAAAGACTTCTTCTGTGACGTTGAACTCGCCGTGCACCCCAGTATGTAGGTGGAAAGGTGGAATGCATGTTATTCAGATGGTGTATTCTGCCCCTGCAGGACCCGGGTCAGCCTGGCTTCCAGCAACACCGTCATTCTCGAAGGTCTGAAGAGAAGAGGCTTCTTGCAGAACTTGGAGAAACTGCATTCGAAGAGCGGCGCCATTCGACCGCAGAGCTCGCTGCTGCAACTGACCCCTGTCATGAACGTATAGCAGGCCCGAGGCCCCTGCTGAAGCTGTGCTGGTGCTGACTTCACGCGGCTCAGTGTAAAAAGGCCCAAAAAAAAAAACACGCGCTCGAACCTCCAGTTATATGCAGCTGATTCGGTCAATAATGTGAGAGTTTGCGCTTTGTTGCCTACTCCTACATATTGACGCCTATTACAAGAGATGTACAGTATGTACAGTACATATTTTTTTCTTTTTGTAAATAATTTTAAAAGCCATGATTTATGCATCCGTAGACTGCATTGTCGATGTGCTGTTGAATGGTTCATGGTGTATAAACAGCATCTTTTGTAATATAAATGTACAGTTTTCTTTCCTCATGTCTCATTTGTTTAAATGTTCAGAACATCTTAAGTGTTTTTTTGTTTTTTTTCTCCTCTCATTTAGCAGCTACCACAAATTAAACTGTGTATATCCACCGAGGTGTCTTTCTAGTTGTGATTTTGCTTGCTGCAATATACTATTTTTCCATCTTCATTAGACCTGCAGTTATAGTGCTGTTAATTCAGCAAGTAAATCTGAGATTTACCGTCAGTGTTGGTCCAAAATCTACTTTTATCATGTTGTTTATTTGGTATTCTTGTTTTTATTGGAGGACATCACTTAAAACAACTGCCAGAGTTTAATTTTCAAAGTTGTATTTGTGTAAACAATGACTATTAATAACAACTTGACATACAGTATCTGTAGGTGTTGACTTTTAAGTGTTACTCATCCAGTTTCTAATGCTGATCTGGGGTAAGGTCACGCTGGCAGCAGGGTGAGCAAGTTAAGTGTCATCCCAGTTTAAATGACAAGTGACGTAAACCAGAGCGTCGCTCTGCGTTCAGCGGGCTGATAACCTCATATTTCCGAAGGTTGCGGTGAAAGTGAGCGCCGACCTCAAGTGTCTGCTTCGGCCGGCAACTAACGTCGACCTCCAGCTGTGCAAGGAATGTAAACCAGCGTAGCGCATGCATGGGAGACATCAAGTTGATGTTTTTATACAGGTCACAGCTTTCCTTACAGATTGAGTTGCACTTTTAACTGGGCTGCAGCTCAACTCGCAGACTGAGGTTGGGCTTGAGATTTCAGTTTAAAACGTTCCAGCTGTAGGTAGGATGAGAGTCCTATTAAAACTGATGTTAAAACACTGCAGGATTACTACCTGCCCCCACATCTGGAAATCTCCCCTCGAATTGGTTTAACTGCTGTTGTTCAGGACGTTTGATGGTAAATAGTGACACCATGTGGATACACTGCGGAAGCACAACAGCCCAAACATGAACCACCCATAAGTGTCATGTGCCCATTTATTTTACAGGAGCTTAAAAATGATGGATTCTCCCAATGACTAAGGGATATGCGAGACCTGTGAGGTTGAATACTCCATTGACTGAACACCACATGAGAGTCAACAACCTTTATTTATCCATATATGTGCCACTCAGAAATTGGGAAGAGGTGTTACAGGATTTGCCCTTAAGAGAAGTCTATATGGATCTTTTACAATTTTTCTCTCTACATTGAGGCCATTGACAAAACTGAAGGGGGGAGAAAAAAAAAAAATTTGAATTTTTTTTTTTGAAAAAAATAGACAATATGGTCGTAACAGTGTAAACACATGGTAATATACATGAAAGCAAAAAAAAAAAAAAGCAATAGGTATCAGTGACATCAAATTAAAAATGTAGGGTAAGTTAGTATGAATAAGAACAAAAGACTCCTGAAAACCCTAACTTTTTTTTTTTTTTTTCTCAAATAACAGCTCGGCATACATTTCTACATAGCATGCAATAAGGCACCTATCTAACACAAGGAAGAAACCTATGCTACAGTTTGAAGCACAATTGTTATCCAAATAAAAAGAAAATATTGCTCACCAAAATGTTTCACTCTCATAAAAGCTGTATCTCTCTCATTCCCTTTCATATAACCCAAGCCATATCTAAAAAAATACATCAGTTTGTAAAAGATATCTTACACAGAACAGTAAATGGAGCGCAAATCCATTGGACTTCGGAAAAATCTTGTAAAAGTGAGATTCTTTCGTGTAGTCTTTTTAGTATACACCTTTTTTTTCTTTTCTTTTTTTAATAGATCAAATTGTGATAGTTTGCAGATCAACATGAGTAAGAGTTACCGATATTCTATACACAGGTAATTGAATTAAGTCTCCAAAGTAATAAAAGTGTGACGTTGCATTTCATGTCCGTGTGGGTCTTGGGTACAGAGGAACGCGGTAAATAATTGGGACACGGGTCATGTTGGAATATGCTACCCAGTAGGTTTTTATTTTCTATTATGCATTTCTTTATGGCTAAATTGCATGTCATAATAGAGTCAGGGTGTCAGCCTGTATTGCTCTCTGTACAGTCTTATGCAGCACTGCTAACCCATCGAAGACATACAAAAAAAAAACAAAAAAAACAAAAAACTCATAAATATACAAGTTGGCTCATGTCTAATGGAGCCCAATTCCAAGAACAAGCTGCATGAGAACACCTGCTAACCCTGCAACATGTTTATCTCAAACACATAAAACAAATTAAACTTCTAAAAGAAAAGGGGAGACAAAGTGGATCTTGCTATCAAAAATGTCATCTTTTGGAACAGCACACTAGTCACCTATACACATATATAAAAGAAAATCAGTAAGTATTTACATTGGATTTTTGATATTTGCTTCACAAGGGTTATGTGGGTGAAAAAGAAATAACTAAATTGAAATGACAGTCCTTGTTCACCAACTGAGTTGGTAGCCTTGAATAAAGTTGCAGCTGAAAAGCGCATGTGCCCACCTGAACATACATTAAGCGAAATTCTTCTATCAAAAAGACTGACCGGAGAGTGAAGCATATTTTACCCAGGTAACAATTTTCATCATGTAGATCTTCAAATCACTTTTTTTTTTTTCTTTTTTTCTTTTTCCTTTAAAAGTGTTCAAAAGAGGTCCTGGAGCAAGTGAAGCACAATCACAAACAAGAATAGAGACTCCTTCACAATCTATTATTACACCCTCTTTAAACTGAGCACTAAGCCTCGGGTCCAGCTCCGAATTATAGGTTGCACGGTCCTTCAGGCCAAGCCAATTTCTGTTGAAGACTTGTGATGCTGTCCATTTATTCTCAACTGCTCCACTTCGACATATTAATGTGCTGACCCGACTTCTTTTGTCTATAGAAGTTGGCCTGATGTTTCCTGCGGTGTGGTGATATTGATGGAGTGACCGTCGGTAGAGCAGAAACAGGGGGGTGGGGGGAGGGGGGGGGAGAAAGAAAGGGATGTGTGCGCTTGGGATCATATTAGCAGGTGGGGAAGGATGCTCACTGATCTACATGGATCCTGTGATGTCTGGAGAGGGAAGATGAATGGTTAAAGCCTTTACCACACTGGGAGCACCTGTATGGTTTTTCAACAGACAGGATACGCTGTTTTGGGAAGGCGTTGTTGGGGAATCCCTTCCCTGTGGGGATGGTGCTGTACTGCTGTGGTTGTGGCTGTGGCGGCTGCTGCTGCTTACTCTCCAAGTGAACTCTCTGATGCCGAGCAAGTGAGGAGGAGTGATTGAATCTTTTGCCACAGTGAGCGCAGGTGTAACTCTTGCCCTCCGAGTGGACTCTTTGGTGCCGCGACAGGGAAGAGGAATGATTGAAGCCCTTGTCGCAGTGGTGGCACATGTAGGGCTTGTCTCCCTGCTGGTGCACCCTCTGCTTTGGGGGGGTGCCGTAGGACATGGTCTTCCCAGGCTGGGGTGGAGAAAACACTGGATTCTGCAGGTGGGTCTTGTGGTGGCGAGAGAGAGAAGAGGAGTGATTGAAGCCCTTGTTGCAGTGTCTGCAGGTGTAGGGTTTCCCTCCGGCATGGACTTGCTGGTGCTTCTTCAGGTGGCGTTTGCGGACAAAACTCTTCCTGCACATGTTGCACTTGTACGGCTTCTCACCCGAGTGGATCCTCTGGTGCTCTCTTAGAGTGGCAGCAGCCGCAAAACACTTTCCACACTGGGCGCAACGGTGGGGTTTGTCTCCCAGCACGACCGCGGCGTGAGTCTTCTGGTGCTGCTTTAGGTTGGAAGTTGTAGCAAAGCCTTTGCCACACTGGCCGCAGGTATATGGCTTCTCGCGTGCGTGGACCTCCTGGTGCTTTTTCAGATGCCTTCTGCGGACAAAGCTCTTCCTACACTGAGTGCACTTGTAGGGCTTGTCCTCTGAATGCATCTTCATATGTTCTCTCAGGGTGATGGCAGCTGCAAAGCTCTTTCCGCACTCCGAGCATCTGTGGGGCTTGTCTGGCAAATGAATCATCTGATGAGACTTAAGGCTGAAGGCATCAATAACATCTTTCCCCATGATCTCAACTCCCGGGGGAACATAGGGCTTTTCTTTCATGTGAATCTTCATGTGCTGTTTGAGGCTGGCCTCCACAGCAAAGCTCTCGCCACAGTGGACACAAATGTAAGGGTTGAGGTCCTTGTGGATCTCAAAATGTTGGTGAAGATCGGCTATGCTGCCAAAAATCTCCCCGCACTCGTTGCACTGCAGGCCGTGGGCTTCATGTATGATTACACCATTCTCGGACTCTACTGTCAACTCTCCACCGTGGTCCGACTCCACTTTCACCACGTGCTCACTTTCCGTCTTGAGCAACACCTCTCCCAGCAGAGTCTCGCTTCCTGTCGTCTTGATTTCTGCTCCTGAGAAACAGTGCATCTCTCCGTGCTCCACCTTAATGTAATCGTGGTCTGTCTCGGCAACAATTGCATCCACACAGGCTACGGCTCCGAGCTCCGTCCCCAGGCCCTGGATCTTTAAGTCTGAGCCGTGGATCTCCAGCTCTAATCCACGCTTTTCTTCTGTCATGATCTCAGTTTCTGCTCCATAGTGAAGGTCGACATGGCTGTGGGCTATGACACACTCCGACCCAAGTGTGTCAAGGCCGGGTGTGTCACATTCAGTCTCTGACTCGGCCATGAGAACACACTCCAGCCCCACGACCTCCGTTTTCCTGCCGGATGATGACTTAAAAGGGGAATCGGGGTATATAGCTTTGCTTTGGGCAGCGACGCGCTGGTGCTCTTGTCAGCAAGCAGACCTGAAAAAGGGGAAACGAGAGAGAAAATATAAATAGAGTGCTTTGGGTGTTTTCATCGATTAGTTTTGGTCATGTCACTTGATGAAAAACTAAAGTGAGACCGGCCAAATCCGTCATCCCCGTCTCCTTTCCATATCTGATGGCCCAAGGCCAGTTAGGTCTACTTCAGCTTGTCTATTTTACTTGATTCCAATATTTCGTACATAAGTCTCTGTGAATCCAATACAGTTGTGGCTATCGACAAAGGTAAGCAACATATAGTGAATACTATCTCATCTAATTATTATTGCATCGCAGACACACAAGAAAAGGTCAAATTAAAGGGACTTTCTGACTTGCATGTTAGTGTTGTTTCAGAAAAACGGGTGCATTTATTTTGACATACTTGTGACTGACATTTTGGTGACGACTTATCAGAATCAGTCAGACTCTGGGGAAGTTTAACGAGAGATTAATATCTTTGTGTCGACTGAGTTTTCTGCCAGTCCCTCTGGAAAAGGAGTTCAGGACACACACAAGTCCAACCTCAGGCCAAAAGCACACAGCTGGGGGAAAGTAGGAGTATTTGATTAACACAACAGGTGATCAGTAAGACACAGGAAGCCCTCATATTAGAAGTAGGTTACTTTATACGACTGTCCAGCCATCGGCCTGCGTTCACTTGGTCAAAAAAAAAAAAAAAAAAAAAGTCACAGTATGCTGCATCATATTTAAAAATGAATGAGTTAATTGGAGATGATCTGAGGCTACAGGTTAATAAACTCAACACCGAGTAAAGCATCACTTCTCCATCATCAACATTTAGGTCCAGCTAGCTTCACCAGCTAACACAATCGACCAAATCCAAGTGAACCAACATCAAATAATCAACATTAATTAAAAACGTAATCCCGCAACACAAACACCCCTCGGAGGGGGGGGGGACAGGCCGCGAGCCGCTCACCCGCGCAGCCCCGACGGCGTGTTACAATCGCACACATCTTAAAAACACCAAAAGCGATTTAAACAAACATGTTTGTTGTTGAACATCGAGGCTGTTTCGGTCGCTAGCTTTCAGAAACAGCTAACAAATAGCCGCTAGTTAGCTGGTTAGCTGGTTAACAGCGTCGCGTTAGCCGCTAACGTGTTCGCGGTTTAGCCCGCTAACTAGCTTCACGGAAATACCTTCACGCGATATAACGTCGAAATACTTAACTTTAATAAAAAAAATTAAAAAAAAACAACAACAACAACGACTTGGAATTGAGAAATCCGGCCGCGATTTATAAGAAACGACCGACGCGGAAACGCTCGTAGTGAGAAGAAGAAGAAGAAGAAGAAGAACAACAACAACGGGCCATCTTGTTGTGTCGCACCAGCAGCTAGCCGAAGATTACACACCCGCCTAAGATGGCTGCCGCCGAGCTAACGATTAGCTTCCGCCATCCGGGGGACGCGTTGAGGTAGAAGCGACGACAATCAAAACAAAAACAAAAATAAGATGAAATAAATCGGAACGTGCGAGTAAATACGTCCGTGAGTGATCGTTTTATACGACCTCGCTGCTGCGGCGACGGGCCGGGGCCCTCTCTCCCTCCTCCCCGTGTGTGTGTGGGGGGCTAACGGCGACTACGTTAGCAGGCTAAAGGAGCCGTCGGAGCTGGCTAGCTGAAACAAAGATGGCTAACCTGGGAACGCGATGAAAAGCCCGGGAAAAGAAAACGGGTGTTTTTTTTTTTTTGTTTGTTTTGTTTAAACTTACACAAACGAAACACAAACTCCACGTTTGAAACATATAAAATGAATAAATAAATTTAAAAAAAATAATAATAATAAATAAATATTTTTTTAAAAAACACCAACTTTATTCAGTTGTCTTGAGAGGACACGACGAGTCTCGGGCTCCTTTTACTGCGGCAGCGCACGCGCACACACACACACACACATATACACATACGCGCACGCGCACAACCTCAATGGCGGCCTTGGCTGATGTTAGCAGCAGCTACCGAAAAAAACCCCCACAATTAGCGGTGCTGGGCTAACGTAGCTTGTGTTGCCGAGGCTAACGAGCAGCTAGTAGTCCGGTCCCCCTTTTGCTAACGCGGCTACGAGCTGCTCCGCGGGTTTCGGACGAAGCTGCAGGACCTTCAGTGAAACACTGGGAGCGGAAGCTCCGCTAAAAAAAAAAAAAAAAAAAACCCGCCCATCTAAAAGTCTTACGCTAAAGACGGGACTCGGTTCAAGAAACGCAGATGGGGCCGATTCTACAACGAACACGTGTAAAAAAAAAAAAAAAAAAAAAAAAAAAAAATTTAAAATTAAAAAAAAAAAACACACCCCGGTTGAAAGTCAATGTTAAAATAGTCTTGTTATTTTCAGCGGTATTAGTGTTTGTCTGGGGTTTTTTTTTTCTCTCTCCAGCAGGACATCGCGTTACAACCACTGTGAGTCGAGGCCTGTATTTTTCCATCACAAAGTTCACAACTGGAGAGGCACAAAATACAGAAAGCGTAACGCTGCCCATCACCACCCGAAAACACAATAACTTGGGATTATCTTCAGATGAACGCCGAGAAGTCCCTCCTCGCCTCTTCGCGGCTTTGCTGCTGCTGCTATTCGCGAAAGAGTTCCAAGTTGAATTTTTTTTTTTTTTTTTTTTAAATGATGGAATAAAAACACCGGGAATAAATGTATAAATCCGCGCATGCACGCAACGCACGCAACCCACCTTTCTGTCCTTTTTTACTTTTTTTGGGGTAGGTGGAAGGAGGAGAGGAAAAAAAAAAAAGAGAGTCGTTTAATTGCTTCAAACTCCCCGAGTCGAGAAGGGCTTTGCAAAAGCTGTAAGTGAGCCTCGTCAAACTGCTGTGTGTGTGTGTGTGTGTGTGTCTTCCTCTCTTCTTCCTCTCTCTTCTTCCTCGCTCTTTCTTTCTCTCTCTCTTTCTCCGCCTGTGTGTGTAGCTGGCGCCACAGCTCATCTGGCGCCAACGCTGGACTGCCGACGCACTTTAGCGAAAGCAAATCGTTGTCATTTCAACGCGGCACAGAAACCACTACCGCACCCTGCAGGTTCGGAGCCACCGGTGCACGACAAAACAGAAGGTAAGCAATTTCCATTATGTTTCTCAGTTTGCAGTATTTGCCCCCCCCCCCTCCCAAAAAAAAAAAAAAAAAACACAAAAAAAAAAAACAGTTGAAGTGTAGTAAATTCATAGTGTTGTGACAAAACAACAAATCATTTTATATTTCTACTTCATTGCAGTTTAGAAGGGAATATTCTGGCTGGCTTTTGACTACAATTTTTTTGAACAGCTGTTGTCTCCTTGCATGTTTGCATCTTTGGAGCTGCAACAATTAGTCAGTTAATCGATTAGTTGATTGACTGTTTTGATGATCAGTTATATTTTTAATGGGAACGAGATCAAGTGATGTGATTCCACCTACATAAATGTGAATATTTTCTGGTTCTTTTGTCCTCCATGATAATAAACAGATTCTCTTTTGGTCGTGGGTTGTCAGTCAAAACAAGAAATTTTAGGCATTTCCCGTGGAGTTTGGGAAATACAGGTCATCGTTTTATTTGCGTGTTCCCTTAGCTGGCTTGTTCATTAAAAACATGTGCTTGAGACAAAGTGAGGTAGTCTGTCACTGTAAATAAAAGCTGATGCAGTGGAAGGACCTTTAATTATATTGCCCTAACATTAAAGTGAGCTGCTGTAAAATGCTCAGATACATCAGGCAGCACACTTATAGACCCAAGAATATGATTCAACAAGCACAAAAAAAAAAAAATTCAGTACGTCTTTGAGGAGGGACACATAGAGCCAACCAATTTAAACAAAGCAGTGCCTGAAGTACACGATCAATAATGTATTTGCACAATATCTGGAGAGTGGGAGACTACAAATGAACCCAAATGAACCAAAATAATTCATTCTTGAAACATGCCATTCAAACAAGGTGAATACAGATGGATGACATATTAAAGGAAAAACAAACATGGTTTTAATAGCACGAGTCACAAAAACAGATCCAGTTTCCCTTTGCACAGATTTTCTACAGTATGTCTGATGATGCTGGAGCAGAGTGCTGATCACGTAGTCCCTCCAGAATCTTCCTTATGGGATTCAGGGACTTTCAAGCAATCTGCATCACCGATGTTAAACATTTAAGCTGAATATGGCTTAACTGTCTTTTACTAACTGTTTTTTATAATTGCATCTCACATTGTTGGCAATGTATAATGTGATGATTTTCAAATGTTGTTAATCTAGAAATATAATTTATAGGTTTTGCAATTGTTGGTATGGGAAGAATTGTCACCCAGGTTTTTGGGAACAATGCAGTTCCTGTATTCATAGTATTTGATTTATATCAGAGATGCAGAGGGTATATATTTTGTGCAGTAATAAATTATTCCCACAAGATGATGCTGTTTTGCCGTTGCCAATGTTGATGAATGTCTTGGTACTATGGTCAGCATACTGTTTAGTGTACATATGGGTAGATGTCTGATATAACACAAACAAAACAAAGTGAAGGTCATTCTTTGAAAGTCTATCCATAAATCTGACACTTTTTATTTTGAAGGCCTGTTTATCAGTTAGACTCTTTTTTATTTTGGTAGTTTCTTTGTAGGCTCAGTCCTCTTTATTTCAGGAACTAACACCCATTTCCTGACTATTAAATGTCCAACCAGGAATACTGGTTTTACAATGTCGACCACATAGCAAACATTCTGTCACACACAGCGTCAGTCACGCAGTTTCACCGAAGCTGTTAACTTGAGGAACTCATTTTCTCTATCGATACCTTGTATTTTCTCTATCGATTCTTTTCTTAAGCTGTTTGTTACAACACATTTTGTGAAGAACACACTGCAGCTGAGTTAGTGCACTTCTGGATTTTTATTTTGTCTTCATATTTCTTGGATCTATATATATTTTTTAATCTCCTGCTAAGAAAATGTCCCACCCGGCCTCTCTGGATTTGGACAGATACAGCAGCTTGGATAAATCTCGCCGGTCTACCAGTCGCAGCCAGTCCAGGGCCCAGGCCAAGTACGGTGAAGTTCTGTGTGACTTCTGCACAACAAGGAAGCAGAAGGCAGAAAAGTCCTGCTTGGTGTGTCTGGCATCCTACTGTGAGACTCACCTCCAGTCTCACTATGAATACCCTGCCCTGATGAAGCACAAGCTGGTCAATGCTACGGGTCAGATGAGAGAGAAGATCTGTGCACAGCACGACAAGCTGCTGGAGGCCTTTTGTCGCACTGATCAGACATCAGTGTGTGTTTTGTGCATGATGGATGAACACAAACACCACGACATTGTCCCGGCTGGAACTGAGAGGTCTGAGAAACAAGTATGTGATACCCAGTCAGGGATTTGAATTATTGTTAAGGGGTTGACATGAACACAACAAATAAATCATCTGCAGTGTTATCATCCTTTACTGATGCCACCTTTATGTCCTTTCCCTTGATAGAAACAACTTGGTTCCACACTGCACAAATCTCAACAAAGGATTGACCAGAGAATTAAAAAGTGGCAAGATCTCCGACAATCTGTTGAAGCAGTTAAAGTAAGTACAACATTTTCTCACTCAAGTCACACCTTTCTAAACATTGCACTATGTTGTAAACAAAACATCAAGGTTTTATCTGCTTTCCATCCATATTTTAACAAACCTTCCTCTCTGTCTTATGTATCTCGTCAGCACTCTGCTCAAACAGTCCTGGAGGAGAACGAGCGGATCTTCACGGAACTTCTGCTCTCCATTGAAAGGAAGTACAATGAGGTCAAGGAGATGATCCGCTCCCATGAAAAGAGCACTGTGACCCGGGCCGAGATATTGGTGGACCGCCTGGAGGAGGAGATCACTCTGCTGAAGAAGAGACACAACGACTTGGAGAAGCTCTCACACACAGATGATCACATACACTTTCTACAGGTGAAGCTCATCTGCACTGAGGTGCCCAAATAAAACCATGAATGGGTATATTAGTATCATGCAATACTTAAGCTATTTACCAGGTGTCTCCTCTCTGATCTCTATTCTCCTATTTTTTTTTACTAGAGCTGGCAGTCTCTGTCAGGCCCCTCAGGATACGAAGACCTCAACAACATCAGTGTCGCTCCCTATTACTCCTTTGAAGCTACCAAGAGGGCCATTGCTGTGCTGAAATTACAAGTAGAAGAAGTCAGCAAGATAGAAATGAGCAAAATCTCAGGAGCAGGTGGACAGATTTGTCTTTCTTTACCCCAAATGGGATCTCTCTCCAGCAGGGTTTCTGGAGTGTCTTTTAGTCAGCCTTTGCTTATGCTGTCATGTTTTTTTTTTTTTAATCTGTCCTCCCAGTGAAGGAAGTTTACATCACGCAAGAGGCTGAGGCAAAGACAAGGAGAGAATCGACTCTGAGGGAAGAACCAAAGAAAAGAGAAGAACAAAAGACAAGAGAAGAACCAGAAACAAGACAGGATTTCTTGAAATGTAAGTTAAAAGATGAATTTCAGCAGCCTCCCTTCTATCTGTTGTGAAGTTTTTAGCACCAGCCTGGCAGGGCTACATGGAAACCATAAATCTCCACTCCTGTTCCAACATTATGTAATGTCTAGGCTTGAAAAGTGTTAGTCTCCTTTACAAGGAACACCTCCATGCCTAACAATGGGATGTAGAGACTCTGTGGTGACCAGACTGAAACTCACCTGGAAGGCATGAGGCTTGCAGAACTGGTTTGAGAAAACATACAGATCAGTATTGAGCAAACATGGGTGTTCCTGCTTTCACCTGTGGAAAACATTTTAACATGCTGATTCACGGGAGCCACAAAACACATTTGTTGTACATTGTAATAGTAAAGTATGTATTTGTGCAAGATGATAAAGAAAAGAGAGGCAGTTCAACTTCAATGTCAAATTAGGGCTTATACGATTAAAAAAAAAAGCACCACAGACTCATTGAAACACCAAATCTGATGTTCGAAAAATGTCAACACACATGGTAACATTTAAGTAACAGCACAAATAAGACTGATATTTAATATTTTTCTGCTGTGTTTAGACTCTTGCCAGTTGATTCTGGATGTCAACAGTATCCACCCAAACCTTCACCTCTCCGAGGGTAACAGAACAGCCACGATGAAGAACGAACCCAAGGACTACCCTGCCCACCCAGACCGATTCGACCACTGGCAGCAGGTGAGAAATTACATCTTACTCGAGGTAGAAGTAGACCTCAATTATATTTTGTGGAATCATGTTTTTTTTTCTTCTTTCTTGTGTTAACTGTTATTTATTGAAAACTGCTAACCAAATCTAGTCTTTAGTATTAGTCTCTCAATATTAATAAGTTATCCTTATCATAAAAGTGCTTTTAGTTTCTCAGCAGAAGCCATGCAAATATCATGTAACCTGCTTTGTTTACTAATCTCCATTCCCTTCCAGGTGTTGTGCAGAGACAGTGTGACTGGGACTCGTTGTTACTGGGAGGTGAACTGGAAGGGAACGGAGATAGACGTGGCCGTTACCTACAGGGGAATCCGGCGTAAAGGAAACACCAATGATTGCAGCCTGGGCTGGAACGACAAGTCCTGGAGTTTGTACTGCTCTGACTCCAAGTTCTCCTTTGTGCATAACAATAAAAGCAAAGACATCCCAGCACCGATGTCATCTCGTATTGGCGTCTACTTGGATTATGCAGCAGGAACACTTGCCTTTTACAGTGTCTCTGAAAGCATGCGTCTCCTGCACAAGGTCCAGACTACATTTACAGAGCCCCTCTACCCTGCATTCAGTGTGTGGGGCTTTGGTACGAGTGTAAGACTGTAGGAGAGCTGCCACAGCAGTTGTGATTTGGTTCATACACAATATTCTCAATATCGCTGTGAAATTTGATTAATTCTTGTTTGTTTCACTTCTTGCAACAAGTTTTTCCTGTAGCCTACTGTTATATGAGCTTTAATAACTGTTTGTTGTTTTTGAGGGAAATGAAGACACAATTAAATGTATAATTTATAGGTAGAACAAAATTGAAATGATTCAGTACGCTGTTGTTTTCCTAATATTTTCTAGCTTTTTCCTTATGTTGAAGGATGTTATATTTCCATCACTGTTATAAATGTTGTCTGTCAAATTAAATCATAGTTTCTTAAACCCCTATGTTGTTAGTTATTTATTTGACATTTTAAATATTAATTTACACATGATAGCTGTCCCTGATCCTGTTAAAAACACATCACATGGAAAGAAGTTCAGCATTTACTGGAGATGGAATTGAGGTTGTTGATGTTAGTTTATTCATTCAGTACTCAGTGGGGTCCCTGTTCTGGGACCAGGCTTTGTACCAGGCGGCCTCTCCAGTGAAAAGGCTGCCTACTGCTGTGACTAAAATGAATGTTGCATTTGTTGTGCTTCATCTCTGCTGCATCCAATTTGTATCTGAATATGGTGATGCTTTTTTGGGTGGACTTTTCAAAAACCTGCCTATAGGGCTTACAGGGTTGATACAGTAAATCTGAAAATTCTCCTCTACTACCTAGACCCAATGGTGGCCAAGAAAAACCTGGATACTTCAAACATCAAATATATTCTCTGTCGCAAGATTTTGAGCTTGTTCAAAGTTTGAAAATCAGTAGGTGATTGAGACATTTCACTGTTTAACAGCTATTTGAACAGCTATTAGGAATACTTTATTGATCTCCAAAGGGAAATATGGTTATTTAGCAGTTGGTTACATTCTAGTATAGAAATAGATAGCATAAAGAAATGATAAGAAATGTGAAATTAAGAAAAATAACAAACATGTAAGAATACGAGTATTTTAGGGGCAAAATAAAACAAGTAGAAAAATATGAAAAAATATGTGTGTGTAAGTGTTTTGAATCATAATAAAACATACATCGAGGTGTGAAAATAATGCTGAAGAATATGATCAACAAATACATTTGATTGCCAGGATGGTATAAATTAGAAATATTAGTTGAAATTCTTAACAGTGCAGTATAAATATAGTATAGTATAAATATAGAGCAGAGTAAATACTACACTATTTTGATATCATTTTGAAGTAGGGTTAGCTTTTATTTGATTCATTTAAATACGGAGTATTTTTGATCAGTCATTGCCCGTAAATTGGTCCATATGATATTGTCACACTGAATGATCTCGAGGTACACGTGGAGACACATTAGTAAGTTAAAGCTCCAGAGGGCAGCAGAAACAAGTCTTTTCAACATAGAGGACGGACTGGCTTTAATTCTCTTTTTCTCTCTGCGTGTGTCACTACAAAAGGTTCTTGTTTATTGACTTTACTGGGAGAGAGACGAAAAATGATCCCGCATAATCAGCCGGGAGAAGAAAACCACGAAAAGAAAAAGCGTGGATTTTGTGTGAAGCATACCGGAAGTTGTTTCAGATAAGTGTTGAGAATAAACAGTGGCGTTGCTAGGAAACAGACACGTTCCTCGTGTATTGTTGTCCCAGGATCTTAAAGTGAAACTCGGACTAAAGACCACATTAAGATTGTTGAAATGAGCTACAAGCATTTCATTTGAAAACAGCATTTACATATGTAAGTTGAAAATATAAACACAGTTTTCTCAAAATGACTTTCTCCACATCAGTAGCACTTACACTAATATTTCCAGGCTTATTCCAATTCTTAAGGTAGCCTTTATGCAAAGGGAACATCATTCATAGCCTGATTTATACAACATTTTATAAATACTAACCTTTGGTAAATACACACAATTAAAATAGCAGTAAAGTAAACACCCAGCCTATGTGTGTACAGTATTTTGGGCGTTTTTATTTGAAAGCGTTTCCAGCAGTTTCTGGCCTTCAGATTCTCATGTTTGAAGCTGCCACACATTGTTTGTAAAATATTATGTTAATAATATATTATTCTATTTATTCTATTTGTTTGGTAGTTTTACAGGGACAGTGCACAAATATAAAACATTGTTGTAAATTGCACCAGAGTTAGCCAATAGGCTATTTTTCATCTGTAGTCATTGCACAGGTGTTACAGAGTCACCCTAGATAGGTAGATAGATAGATAGATAGATAGATAGATAGATAGATAGATAGATAGATAATAGATAGATAGATAGATAGATAGATAGATAGATAGATAGATAGATAGATAGATAGATAGATATATAATAGATAGATAGATAGATAGATAATAGATAGATAGATAGATAGATAGATAGATAGATAGATAGATAGATAGATAGATAGATAGATAGATAATAGATAGATAGATAGATAGATAGATAGATAGATAGATAGATAGATAGATAGATAGATAATTTATTAATCCCACAAGGGGACATTTTTTCACTACAGCAGCACTCCTAAAAAGGAATACAATATTAAAACGTATTGTAAAAGCATTTTACATCATTTATAAGCATGCAAAGCAAAATTAAAAAGAAGAATATTAAGTTAAAAAAAATTGCTAGCTACTAATAAAGACAGGCAAAACCATGAAATGGGAGTTATTATTAGAAATGTAGAGGAAATAGGACCACATTGTGCTGCACAGTTAAGACACCAACTAAAACATGCAATGCAGAAGCTCAAATTTAAGAAGCTCGTGCAGTCTGTAAAATACATCTGTCGGAGCATAATAAAAGCAACGCCACAAAATAGACCGCGCAAACAGGTAGATGCTCACGTGTTATCTTAAAATGATAACATAAACGACTAGATGTTTGTAGCTCGGACCTGGGGGGTTTTATAGCTTCGTTGCCGCCAACCCGCCCCCTCGTGCGCAAACCCAACGTGGGCGGAGTCAAACAGCTGGATACTCCAGAGTGTCTCGTGGCGGCCAAACAGCAGCGAGACAGACTGCCGTGAGCGCGAGCCTCCTCCTCCTCCTCCTCCTCTCCCCCCCACTCATTCCACAGCGAAAAACGACCACAACCGGGAAGCGCTCGGGAAAGAATATCTAGTACTTGATATAAAAGTAAGGCTACATCGCGGTTGCGTTTGGGGCCACCGGAGTAGAGGAGGACACCTTCGGCGTACTCAAAAGTTTCCAAACAAAACCGCACAAACTTGCGAGCTAAAAAGGAGGCAGAAGGTGAGTGGACGCAGATTTGGTTTTGATGCTCGTCGTTGTTGCTAACAAGGAGGGTGAAGGTGAACAAGAGAGACCCTTCAAGCTTATTTAAGTCAACCGTGAGTGACTGCACCAGTCCCTCACATGATCAAAACTCTTGAAGCAAATGATTCTTGGTTAAATCAAGAAAAATAGAAAAAAAAAAAAAAAAAAAAAATTCACAAAGTATTAAAGTGATATTTTACTGGATAGTATTTGTTTACAATTTACCCACAATACATACTCATCATCATGCATGAAGCTGCTGTGAGCATCGCAACCCTGACTGCACATTATTACTCCCAACTGTCAATGATGATTAACTTCTGATTAGGAGGTGAATTTTTCTGACAGAAACTCACTGCCCCACTCTCCTTTCATTCACCAGCTCAAAGGGCACATCTGTCCCAACTACCATACCTCCATCTTCAGGGAAATGATTAAGTCGGTGGCAATGCATATGTCAGGCACGCTCAGTTAAATGTTACTGGAGCAGATATCGCTCGGCTGGCCGAAGAGGAAAAAGAAGAAAGGGGCTGTTCAAGGTGCTGGAAGATGTCTCTCTGGATGATACTGCCTGTTAGCCTCCCAGTCCTGACCATCACTGGGATATGGGTTGTGTAAGTGTTACACTTCTTTGACAGCAAAAATAATTTGTGAAATCCTAATTCTATATAACTATAAGCCAAGTGTGTCTTCAAGTCAGCTGAGATTCAAGTGCTTTGGCAGCGAGTAGAGATGCTCAAGTTGATCTCATGTCAAGGATGATATATAGCTTATGATCTTGGAGCATAATAGGATTTTGTGATGTAAAAGTGCCTGCCAATACAGTATCCCCTGTAAAACGTGTAAGAAACATTACTTTCCATTGGAACATGTAATTTTGGCATTTCTTTTTGCAGTCTCTGACATTTAGACATTTATTTGGTCATTAGAACTGCTTGTTTTAAATGCCACCAGGCACAAACAAATACTCTACCCCAGCAGATTTACAACATACCCAAAGCTTCTTTTTTTTTTAACTAATGAAATAAATATTAAACAGAGCTGAACAGAAACAATAAAAAAAAAAAAATCAGTGCAGCAAAATCACATTGTATCCATGTGCATTAGTGTAAGATAGCAAATTTGAGCCACTATATCGTTGTATGTTAATTATTTTGTTGCTTAATAGACCCATAAAGAACAGTTTTAAACATTAGTTTTGCCTGCAAAGCCATTGACCAATTACAGTTGTTTTCAGATTGTCATGTTTGTTTTGATAACAATTTAGAAAACATATAATTTAGGTATACTGTATACCATAAAGTAGGTGAAATAAATAATAAATATTGTCATCATAAAAATGATATTTTTGACATTATTTATCTCAAAATAGACACAGTGATCCCCAGGCAATAATCCAATGAATTACAAATTTATTGTTTATATTAAACATAAAGCTTTTGATACCTTCACCTCTGCTGCCCCCAGGAGAGCAACACTGCATATTTATCCTGAATTCCTGGGAGCCATGGCAATTGCATGTGGATTAACTCTCTCCAGGAAGGATCTGGGATTATCACCCCTCTCTTAAAAGTGAGACATGCAGGTTTGAAGTGCAGCTTAATTATCTGCAGTACAGTATCTGAGCAGATGTACCGCAGAGAAAAGAACGAGCTGACAGCTCTCCTCTCGGTTCTGTTATTACTTTGAGAGGAGGAATGCAAACTCCCAATGGGAGACAGACAGATGGCCCGAATCCAAATGGTCGTAGTTCTGAATCTAGGCTATGTGCTACGTCGATGATGAGATGTACGGGGACTAAGCAGTCTAATCAGATGCCAAAGCAGAGATCTTGTACGCTAATTCGTGTTTGTGAATGTTGCTACTTCCCAGTCCAATCAGGAGTTTGTATCCAGGTGTACTGATTGAATGGTGATGGACTTCCTGTCTGGTTTCCTGTAGTTTCAGAATGTAAAAGTTAGTGCCAGCATTGCCCTTTTCTTTCTAGTGTTTCTGAGGTAGAAAGCTGATCTGACGTACGGTGCCAAACGCTGCTGACTGGCATCCCCTTTAAACCAATTTCCTTCCTGTTACCTTGACAAGGGCGCCTTGTTTTCAGACTAGTGGAATGTCGAAGGATGTGACATGTTGCATAACTCCTCCTTTCAGTGAGTGGGTGGGAGAAAGGTAAATACTGGAAGTGGGTAATAGAGAGCGTAAGCAGAATTTTCACTCGGCATCTGGTAACCATGTCCAGAGTAAGAAAGTGTGGATCCAGGCTTGTGCCCACCCAAGAGTATCGGCTTAGATTCATCTCCTGACCTTTTATGAGTTAAGTAATGCGTTTGGTTACACGATACCCATAGGCTGTTCTTCTTGCCATTCAGATTGGAAATTGTTATTTAAGAACATATTTTGCTTCCAGTTTAAAAAAAAACCCTCAGATTTATGTGCCTCAGCAACCACCCAGAGAAGCAACTGGAGTCTTGCTTATACTGCTACAGCTTATCCATATTTTATGCATCCCATCCTTTCCTGGGGTTATTTTTGCACAGCTTTTGGGAATTTTCACTGTACAAACTGGGATTTTTCCATTAACGTCTTTCCTATATGTTCCTTGTTCAGTCCTAAAAAAACAAAAACAAAACATGGTCCGTCCCATGTATAATATTGCTCACAGGCATGCAATTACAGTTTACAACTACTGCTGGGCTTTGATAGAGGGCTAATTATATAAACAAACCTATTATTACTCAACCTCCTCCAAGCACATAATGCGCTGGTTTAGTTCCACATACAGCTAAAAAAGCCCACTTTATTTAGAAATGTCCCAACGCTGCACTGGTACTATTTTAACTTTGGAAAAATGTGCCTCAGAAGTGGAGGAAAATTTAACAACTTCATCTGGCCATACTTGCTTTTCCTATGTTTTTCTAATGAGGTCTCTTGGTATCCCTCTACCCTTTTGGCAAGTTTGTTTGTTTTTTGTCTTGTAGTGCAGTTAAACGACTCGGAGCTGGAAATCTGGCAGTCCTCTACCTGACAGCCATATCCCACCTCACTCTTGTGGGCTTCCTTTGGTGCCGTCTGGCTTATGACTTTCACATGTTGATTCACAAAGCTTAATACCTGCCAATAACTAGCCAACCAAGTGTTGACAGCCTCTACAGCAGGCAGTCAGTACCAGATGTGCACTTTACAAATCACATGTTGTGTTAGAAAGCCACTTGCAAAAGAGACATCACTTGTAGAGATGAACAAGGAACTCGCAAACAGATGCTCTATAATGTTGATTTTCTTACAGCAGCTCTTGGATTGGCATCAAATGTATCAGAAGTGACGAGCGAGATTGTAGTCGTAGTAATGATTGTTGTTTAGTTAGATGCTTGATGTCCAGTAAATCCTGCCCTGATGCTTTTGTGTGTGTGTTCACACGTGTGACTCGGTGCTTGTTAGTGACTTCTGGGTGTCAGGTGTGTGTGTGTGTGTCTCTCTGTCCTTTTAAAGATTGGTTTGTGAGTAGGATACCATCGAGCTTGGAAACAGTCCTCATTGCTGCTTGACCTCTCACTGAACTATGACTGCTTTCACAAATCAGGACAAATGGTGTCACAGTCTGACGCTGCCTGTCTCTCTTCCCATCTTTTCTTGGCCGTTTTTATCAGTGTGTGTGAATAACAGGAGCATAATGTGAGTTACTATTTTTTTTCCCTGCGTGTCACTTTTCCCCCTTTTCTCATGTCTACCTAGAATTATGGATAAAATGATCACACATCATTGTATCATCTTTGCTGGTTATAGTTGGAACTGAAAAACATGTAACACGTAAACACTCGGACTGTACCACCTCTTCATAATGAGCAGTGCAACCAACCATAAAAGGCAGATGTCTGCATTTTTGTGTCATTTTTATGTGCTGTTGTATTAGACTTGGACAAGTATGGACAAAGCAGCAGGCACGGTTGAGCTGCACATGTTGCTGCTGGGGAGCTTACAATGATAATTAATGCGTTCTGATTCTAATTCTGAAATAATCAAGGGCCTCACACTGAAGCCCCACGACGGCGATTTCTAAAAGTGAGCTGTTTACTGGTGCTTCAAGAGCCCAAAACATCTCGATTACTGGTAGAAACAGCCCCTTCAACATCATTGAGTTACTGAAAATGGTCTGTTCAATTATTTAGTTAATTAAAAGTGTTTGTGGGCAGAAAATAATCACAACCTCAGGCATAATGACACAAGTAATCATTGTCGCGTAACTGAGGGCTTACTTGCATGATAGTTTTCATTTATAACCTGAGTTTTGAGGCCAATACTGATCTCAGTATTTGGAGGTTTAAATAATACATAAACAAACTAGTTAAATAAATGAATTAAACAGCAATTCTGATAAAGATCCTGCATATTTGTTTTTGGACCAGCAGGGACAACCCTATAAACACAAATGACTCAATGAGTGATAACGTTACACAATTTGGCAGCAAAATGCAGCAACTTCCTATTTTCATTCCAAATTAAAAGCTTTCTAGCCTTTCATACATGATTAAGCCACGTATTAGGTTTTTACCTTGTCTTGTTGTTTAATGAACAGTCGGACCTGAAATTGAACTCTAAATTGTTCACTGCCTACTGATGGATGTTATGGTGATATTGTTTCTAAATTATATCAAACCTGGTGTAGCATTTTTGTATGTCAGCCAACATGTACACTGATATACGTGCCTGGGTTAGTTCATCGGTTTGAATTGATTACTGTCGGTCTCAAATATATCACACATCCACAGCTTCCTAAGAGCTTCTTAATTCATATCCATTAAGAGCATGATGGCTATAAAACCAGCATTAAGAACAATGTACAAAACTGTTATCAGCTTGCAGCATACAGCTTCTAACTTTTGATCTTTTGGTTAATGACCTGTCTGTGGATGTGGCTGGTCAGTGACCTGACCAAAAATAAACACTGTAGATAGATTTCAGTATGAGTCGTAACAGTCTGACAAACACAAACCAGTCTTTTTCTCTCTTTGGCCCTTTAAGTCCCAGATAGAGTGATAAGGAATGATGTCAGGTCACCTGCTTTCGCAGGTTGAACAGGTGCAACTCAGTTGTAGGTCAGAGTGCCTCGATTTGAGTGTTTGGAGGTCACTGTTGTCTTTTATTTAATTAAAAGACTGATATAGGTGATTTGAAGAAAGATGAATTATGACATTTTAATAATGAAATTTTAGCTTGAGGTCTTGGGAGCTAATGCAAAACCATCACCGTAAATAAACAACCAACTGCACTACAAATATAAGATAATAAAAATCATGTTTTCTGACTATTACCTTGGACAACTCTGTGTTATCCCCGACCCTGACTGCTAGGAACCTTGGCGTGACACTCGACAGTCAACTCTCCCTTACTGCCAACATCACTGCAACGACACGTTCCTGTAGATACATGCTGCACAACATCAGGAGAATACGTCCTCTTCTCATTCAGAAGGCGGCGCAGGTTCTGGTCCAGGTTCTGGTCCAGGCTCTGGTCCAGGCTCTGGTCCAGGCTCTGGTCCAGGTTCTGGTCCAGGTTCTGGTCATCTCACGTCTAGACTACTGTAACTCCCTCCTGGCAGGTCTACCTGTTAGCGCCATCCGACCTCTGCAGCTCATCCAGAATGCCGCAGTTCGACTGGTCTTTAACCTCCCGAAATTCATTTGCACTCCGCTCCCTTCACTGGTTACCAGTAGCCGCCCGCACCCGTTTCAAAACATTGGCACTTGCGTACCGTGCTGTGAACAGATCGGGTCCAGTGTACATCCAGGACATGGTCCAACCTTACGTCCCCGCCCGCTCCCTCTGCTCTGCTTCTACTAATCGGCTTGTTGCTCCCTCACTGCGAGCTAAACACTCTACAAAATCACAACTGTTTGCTGTCTTGGCTCCTAAATGGTGGAATGAGCTCCCCAACGACATCAGGACAGCGGAAACTCTGTACATCTTCCGCCGCAAACTAAAAACACACCTCTTCAGACTTTACCTTGAACAGTAGAACTTTAGTAGCGCTTAAAATGGCACTTACTGATAGCATTTTGTAGTTTGGCTTTCTTGAAGAAATTGTATTTTCTTGATTCCTGTTGTTCTGGGTTTTGTACCCTCATTGTTGAAATGCACTTATTGTAAGTCGCTTTGGATAAAAGCGTCCGCTAAATGAAATGTAATGTAATGTGTTCAGACATGACGAATAACTTGTTGACTTTTTGCTTATCGGATTTAGGCTGCAAACAAACTACACTTGTTTTTCTTGGTTTTGGTCAGGATGTACACCCGCACAGATATTATGTGTCCTCGCAATCTCGAGCTGTTTCTTTTTACGTGACAGCTCACTGTGGGGTCACAGTGACATCAGCATACTGTGTTGGCAGGGCATTCCTCGCTGCTTGTCGCTTGAATTTTGGTGATTTAAAAATACTTTTTTCTTCTAAATTGTTACGGATTGACAGTCGCAGTGCCTTTCATTTTGTCTAATCATACGGTCTCCCTTTTAGGTACGCCATGGCCCTGTACAACCAGCATGTCTGCCCTGTGGATAACTGGTACGTTGCATAATCTGTTCTTCATCATACCTCTGCTGATCCCCACACATTCCCTGCAATCAATTTTTTGTCTTTAAGTGTTGGAGTTATTCTGTGGTGACTTACCTCACAAACGTTCGAGAGACTCACCAAAATCTGCTCACCTCAACTAAAAGAATAAACTGCAGAAAATGATCACAGCTCTAAACTGTTATTCAACATTTGTTATTGTTCTCGGTTAATGTCCTGTTATTGAGTGACTTTCTGTTCCTCTGGATGCTGGGTTTGTTTTGGACAAGCTGAGGTTAATCTCTACCAGCAGAGCTACTATTTGATGTCAGTGGTTTTCTGCCACTTTGACTCACCAATACAATAAAACAAAAGAAAACCTTTTTGCAACCTCACTGTTCCTGTAATGTTATGTAAAGACTGAAAATGTTCATTAAACCACACATTGGATATTTAGACCTGAAATTCGTAGGACTTGCAATCCTAATCAGAAATATGTCGGCGCTTTTAATTTTGTTAGTTGGTGATTATTTCCAGTAGGATTGAAGATTTAATGCTTCTACAATTTAAGTTACGTGTGATTTTGCTTCATATGTGCCTTTTTTTTTAACATTTACCTTTGCTCTGCCCTGTTTGTGTGCGTGCTTGCATGTTTGGTGCACGTTGGTATCCCAGGTTGTACAACCAGTCATGTGAAGAGGAGCTGTATTTGCAGAGCGGGCCATCCTTGTGCTGCACGCTAGACAATGTACCTCTCATCAGGTCAGTGACACTCGCCCCCTGAACCGTCCAACCCTACTTCTCCGCTCTCTCTTTGTCTCTGTTGATTAAAAACAGGAATACTGCCCCATTGTTTTACATGACCCCTGTCGGCACGTTGTTGATAAAAAGCGAGTGAGCTTGAAGGAGACATTTCTCCTGTGTGTGTGCATTCTGAAAATAACTTGTGGCTGAAATATCCTGCCTGCCACCGTGGCAGTTCAGAGGCAAAACACGGGTTTGGGCTTAACCATGTAAACACACACACTCACACTCACAGAGGAGTCGGCTTACATTTGGGAGGAAATCAAGACACTCTTGCTCCTTTGTTTAGCTTTTTGGCTTCCAGAGCTTTCAACATCAAAGGCCAGTTGTAGCACGTAAATACTGTGTTTGCATACAAAAAAAAAAAAAAATCGCCAGAAAAATCCAACCAAATCACTGCTTATGTTTTCCTCTTATTACAGATGACATATAAGGCTGCTATATCCAGTTTCTCTGTTAATCCGCAGCTACAGATTAACAGAGGAACATGTCTGAATATTTCAAAAAGGTGATCTTTAACATTGCACTGCTGGTTGTGCTGCTGTTACTCAATCAGTTGAAGTTGTGAAAGAGGAAGAGATGTACATTTTGAATCTATTTAATTTTGTGCTGCAAAAGCTAAATACATCAAAGAATTGTTTAAAAGTCATCAGTGCGGGTATTAGTCTCATGAATTATACATTTTCATCTATGTACTGAAGAATGTGAGTGTGACTGCAGTCAGCTGAGAAGGCTTTGGCTTTGTAGGCAGCAGGGGCTCGGGCACGGACAGCCAGAGTTGACTGTCTCCTGGCTTCCCCTCCTACAAACATTTACCATTCCTAAAGAGGCAGTAGGTGAAAAGTCAAAAGACTTGACGATGAGATGTGAGGGGTCCTGGCTCTGCCAGTCGATATTGCGCAGTGTAAAGGATGGGAGTGCAATTAGTGCTGCTGTTGCTGTGTCGAGTGCGCAGGTAGATTCACAGTGCATCTCTGATTTCTTTCTCTGTGCTCTCTCTTGCAGTAAATGTGGGACTCTTCCCCCTGAGAGCTGCTTCTTCAGCCTTATCTGCAGCACAGGTTCATTCATGGGTAAGATATACACGCACAACACACACGCACACGCACAACACACACACACACACACACACACACACACACACACACACACACACACACACACACACATACACGCGTGCACGCATCCATCACCTCAGTGGACATTACACTGACTTGCATTAAGTGCCTAGACACCTCCCTGCCTGGCCCTAACCTTAAACCAAATCTTCTTACTAAAGTGTAATAATTTACATTACGAGAACTTGATTCTTGTCCGTAAAAGGAGGGTCACAATGTGACTGTGTAAACATATTCATGTCCCCACAAGTTCATCAACCAGGAGCAAGTACAGACCCTGCATGTGGTCGCTTTGAAGAAATGAAGAGGAACAAATAAGAGTACATTTTTGCTTCAGACCAGTTTTAATACAGACTTGGACACATATGTCCAGGCACACGTTCACAGTGAGTGTGTATTTTATCAGGCACAAGGACAATATGCGTGATATAAAAAAGAAGGGAATGAGCTCCCGTGTGCTGCTCTTTCCAGTATGTCTTATGTGAGTCTACATGTACTTTTTCCTGCGTTCGCTGGTGCTTCTGACTACCCTGATCTAGTTAATGTTTCCCAGCTGTGGATTAGACTTGTTCTATGTGTGTGTGTGTGTGTGCGTGTGTGTGCGTGTGTGTGTGTGCGTGTGTGTGTGCGTGTGTGCGCGCGCGCAATCTCTCTCTCTCTCTCTCTCTCTCTCTCTCTCTCTCTCTCTCTCTCTCTCTCTCACACACACACACACACACACATGCATGTATAAAAAGCCGGAGAGAGGTTTCTTCGCCTTGTTTGTACCCATGCCTCCAGCAGTTATTTAAGGCTTGTCTGTCTCGTCTGATTGGCCGACTCTGGAACACTGCTTGTACTTTTGATTCAACAGCAATCGCTGCAAGCTGTTTACTGAGCCAAATTATAGCGCTGGTTTTTGCCTATAACAAGAATGGGAGAGCGTTTCTGTGTCGTATACGTAGTATTGTATATGGAGGTAGTGTAATGTGCGCGAGGGTAGCGACCAGGCCGTTGCATCACCGTGTGAAGTATGCTCAGTCAGCAGTGGATGTCCAGTGTGTTTGACCACTTCTGTTAGCCAACCATGACCCCTGAACCACAGCTGGTCAGTCTGTCGTGATTCTGTACATATAGTTGAAAGACAAAGAGAGTTAGGCTAAGCTTTGCACTTTAATTGTACTATTAACTAAAATGAAAGTGCATTGTTCTGCAGACAAATTAATTCAGAGTATCAGAATTGAATACAGAAATAGAGTTGGGGTTTTATCATCGTTGCTCTTCACCAAAACGATCAGAAAATGCAGCAACAGAAGAGAAGCCAGAAACCAGGGCACACTTTATAACATCCGATGCCAAGAACAAACCAAATCACGTTTGTTTAAAAGGCCAATAGCAGATGGATTAAAAAAAAACCTCATTTCTGTTTGTGTCTTCATTATGAATGTCGTTTCCACATGTCAGTTTTGGGTGACCATGATTTCAAACACAAGCTACATTTTCTGTCTAAATGGTTTCTAGTAATGGTTTAATGGGATTATAACTCGTGTGGTGCTCAATATTTGAGGCTGATATTAATATGTGGGAGGAAAAGTAAATCAGATCATCAAACTGAGACAATTACATTTTGTTATTAAGCACTCAAAAAATATGTTGACAAGCTGTTTAGTGAATTAAAGATGGAGAGAAAATAAACGTGCAGCTATTTTGAGGATGTGAATAATCAGTTTAGTTGTTTTTCAAGCCAAAATTCACTTAATTCTGCATTTTAAATGGCAATATGTGGCTGCTTTTCTTTTGTTTTTCATAATAGTAAACTGAATATATCTTGTCTTTCAATCAGACCAGATGATGAATTGTAATATGATTAGTAGCACTTATTCTTCAGTTATTCTAATTTTACAGACCAAAGAATTTATTGAGTTATTAGTTAAAAAAAAAGAAAAAGAAAGAAGCTTCTAGCTGCAGACGCACACAAACAGTGTTGATACAGATCCCCTATTTTTCATTTCGTTACTTAATACTTGGAACGTTTGATGAAAGTTGAAAAAATCTGATCGTCACTGCTCTTTGTTGGACAAACAGTGTTACAGTGACACTGTTTTAAAATGATTTCACATTGGAACAACTGCATTATATTTAAATCGGAGTCAAAAGGATCTGTGAGCATCTCTGCGGGTTTGGATGCTTCAATCTTCAGGTCGTATTGATTACGTTTACAGCTGCCTTGTGTGTTTATTTTTCTGTCACCATTCAGTCGGTGTGAACATACCATTTGTTAACACAAGTTGTATAATGAGTTATTATGGCTCTACAAAGGAAGTTAAGTTGATGTGGTATGTCGCTGTACAACAGACTATTGTAAATAATCAGTACTAAGCTTGTTAGCCTATTGATTTCTGTCTTACTTCTGAGACTGTGCCTGCGACAGTTGGCTCAGGGATTCACTCCTAACTGGGATAACATGCACTCAGTGAACTGCATGTTGCCTCATAATTATTCTTCTCCTTTTCATCCCAATTCCCACCTTTCCGCCAGTGTACACACACACTGTTTTAAAGACAATGCGTGTACTCTTTCACTGCATACCTCCTGTGAGAGAGAATGCAGCCGGGTGTTTGGGTTGAAACGTATCCCCTTGTGAGGGCGGCGGGGTTTGTTTTACTGGGAGGTGTGGTGTGGTGTGGTGTGGTGTGGTGTGGTGTGGTGTGGTGTGGTGTGGTGTGGTGTGGCATGGCTGAGGTGACTTTTGTGGGAATACGCACTGGTGTTTGTGCACTAGTATCCAGGTCTGTGCGTGCGACAGCATGGTCATGCATGCATCACAGTAAGTCCACATCGCTGTGACTCTGCATGAAAGAGAAACATTGGTGTGCATGAAACATTGTGCAAGACAGTGTGTGCGTCAGCACTCTACTTCCTCCCCTGGGCTTCCTGACTTCAGAGGAAAGGATAAGAAGGTGACTAAAGCTGGGACAGTGTTTGGGGCTGTGGCATGGCATGTTTACGTAAAATTATTCCTATTGTTGAGCTGTTAGACAGCAGCTTGTCACGACCTTCTGAGGCCAGGTGGAGTTCAGCTATTTTGCTTGTTCATCGGACATGGCACCCTTACGCTGGAGGAACCCATGACCACAGCGTAACATGCATCCTCAAAGAAAGATGCCGGACAACATCCCTGCACAAATGCGCCTCTAGAGGGCTCAAAATAAAAGACAAATGTGAAAGAAACAAGGATTTGTTTACAGACAGAAAAAAAAAAAAAAAAAATGTTCTTCCCGCTCTTTAACCTTCAGGCTGAGCTTTCATCATGTTATGGTGACTGCTAAATGCCAGCAAGTTTAAACATGCAAATTTTTTATGATGAAATAGTAATTTAGTTGAAACAGAAAAAAATCCACAGCCAGTCAGTCTGCAGCAGAGATGCTGTAATCTAATGAAATAAACTGCAGCTCACTCTCTCGTCCCTTCAGCCATACAGTATGTTCTCCACTTTAAAACGGAGCTGGAAAAAAACAAGATAGTTTCCGAGCCTGGGGACACTACTGTTTCTTTTTCCAAGATTGTAGCTGAAATCACTCTGATGCTGAAGAAACAGAAAGAAGATTACAAAAAAAAAAACAGTACACACTTAGAAATGTAGGACTAAGAGGACTTTAATAACAAAAATATATACATTCTTATGAAATTGCATGACATTACATCAGCTTTAGCTAGACGCATACATCTGTTGCATTTCCTACCTACATGTAAAAATGTTTATTTGTATGGTCTGTTAACTTTTTTATAATTAATTCTAACATTTCATTGAGCAGGTGATAAACTTGTTTTAACTTAAACAGATGGACTCAGATCAAAGTTGGTCCTATATTTACAAAAATCATATTAAAACAACCTTCAGTATGAGAGAAAAACACAGAACATGACGTGTGCAAAATCTGTAAAATGTATAGATATCTAAGAGTGTAGATGCGATGCTAACGCTATCTGAAAAGAAGCTTTGTGACAGAATTGTCACAAAATCGTTTAATGTTAATTAAAACATCTTTCTTTTATTATTTTTTATACCTTAGACATTACTTTTGTAAACAATAATGATACCAATATGTGAAGTATGGTTCTAGTTTATTTTACTTCAGATTTTACTGGTTTGTTTTTTAAATTTTTTTCATATTTACTTCAGAGCATCTTGGTTTTTGTGATTCTTATGTGATTTGACTTGTAACAGTGCAGTTTCATAAAGTGCTCTTTCTATCATCTATCTACCTAAAAATTGTATTGCAGGCTGATGGAGATCAATTTTAGCCTCTGTAACTCTGGTATTTTGGTTGTATACCTTTCCTTCCTGATATGTAACCATAATTTGTTCTTATCTCGGGCAAAAAAAAACCTGAAGCAGCTGAATTGTTATTGTAAAAAAATATCAACAATGTGAAATGTGTGTAAAGGGTTTGTTTAATACTGCTGCAGAAAAAGCTTCAGTGAGAACAAGAGCAGTCTGAGAGTGAGTAATCGTTTGTGTGTTGTGGAGTGAGGTTGTGGTCAGGTTATGAAATGTGTCTGGTCATTGAGACGCTGGCTCGGAGCCAGACGGGCTACAACATGTCCAAGTCCTGACTAATTGAGACGGAGCTTGACATTGTTCCATGTTTCTTTCCTTTCCGTAACCACGGTTTCCATTTTTATTCACTGTTGGCAGCACATACTTCTTCTGAAACCCCTCCTCTTACTCAGAGCTGGTGACGGAGCTAACACAACAGTTTAGTCTCTGAGACAATATATGAGCTTCAGGTCAAGACATGAGGGGCTCCTTGTCCCCCCTCCCCCTGTGCCCCGCTTTTCACCAAACCCAGTCAACCTTCATCAAGGAGCAGCCGTGAGGAGCTAACAAAGAGAAACCAGGCGGTGGTCAGCTCCTCAGTGCTCCAACAATGCACCCAGTCAGAACCTATTAGCACATCAGCACTCATCTGTCCCAAATACTGTACTTCGTTTCTCTTCACCTTTTAATTTTATGCAACCCCCACACCAAACTATCTTTCTCACTTCCCCGCCGTCCCTTGCCTCTCGTAGTTTCACTTGTTAAAACTTCCTGTAATTTGAAATTAGCCCGCAGGGAATTCTTGTGTTTCTTGGCTTACTGAGGTGTGTGAGTGTTTGCATTAAAGTGAAGCCAGGCACGGTGTATGGTGCTCGTCCAAAATAAGCAAAATGAGACAGTTTCTCCCTTTCTTTAAAGGACTTTCCTCTACCTCTGGCACAGTGTTTTCATTTATATAACCGACTCTTCTTTTCTTTTTTTTTTTGTCTCTTTTTGTAGTTATGGCGATTGTGCTGCTCCGCTATGCCCACGTCATTGAGAAGCACCAGAACTGTGTTCTCAACACGGCGAGTCTCTGCACAGGCTGGATCTGTGCCGCTGGACTCATCATGGTGGGCAACTTCCAGGTAAGTTGTTCCATTTTAAAAACATGTTTGTGTGTCCATACATGCATATGAGATCCTGATAGACCCGGAAGTATAAATTAGAACTTTAACTAACTGTTAAACATGATTTGTCACTTTTTGTGATCTTCCATCTTCATATTAATTTCGTTTCAGGATCTTATAATCTGCATATTTCACAATTTTCTGTTGTTTTAAAGACCAAATGGTTAATCAAGAAAATCATCTGCAGATATATTGATGATGAAAATAACCATTAACACAACCACATTTCACTGGAAAGCCTCAGTGTTTCTCAATGATACTCTGGCGTGGGAACATTACTCTGTTTCTTCTTTTCTTTTTAATCTTGGTCTAATCTTGCTCCTCTTCCTCATCTCTGTCAGGAACACAACTCGTATTGCAGAGTAAATATACGCAGTTTGTTAACTTCTGTTCTACCTTCATAGCATAGACACTGTACGGTACTTCGTCTTCGGTGAAAAAACTTCAAGTGAAGGAGCATAACTTCAATTCCTTTGTTGTATATATTTGTTTTTTAGGAAAGAATTTCTTGATATCTAAATATTTGGAGCTCTGGATGGACGCCGTGTGTGTGTGTGTGTGTGTGTGTGTGTGTGTGTGTGTGTGTGTGTGTGTGTGTGTGTGTGTGTGTGTGTGTGTGTGTGTGTGTGTGTGTGTGTGTGTGTCAAATCTGTCGGGACCCACCTCACTTCTGGGGACAAAAAGCAAGTACTCAAAAGCTCAAAATGTAAATAATTAAATTTCATGGTTTAAGTTTAGCAAGGAGTGGTTATGATTATTTCTCCAGGAAATGAATTTCATATCAGTGCGGTGTCTTCTGAAGGGATGTGCGTGTGATTCTTTATAAGATCCAAAGAGATACAGTGCAGAGTGAGCAGCCATAAGTCGCTCTAATGAGTCATCCTTGGAATCTAGAAATAGGAATTTGGGAGGGAGACTTTACAGATGAAATAGACACAGTTTGGTTTCTTATGAAAGGCTGGACACTTCCATGACCGCTTGTTGTAACACTGGGTTTGTCCTTCAACTTTAAAAGCTTGTCAAATAGTAGAACGTTAATGGGAAGTAACTGAAGAAAGACAGGAATACATGTGACGTACGTGACCACTTCAGTTTTTGATGCCGACTCCAAAATAAATGCAGCAGTAAAAATGTATATTCTGAATCAAGGTAATTTTTTTTATTTTTTTTATTTTTTTTATTTAGAAGTAGTGACAACAAATATTTCCACTGTCATTTATGTTCACCCTACAGCTTAATGATGTGCAGCTTATTGTCTTTTGTTGAAACATGAGTGGATGCCTGTTGAATAGCCGGTGCTCCTTCATATTGGACTGCTCTTGATTCTGTGTGTCAGGTGTGGTGAAGATGCAGGATCGACTAAATGTTCTCTACTGATGGCATGACATCTCATTTAAACTATGTATGCCTGAAGGGCACTGTGTGACGGAGAACAATCGTCTGACAGCGGTGTGCGGAGCAGATGTGGCAGTTTGTGTGAGTGTAAGAAGGTCGTCTCTTCCCGCTTCTCCTCCGAGCTCTGCAGAAGTGGGAGGAATTTTACAGGAAGAGCCAGGGGGAAGTGAGTCATCAAGTCTGGCCACGCATGGAAAGGAGCTGGGCAAACAGGGTGTGTGCAGCAGAGGCCCCATCTATAACCAATCGCAGCCCGGTTCCTTGCCGCTCGGTCACAGACTGCCCTCACTAAGTAATACAGACGACATCGATTGTAAATCAACTGTGGAAACCACATTAAAGAATGGAAATCCGGCGGGAAAATTATGAGAAGGCCCACATTTTCCGTCTCATAAACATGTGGATTCAAGATCCACAGACACACCCAACAAACAAGGAGAAAACAGCAGGCGTCTGACGGCAAAGATCTGACCCCAGCTGATCAAAGTGAGTGAAAGCACCGGAAACACACCGCATGGCAGCGCACTCTGCAGCCTCTTGTCGACTACCTCCGTTCGTATCCGTGTGTTACATAAGGCTTTGGCAGCACCGACGTGGTGTGGCCGCTGGGGCTTTTCCTGTCAGGCGGGCTGATGATTTGGGCAGAGAGGCACTCGAGTGGATGATGGAGAAGCGCATTGCTGCCACACAGAGGGCCATGAGGAGAAAACGACCAGGGGAGGTGATTGGACTGCTCCTCCTACTTTGTGTTTGATGAGAAGATCGATACCACTTGTCTGTAAATTCAGCCGCTCGTCGATCTTAGTGCAAAGAGTGGAAATGGGGCTGAAGACAGCAAAATCAGCCTACCAGCGTCTGTTAATATAACCAGTTCATCTTTTACCTTTCTTTTTTCAAAATGTGGTTTCACATCTCTTGCTCAATGTCTGATTAAAGGGCTGTCATAATTGGTGGTGGTGACACTTTCTGTTGCAGACTTTGCCAGGCGTTTGGTACAGCATGTGTGGTGTAAACAGTTGGAAGTTTCACTTCGTCTCTTTTATTTATCTTTCCAGAAAGTGGAAAGTGAAGCTGAAAGGAAGCGGATCAGTCCGGCTTTTTCCCCACATGTACATCCTCACACACCTCCTGAACTTTTTTTTTTTTTTTATCACCGGAATCGTCATTCCAAAACACTATTTTTAATTGCAGCACATAATAAAACTTTTTTTTTTTAATTTTTTTTTTATTGAAGATGGCGTATCAATGATGCACACACACATCCAGAGTACCATCCCTGCACGCATTTACTTGTGACTAACTCTTCAAGAGCAAGTGTGAGCTCTGTGCGACTGCCATTACTATTCATGTATGCGGGCGAGCCGCTTGTCAGTGTCAGCCTGACGAATCTGATCTTGTTTAGTCATCGAGCTGCATTTTACGTGAGGACGAACTCCGCGGAGGGTCACATCTGAGACCTTCAAGAATGCAGCAAAGAAGACCTGACTGAATCTTTTGAAAATGCGACCGTTGCGGGAAGAAATGCTGGAGATTCGTAGCTGCAGAAAATGCCAGCGGTGACTAATGAAGCCCAGCACTGACAGAAACGTACTTTTGGAAAGAACAGATTTAGCTGTAATAAGAACTGTACAGCCCAGGCTTGTCTTCATCCTCATTTCCCTTCCCTGTGTCTCTCCTGTTTGTTACCGCACCGCTTCTGCGACCAGTTTTGTTCACTTTAAAGCTCTCTCACCCTCCATTACCTCAGTACACATCACTGAGATAGCACATGGTCCTGGCATGATGTATGGTGCGAAAACATATAGAAATTAGGGCAACAAAAGTTTACCTGACTAATGATACATGAAGCCATCAGGTAATGACTGCAGTTAGTGATAAAAATCTGGGACACCAGGCAGCACACACACACGCACACACGTACGCACACAAAGAGCAGTGTGTGGATGAAGGCTGCATTAAACAGTTGCTTGAAATTAAAAGTGAGAAGCGGGAACTTCAAATGTTTAATATTTTTACTTAAGATTATTTATCAAAACAGTGGTAGATGTCTTTCCTGTTTCCTGATCGACTGATCGATTTAACCGTTGCAGCTCTAGTGTGGAAGCTACATCAGATAGAAGGAGAAGAAGAAGGTGCCAGGAGAGCAAAGCAAATGGTTGTTTCTGCGTCTCTGTGTTGCGCTATTACCGAGTATCACGAGCAACAGACTGGCAGCACTAAAATACTCCCACTCCATATCAGTGCTGATATGATGTAGTTACAGTTGATGGAGAGGTGATGCAGTAGAAGAAATAGGGTGTTTTTGTTATTGTCGAATTTCACTATGTAAGCATAACACAAAAGCATGTGAACAAAACATTACTTTTTTTTGACAAATACCTGTGAGACCTAGTCGTGATTGACCTGTCTTTACTCCCAGCTCAGGAGATGTCACAGGCAGATCTCGGATGCCTGCTGTATGTACTTTTTATGTCTGTAAATCTTACTTTGTCACTTCTCGGATTAGCCCGCTGCACAAGAATGTTCAGTATGTACTCGCTGGGTCAATGGACAAATGGCTTAGGAGCCAAAACTAAATAACTTCTAGGCTATTGCTCTAATGATCCCTGAGAATTACTCTATGTGGAGCACAGGGACGTTGTTATTCTTGCCGGGCTTTGACCTTTCGGTATTAACCAGGAAAGCAATTCCTTCTTTAAATTAGTCTAGTCCTTAAATGTGTTTCTAGCTTTGCTTAATGCCCCATTTAATCTCTTATCTGTCCTGATCAGTACATCTGAGAGGTGTGTGTGCGTGCGTGTGCGCGTGTGTGCGTGTGTGTGTGTGGACTCTTCAGTGGGAGCTGTGGTCACATGCTCCCTGAGCAGCCCTTTTGTGTATTGTTTCTTATCGTTCTTGTGACCAGCAGGGAAAGGGAGGCGTTCTGTTGTGTCGCCTGCTGCCATTGTCTCCTCCATAAGGCCGCCGCTGGTTCTCTTATTCTTCTCTGCCTTCTGACTTAAAGGGGCTTCGAACAGATTGCTATAAAACTGAGTGTTTGTGACCCAACAGCTGGAAGCGCAAGCTGGCTGATGTTGCCCCCCCCCTCCCCTTCGGACCGCTCCCACGTGCCCTTGTCCTTTTCATTAAGTGTCACTGTCGGCCGTGAAACTGCTATTTTGTCGCGTCATCTCTCGTCTTTCCCATTTTAATATCAGCCCCGTTTCTCCCTTGCCCTCTCCTTCTCTCTCCTCTCCTCGTATGACAGGTGGATAATGCCAAGGTTCTCCACTATGTCGGAGCAGGCATTGCCTTCCCCACCAGTATGCTGTTTGTGTGCCTGCAGTCAGCGCTGACCTACCGACTGGCCAAGACCCAGGGGGAGTACAATTTGGCCCACCTCCGGCTCGGCATGACCCTGCTGGCCTTCGTAGCCTTGGTGCTCAGTATCCTCTCCAGACACTAACAGATGGCAGCCTTCGAGTCCTTTAGAGCAGCTTGACTAAGGACAGAGCCACACAGGAACTATCTCCCTCCAGTATTCAGTGTTTCAAATCCTGTCACCTGTCTTTATTGCATGTATTTTACAGCTGTACATTACAGCAGATTCAGAGATTGATAGCCTGCATGCTGTCAATCCCCTAGATCCGTTTTACACGTTATTGATGGACATAGTTTAAATGAATTGTCTGACATTTTGGGAATTATGTTTAGTCTCAAGCATGGCCTTTGGTCATTTTATCCCAACAAAAAGACTGGCAGGTTTTATTTACCTTCTCCCCCATCATTTGCCAACTTCCATGTGTCTGTGATCTTGACCAAATGGAGCCTAAAGCGCTACTTTGCACACAACCTGGCGAAGCAAAACATAAAATAAAAATAATAAAAAACAGACAGACAGACAACACTGTCATGTTGGTGCAATCCACACACGTGTCCACAGTATTTTTCTCTTTCCAAACACAAGGCAGCCAGTGTCAGAGTTTATACATCAGGTAGACCAGGCTCAGTTCCTTTTGTCTGAGTTTTAAAATGATAAAACTAAGGTTGATAGTTGCAGTGTTATGCAAGAGCAGTCAAATATGGCAGAATGGTGACCACGACTGAGACTTCCCATCATGCAGATGCGGGCTGAGACCCTCGCTCCGCTTTGCTGTTGTTTTCCTTAACCGTGTTCCCAGGTGGAGTGTTCTTCTGTCAGGAGAGCTTCGTCTTGCAACACGCCTCGGCCATCTTCGAATGGGTGTTCTGCGTCATCATCATGCTGTTTTACGGGACCTTTGCCTTCGAGTTTGCCAGCATGTCAGGAGACACCATGGTGGTGCTGGCCAGAGGAGGAGCCCTGGGACATGCTGGGAGGGCGCACAAAGTGGACACACTGGGAGCACTGGGAGCATTGGGAGCACTGGGAGCACTGGGCTCACTGGCGGGGCCCGGTCCGCACTCGCACTCGCACTCGCAACCACATCAACCTGAAAACATGTCCATACTGTAGCCAGCCGGCACAGCTCGACACCACACAGTTGCCTTGTTTATTCCTTTCGAATTCCGGTTGTTGAATGAGTTTTAATTATTCATTTCCAGCCATGTTCGCCTGAAGCTTTGAAAGGAACCAGGCCGGCGCAGCAACCGCTCACGGCGCAGCGGCTGCAGATCCGCTGCCACAGCGGAGAGCTCAGTTTCTATTGTGCTCACCTCAAGCTGTATGTCTCTAAAGAACTTGTTTGCATTTTGCACATCGCACAAGTGTAAAACCAAATTTTCTCCCAACTCAGTCATGTCGTCAGTGACAAGTAGAGGAGTGTTCTGTCAATCACATCAACCTGAGACCCTGTGAACTGTGACAGTTTGTGGCTTTTGACTGTTTCCTCTTAGGGGACTGCCATGATGCTTTCATCGCGTGTAAAGAAGCGAAGGCTGCTGGACAGCCCGGCGGACAGTATTACAGTAGTGAGGCGGAGAAGATGGTGCACAAGTGTTACAGTGAGGCTTGTTTTCCCACCAGAGAACGAATGCATGCAATAAGTTCAATGAAAGTGTCAAATAGAAGAGTATAAAGATGTTTAAGTTGTCAGTCCTGGAAACAGAATAGGGCAAGCGCTCTGCATTTTGCAATCATTTAAACCTCCCTGATATTTCCGATATGAAAAACCTTGATCCACAAATTAACGCCCAACTCTTTCCAGATACTAGCTGTTCTTTTCCCAAGCAAAGATAAGTGGACAGTAAAGCTAAAGACGCAGATATGGTTCCGAGTAGACCGTTGACCAAGACTTAAATATAAAGTGAATATTTTCAGGTGGACTTGAATGTTGTATTGTTCTTCTGACGGGTGTGAACGGAGTAACAAGTCTTCACCCTAACGGCTTCTGTCAGGTTGTTTTGTGTTCAAAAATTGCAGCTTTGAACTATGTGCCTCAAAACTGTTTTTAAAGTATCCATGGTACCGACCACAATGTCCTTTTGTGTCTGGATTATTTGGATGATGTGTCATATCTTTATTTTAACCGCATGCAGGAAAAAAAACAACAGACCTGGTGCCTCAGAAATTCGAATATCATAAGCAAGGCTGAAACAAATGTTTATCTTTCTCTCTCATTGTTCAGATCCATACACTAGATTGATGATGAACCTTAAATGATATTGGATTCAACTTCCTCTCTGTAAAAGAGAGGTGACACAGTGTCCAGAGGCCAAATGCGTTCCGGCTAATTCAAGCCAGAGCACTTGGTTTATTGAGTTTAGAGACGAGGCATCACGTGTGTTTTCAGGTCCTATGGACGGAGGTCTGCATCTTATTATTCCGTATCAGGGAGGAGCAGAACGCGCTCTCGTTGCTTTACCTGCTTGCTTTTTTCTTTGAAGCTCAGACTTCGACATAGCTGGAGTGTTTTCAGCATGGCCAGCTGGTGTGGTGGTGGGACAAAGGGAAAAGGAAGGATTTGTACAGCAGGACATGACTGAGATGCAGCGTCCTGCCTCTTGTGTTACTGCGCAGTACCTGCCAAATACTAGTTCAACAGTAGCATCGGTGCTGAAACACAAAAAGGCCTCATCCTGTCATTTTGCCCCTACTTTAACATCTGATAAATGAAAGCAATAAGAGGAGACATGGGGACAGTCACTGGCTGCTAATAGTGGGAACAGAGGTTCCCCCGTGAGTGCCAAGAATACCAATACGCCGAGAAATGTGCCCCGCTGGAAGAGATCGGACTTGCTGGTCATATTTTTAGGAACATCTCAGTCTAATATTAAGACACGCCGAGCGAGCGGAGGGTTTAAAACGGTTCTACTCTCAAGTTCCTCCCACCACAACTGACCACATGTTGGGCAGAGGTTTGATCAGTGCCAGTATTTTGGGTGCAAGTGGTTTTTACAGTTTCACAGTCTGCCACGGACTGAAATGTAGTGATTTACTGGCTGAATGTAAACAAGACTGAACTGGAGAAGCTGATGCGCTCTGCACGGCGGGAATGGGCCAGAAGGTGGAAACGACACCGGCCGCGCCACCGGTCAGTTGCTTCTCTCTGCTGGTCACGCAGCTTACTGCACCAGTTTGTTTTGAAATCTGAGCCGTTGCGGTCCAGCTCACCAGAAAGCGTCTTGTTCTCTACTTGAAGAATTGTACATGTGTGTGTCCACAGTCAACAATATTCAGTTTGTTGGCTGCAGTTTAAAAGGCCAAATCTGCTCTCATGCAGTGAGTAACGATGAGCTCTTGAACTGCAGTCTGCGCTTTTGGCTTCAGTTCTTCACATCGTTGTACCTGCAACCATGCGTTACTTTTACGATATGCATTCCTCTTCCCAGTAAAGATTTGATGCATTTGAAATGTTAAGCCAAATGTTGGTGCTGCCTTAGCAAAAAAAAAGAAAAGAAAAGAAAAGTCATTTCAGATTTACTAAAAAGGGTTGAATTTTACTTCAAGGTTTATCCGTTATAGGAATCTATGAACATTGCCCTTTGTTCCAATCGAAGACTACAAAAAAAAAAAAAAAAAAATCATTCTTTTGAGAAACTTTCTTTCAATCAGATTCACATTTTGCATTCCTGCTAGACATCCAGCGTCTCTACGTTCTGTCCCGTCGTTTCTTGTTATGGATCTGTCTGATCTTTGCACTCAGGAAAATGTTACCACACCAGCTGCATTGTTTGATTTAAAGCAGAATGAACTCTGTTTGCTTCTGCCTTCCGATGTCTTTGTTGTAATGGAGTCCATGTTGACGAGGATTTGTTGTGTATATTTGTTTTGTGTAGTTTTAGTGCTCTTTCTCAGCCGTAGGACTGATGGTCAGCCGTGATATAATAGATTATTTTTGTTAATCGAGACTTTAAAAATAAGCCTTTCCTGTAATGTTAGCTTGTGAGAATGCTTATGCTGCTCACGCATATGTGGTTAAATATCAGCAGGAAAAAATTAGCTTACTCACACAATCAGTAGATCATCGCCGAGAGCGTTCTGACAAACTAACCTGTAAACCTCACAGAAATCTGATACCCCAGTCAGTTGAACAGCAAAATGCTCCCTGTGCCTTATGTCTTATTTTATAATGAAAACCAAAGAGGTTAAGGTTGTAAATTCTATTTTGATGAAAAGTCATATGATTGTATACATATATGCCTTAATGTTCAGTAAATAAAAACTGAAAACAGCACATGTTTGAACTTATTTGCAAAGTTGCATCCAGTTTTATCATCACCGCAGAACAGAAAGGCCCAGCTAGTGGTTTATATCTTTTTTTTTTATTGTTTAATTATTTACATTGTCCAGTTTCTCTGCCAACAAAGCTGACAGAAGATGACACCGATAGAGAACGCGTTAAACAGAGGAACACCTGTGTTACAAAAACAATGGCGGCACGGGTTGTTCCACTCACCACAAGCCCTGAGCCTCTGCAGACGTAAACTTTCAACTATTAATACCAACTCAATCCCATCAGAGGTTTTTCTGAAGGATGGAATTAAATACTTTGTGATTAAGCAATGGCCAAAGCTGACTCAAAATTGAACTTTCCTAATGCCATACGAGTCTACAGTATGGAGCTGCAGTGTAACTAGACAACAGTCCAAGATATTTCTAGAAAGAGAAATCATTTCACGTTAAAAAATTAGCAAAATGTTGAAAAGGGAGTAGACTATATAAAATGAAGAGAAATTCGGATCGGCAACAAGGTAGTTCAGCACAAGCTTATAACATTGTAAAAATGCTGCAACTTTTAAGGCATCAGTGGTCCATTAAATCAGTAGTTCTCAACTGGAGGGTTGCGGCCCAAAGGTGGGTCGTAGATGTGTGCGTGAAAAAAAAAAAAAGTCAAACTTTTATTTTGAAGTCCACAGAACTTCTGCTGCTGTGCTTTTTTTTTTTGTAGAAGAATATACGTTGAACGCGTGCAGTAGCCCTCTGCTGCCGGCATTGTCATGACAACGAGTACCAAAACTAACATTGTCACATTAGTAGTTAAATTAGCTCATATTTGAGCATTTGTAAACAGGTTCAGGAAAAAGTTAAGACTTCTTATTTCATCCGATTTTTAGCTGCAGTTCAACTCTCGTTGCACAGTTTTAACGGTGCCTGGAGACCTCGTGCATTGCTGCACTAGTTTAGTTCAATTATTTGAACTTAATGAGTCAAGAAAAATGTGGGTCCTGAGACCAGTTGGACCAGTTGAGAACCACTGCACTAAATCCTTTAGTCTTAACAGTTTGGCAATCCACTGTTAAGAGCAAAGAGAGAAGAGACTGATTCACAATCAGGGTTCTAATTATCTGCTCAAAAGTGAGTCACGTTTACAGAAGCAAGCCTGCCGGTAAAAAAAAAAGAAAAAAAAGACAAGGATTCAAGGCAGCCGCCAGGCAAGCAGAGAGGCTTAAAGAAAACTCTGTATGAAATGAAGCAGGTCTGAGAGGATGACAGAAAAAGAAGAGCAGTATGAAAACCTAAACCTACAAGGCTAAGTTAACATTTGAGCGATTGTAACATACTTTATGCCTCAGAGCTCTTCCTGTCTTTTAATTACCCGTCTCCTTGTACAATGCAAAATGTGAACAGTGCAAACAGCTTCCTGTGGCACACATTACAAAATAAGACTCAGAAAAGATATTTAAAACAGTTATGTCTGAAAATGTTAAATTACCTTCTAAAGGTCTTTGGTTGAGCAGTGATTACACTTCTCACATTAACATGATGAGATACTTGCTATTGTCTATAGCACCCATTGAAATTGAAGCACTTTCAGTACTGGTCACATACAGCTTCGAGGTAAAACGCTCTGCCTCTAGTGGCGTAGAAGTATTTATTTCAGAGTGTTTTAATTGCTGTGGTGTTCCTTTATGTTACCCAGGAAGATCTTTGACTAGAGACTACGTACATTTTTAAAGCACCAATGTTTATGTTTGGATGTTTCATGGGCTGGTAAAGGAAAAAAATATTAAGTTACCGAGATGTCCTCTGCAATGTGTCTCCTCTCATTGGGAGAACATCCCATTATATGTCCGTTGGCTACAACCACTCCCGCATATAATTATCATCTCACCTCTTTTAAAGCTGACTTATCCCTCCCTAACTTTGGCTTTCGTTCTTTCTGTTAAAAAAAAATGTCTTGGAAGCTAGAAGTTGTAGCCCTTGAAGACGTGTCTTGTTCAGCCTCCAGGCGGGAATCAGGACAGACGGGTGGAGTATTTTAGAAGACGAGCTTTTTGGGCACCTCCCAGCTAAACTCTGCTCGGCCAAAGTGGCCATAAGAGGCTGTCTGCTGGTAGATCGGCCTCTTCAGATTCAGCTCCCTGAGGAGGACACAGAAGAAATGCAACATCAGAGGTGAGAAAGGACTGTAAGCACATCACACGATAATACCAGTCTTGTTTTTTTTAGATATATATATACATATAAAAGTATGGAGTTCTGGTTGTCCCTCTTTGTTATTTTAAATGCTCGTTTATCGACAGACACTGCATCGGGCTTAGGCTATAAACGCTGTGGTATGTGTGATATACTTATCACTGAACAAATAAACATGAAATGAATGGGAAGGGAAATGTAAATGGAGACAAATACAGTAGAAATGATCCCATCTTGAAGCCACCATGCGTCTAACTTTGTTGCCGCCCACTGGCAGAAAATAGCAGCACACAGTTTTCTGTCCAACTGCAACTAATAATTATTTTCATTTCTTAAATCTATTTTATTGATTTTATTATTACATGTATTTTTATTTGACCTGAATATTAGTTTTCAATTGTTTTTCTGTTTACATTTCTGCTGTGTTCTTATCAGCCATTTTTTCAAAGTGCTTTAACTTTGAACTGCAAAAACCGGAAGGAAAAGTGCAACTAAATTCTTGATTGTTTTGTCGATTAGTCATTTTGTCTATGAAATGGTCAAAAAGTTTTTTTGGTTTTTTTTGTTAAATTTACTCCCATTTGATATGAACAAGCAGCACAACCTTTGAAAAATATCTGACATATTTACTTGAAAAATTATTGAAATAATTTAGTTAATCAATGACTGAAAGTGAGCGTTCCAGTTTTCTACAACCATCAGAATAATCGGAGATGATCACTTAAGAAAATCAACAGTGACTTTAAAAGACAGTCCTGTCTTGCATATGACGAATACAGAAGTGGTATTCGTGTGTTTACCTGACGATGACTCCTGGCCGCAGATCGAAGTTCTTGTTGACAATCTGGAGCAGTTCTGACTCTGTTCTCTGGGAGGACCCGTAGGTGAACAAGGAGATGGACAAAGGCTTGGCCACTCCAATAGCATAAGACACCTGTGACACACACAGAAATGTTTTTTTATCAGCACCAATGGCCGTCTGCACACAGCATTGGACTCGGTGCATGTTTGGATGGTTTAGTGGTTGGAGCCGAGCTCTCACCTGAACCAGAACTCTCCTGCACAGTTTGGCTTTGACCAGAGACTTGGCCACCCAGCGGGCAGCGTAGGCAGCGGAGCGGTCCACCTTTGAGAAGTCTTTGCCGGAGAAAGCTCCGCCACCGTGAGCTCCCCAACCTCCGTATGTGTCGACAATAATCTTCCTGCCTGTCACACCGGCATCACCCTGTTGGACAAAAAAAAAAACAGATTACTTTTTTTTTTTTTTACAATTAATTTTCTAAATCAAATAGCAATTTGTGTGCGACGGTCACCTGGGGTCCTCCAATGACAAAGCGACCGCTTGGCTGCAGGTGGTAGATGGTTTTGTCGTCCAAATATTTAGCAGGAACCACAGCGTTGATCACCTGACGGAAACAACTCGGCATTAAAAACCAAACATGTGACTTTATTCCTTAAACATTGCATTCAAGGAGAGGTGTGTTTGTTGAGGCTGCACCTTCTCCTTGAGGACACTCTTCTGCTCCTCCAGAGAGATAAAGTCATCGTGCTGGACAGAGATCACAATGGTGTGAACTCTCTTGGGGATCACAGCTCCGTCCTTCTGGTCATAATGTACCGTCACCTGGGGGACAAAAAGGATGTCAGTAAGTTAGTACGCAGTGTTGGACTCCAATCAATGATTATTTTCACGTTTTATTATTTCCATGCTGCTGTTCAAGTGACCCAAACTTCCCCATAGAATGAATAGAAATATTGTATCTGTTTCAGAGCCAGACCCACATCTTCAACAACTTTTATCCTTGACATCTTCTTGCATCGCAGAAAATAGTGGTAACTTCTGGCACAGTCTGAGATTTATGATGCTGCGCCTGTCGCCTTTATTTCTGGTTTTGAGCGCAGGAAACTACAGAGGTCAGATCACCAGAGTTCAAACGGCACAGCTGTCGCTTTCAGTCCTCTGTAATGTTGCTCACTGGTCACTCTGTACTAACCCGAGCTAAATCCGTACCATTGAGTTTAAATACCTGGTTTAAATTCTGACCTACTGTTTCCTGCCTGAACCTACATTTGACCTGGGACACCGGACACAGAATCGGACACTTTGTATCCCAGAGTTGCAGTCAGCTGCTAATTGCCTCTAAGTCAGTCAAAAGTCTCTTATTCTTGCACAAACAGCTTTATCTTAAATTCTTGCTATACTCACTGTTGATCCGATTTTGTATGCTGGCACCAAAATAATCTCTTGGATCAAAAGAATAGAAAAACAAAAAACACATTCACAGAAAGTCTGCTGTGGTGTTGTTTCAGTTCGTGAGTCGTAAAAAAAGAAAAAAATAGTGCATGTGCTTTAAGGCATAACCTTACCTGTGTTTTAGAGTCAGGACGCAGCCAGGCGATGACACCGGTGCGTCTGAGTTCAGCCATCTTTGCGTTGAGCTTGTGAGCTAAGACGATGGTGAGAGGCATGCACTCCTCTGTCTCATCTGTGGCGTAGCCGAACATCAGACCCTGCAGAGGAGAGACAGTCAGAAAAGATGCAGAATGTAATGATGTAGATCATCAGCAGCAGGAAAAAACAATGGTCACTGAGTGCGGAACAAAAAGGTAGCAATGACAAAATATTGGAAATGGACTGTAAGAGTCAACTACAGTTTTTTTTTTTTTTAAAGAAGCTTTATTTAACAATGTATTTGTCAGTGTCTTTTTTTTTTTTTTTTAACTGTGGATGTTCTCATGCTGCCACTGACTGAATTACACTTATTTACTCAAGTATTGTCAAATCTGAAATAAGCGTATTTCCATTTTATGTTGCTTTATACTTCTACTCCACTGTTATAATAGTTCATATTGTACATACAGTAGTTAAAATAACCTCCACCTCCTTCACTTATAGGATGCACTAATGCAACAGTATCTGTTTATTTTAATAATGTCATCCATAACAGTAAATCGGCCTCTGGGGAAATGTTTTCTGCAGAATAAGTTTCCTTTAGTATGTATAGTTGATAGTACTTTTGTACTTCACTGAAAAGGATCTTAGATGTAGGACTTAAAACACTGAAAACACCAACATTCAACCCACTAGGTGTTGTCTGAATTCTTTAATGTGGTTGTACTAAGTCAAAACAACTGTGATATTTGTTTTTTGTCAGTATCCACTAAACCCTCAACATGAGCCAAAGGACACATTTTCCTATAGCAACAGTCACACCTGGTCTCCCGCTCCAATGTCCTCCTCCTGTCTGTCAACATGGACTCCCTGAGCAATGTCCGGACTCTGCTGCTCCAGAGCCACCAGCACATTACACGTCTTATAATCAAAACCTACAGAAGGGAAGTGGGAAAAAAAAAAAAAGGTGAGAAATTGACAAAGAAAAGTACAAGTAAACTGTGCTTTTCTTACTTTGCGTGTCATTTTCTCACCTTTGTCAGAGTTGTCATAGCCGATGTGTTTGATGGCGTCCCTTACCACCCTCTGATAGTCCACGTTGGCCCGAGATGTGATCTCCCCACAGAGCAACACCATACCAGTCTTGCACACCGTCTCTGTCAATGCGATCAGCACATTACATGTTCAATGATCTTTAAATATCTTGTACCAGGTTTTAGACTTTGATCACTTGGATGTAGCTGTCACAGCACCATGACAAACCTGTTTGCTGTCATCAGCAACCTCACAGTGGTCACAATCAGTAGTCAATACTAAAATACAATAAATAAGCTCAGCACTGCAAATTACTTAAATTCCACGGGAAATTCAGGTCAGTGGGTCTGTTAGTTTATATTCAGCTTCACTGACCACATGTTGCCGTTTGGCTTTCTTAGGAGAATGTTAAAAAAAAAAAACAAGTTAGGATACTGGGATGACTATTTTAAAGCCATTCACAAGATGGTGCAACATATATGTCGCTCTCCATTTCCTCAAATCTTTGATTTGAAAATATAATTTGCTCACCACAGGCCACTTTGGCATCAGGGTCCTGGCTCAGGTGGGCGTCCAGAACAGCATCACTGATCTGGTCACAAATCTTGTCTGTGGAGAAGCAACAAGTTGAGATGATTTGAGAAATGAGCTTTGGAAACAGTGGACCATCTATCTGGAGGTCAGAAAAACCATATATTGCAGCATTCGTAATAATAGAAAATGTTAGCTTGGAAATCCATGTCTACAAATATGTGTTTGAAAGGTGGCGCACTAATATTTCAAACTGTAAGAGTGATTTTAGTTGTATTGGTTTCAGTGCAGTAGCAGCATGAATCTGTCTGTCATTCTGCTGAGGTAATACAAATACACGGGTTGCATCAGAAACATCACCACCTGGCTGCACTGACTCCACAGTGCATGGAGGATCTACAAATGTAGACAATTTCCAATTACAAAGCGGTGATATTAAATGTTTTTCATCTTCACTCAGATTGACTTTGCAGTTAGTTGCCGGTCTGCAGGTATGTTGCTACGCATCTTAGCAACAGGTCTGACCGGCCACAAAAAACATGGCCACTATCTATGGGAACAGCACAGACGTCGAGGTGTGTTATCAAATAAAAAAGTGCTTACTGTAGTTTCCTACCAAGACGACACATGTACATCTGAGAATGTACAAACAGTGAAAGTCACGTTTTGATACTTTGATGGCTCTTACACCATGAACTGACGAGGACACACTGCCTGCTACTTTTTTTTTGGATTCACATTAAAATAGCTCAAGAGTGTTTTAGATTATGATTATTGGGTGTTTCTTTGTATTTTCATTTCTCTCATTTAGGATATAATTTATGAGTATTATTTGTCTTTCAGTGTTTCTTTTAAGAACTAAGAGATTTGAAGCAATATAGACCCTGTGATCTATAGAATGAGATGAAGATCAATTAAAAGATTTTTCCTCAACAATCAATACAAATTTTTATTAAAAATTACGACAACACGATAAAGCTGAACTTCTCAGATTCAAATACTGGGGGCTCACGGTCATTTTCTGTTCTGTTATTATCTGTGACGCTGCACAACTGCATTTACTGATTATTGATTTAGCACAACGGACTTTGTGAGGTTACATATTTGTGAAATTATTACAACACATTGGCAGGGGTAGATGTGTGTCTAAAGGCAGCAATGTACACAGCAGAGTACACTTTAACTTTTACAGTTAGGTTATAACTTAAGACTGTATTTACAGAACATCTGGGACTCACGTGACTTTAGCTCCACCTATTTAGCATTTTAAATTAATATTTAAATATTTAATAAATGATTTAGAAGATAGTCGTAGTGTGTTTTACCATTTTGTCACTTATTATCTGTATCTGCTACCAGAATATGTCTTACATCATAATTTGCAAGCTAATATCAACATTAAACATGTGTTCCAGCACATGCACCACTACCAGCATGTCACGCTGCTCTCTCTCTTTTCTTGGAAAAAAAATGTCCTCAGCATGAAACTTTACATCAGCCTATCACACACAGACACATTCACCTCCTTCTGCCCATAAGTGATAGCGAGGGCCAGTAAACACATGTTGCTGTGGATGGAATACCAACCACGCTGGGAGAGTATTAACGCGTTATTTTGGACTTATAGTCCAACTTGTATTGAGTTTTTTCACAAGTGTGTCTGTATTTCTGCTAAATAACATGACAGTCTTAGTTTTAACATGCGAAATGTATTCCTCTTTGTATAGTAAGAAAAAGTTAAATGGAATGTTTTTTGGACATTGTATTTTTGGGATAAAACTTGTAAAGATTTGACAAATTGTGCTTTTTTTTTTTTTTTTAATATTTTAAAACATTTAATTTTCAGAGTGTACACAGGTAGCTAAGGTAGACTGAAGACTCACCTGGATGTCCCTCTCCTACGGACTCCGAGGTGAACATGAAAGAACCGTCGTTCAGCTGATCACTCATTTTTTCCTACAGGGCCAGGTACTCTATGAGGTTCCTCAGTTCCCACCAACAGGCAGTCCAGCGAGATCTGAAGGCGGCTTTATATTCCTGCTGGTTCTCTTCACCAGAGAAATGAAGAATGGGAGGCTAACAGCCCTGCAGCCAATACAAAGTCTGTGCAACAAAACTCCACGTCTGTGTCCACATGGCCCAATATATATGGGTAAGGGGAACACACACGCACACACTCTCTGTCACTCACACACACACACACACACACACACACACACACACACACACACACACACACACACACACACACACACACACATGTCATGTGAATCCATGGGACAGTCCATTCCAGGGGGGAGTGGATGATGGGAGGGCTTTTCAGCTCCTGAAAACTGCTTGTTAACCCCTTGTGTACAGCTTGGTGCTCAAGTGTGTGTTTATAGTCCTCATCTGATTTGACTGCTCTGCTTTTGGGTGTGATGATTTTTGGGTAGAAGCAGGAACTTCACAAATATGGGGTTCCCCTTCCCCCATAACACTCGTGGGACAATTCTGTCTGCTGGGACTCTGCCAGGTTGGGGCAGCCTATGGACAAAGGGACACAGGAAAAAGGTAGTTGTCCACAGCCAAAAATGATGCAATTACTCCTGTTTACATCTGAGCAAAGTTATGGTGTTCAGTTGTGGTGAAAGAAGACATGAATGTAAAATATGTAGTGCCGCAACAATAACTTAATTGTTTGATAAAAATGATTGCAACTGTTTTTTTTGTTGTTGTTTTTTTTAATATAAATTAACCATTTAAAGTTTAAAAATCCAAAACTGATACTAGGTTCTTCATTGTGAGAATTTGCTAATTTTCTTAGTTATATTTTAGTAAACTGCAGTGCAGGAAAGTATCCAAGTACATTTAGTCAAGTACAATGACATGATACTTCTTCATTCTCCACTACATTTCAGAGGAAACCGCCACCAGTAAATTGAATATTTTGGGGCTCTGGATTTCGGGTTCACCTTGTGCTATTGAATGATGTGATACATTTTTGACTAATTTCTCATGTTTTATAAACCAGATGATTCTTTAATCTCTTGACTAAATAACAATCAGATTAATCAATGATGATAAAAAACAGTTAGTTGCATCCATGAAAATGCGTAAATGGAAATAGCAGACATGTTGAAATGTAGTGGAAACTAAATTTTATAGTAGCATAAATAAATATAATAAAAGTATTTCAAATTTATACTTCAGTACAGCACAGTGTAGATAGTTACTTTCACTCTGACAATAATTAAGTTTGGAGCAGACAGTTACCTGTTGTCTAAATGTTCTTTTCCATCAGCGTCCCAGCCCGAGGCTTTTGTCTTTGTGCACAACTGCAGGAAATATCCACATCCATTTCCTGAGAGAATATCGAATAATGAAGATGAGACTCTCAGATATCTCATGGCCTTTCAGTTGACTCAGTGCCTGTGTTTCTGCAGAAAATCAGGGACATGCATGGGACTGTTTGTGCAAGTGATGCACACACACAACATACATAAACATACACCTGGAAAAAACAATAGAACTATGAACCACACAGACACAAACTCTGTACCTTTTCACATATTCAACAAGCTGTGCGCGCAGTGAGAGAAACAGCTCTCTCTTTATAGTAGCGTGAACAGTGCAGACAGACAAACCATATTCTCTCCATCTTTCCCTCATCTGGCTCTAATTTCACTTGGTGTTGAGTTGGCCTCGTGAAATGAGACGAGAATTTTAACTAGCTCTCTGTAGTGAATAAAATACCACTCTTCCTGACTGCTTTAAGGCTCATTTAAAGCAGATTTAACCAGAAGAACAAAAAGCTACATTAATCATAGAGTCAGTGTAAGCAGTGATTGTTTGACACCCCCCACCCTCCCCCCAATTTTACAGAAAGTCTAGAAATGGCTTGAATTTTGAGATGCAATGTACAAGCTTCCTTTTATATTTTAGAGTATCTGTAAAACTACAGTAGGTCTGCAGGACTTTTGAAGGCCTCTGATAGATTGAGCTTGTAATTATTTTAGGCAAGAAACAATAACTGCAGGAATAATCAACGTTATGAAGTGTAGAGCAAAAATAATTCATGAATTGAATTTCTGTCTCCACGGCAGATTAAAAATGCAAACTGCACAATATGGCCGTAAGTTTGCGTTTGTGAAACTATGAAGGAAAAGGTGAAAATGAAAAACAGATGTATTAACATATGAATAAATACCACTTCAGGAAATAGCTGACTTAATCTTACCCCAGGCCCATACAATAAAATCAAACAGTAGTTACTGGGTGTGATATTAAAACACTGCTCTTTGACTCCAGAGAAACTCTTTCATACAACAACAATCTGGTTCGTGGGCAAGCAGAGATGTTTAATTAGTAAGCTATAAACAGTTCAAATTAACCAGCTAAAAAACACATTTTTCGGTTTATAATGATAAATAATAAAAGTAATAGCTAAATGGTTAATATTCAGCTAAAAGTAATTTACAAACAATTGAATTACTTATCCAATAGTAGTAGAAATATTAAATAAAAATAAAGTTTAGACAGCCTAACTAAAAAACAGTTGAAATACTGTAAGACTGGACATGACATGTAATACTGAACAAAGACTGGTGTCTACAGCGAGATTGAGGTCAGAGGTCTGGGATGATTCAACGTAGCAAACCTGAACTAGATTAAACTAGAGAAAACATGAATGTCCAGCCTGATGCTAAGAGGAGCAGAGAGCCAGTCTGATGGCACAGTGAGTGACCTATGGATGATACACCTCTGTTTGTTTTGGCCCGACTAGATTCTGATTGCTGGGATGAAAACACTCAAGACAACACATTTGTTACATGTGCACACGTGAAGTATAAATTTGTGTTGCTTGCTTCTAGGAATTTGTTAATGACTGACCAGGAAAAGGTTTTTTTTTTTTTTTTTTTTTTACACCAACAAGATTGTTCTGGTTATGTTGAAAGATAACTGCTATCAGAGGTTTGACAGCAAGTCAAGCCTTAAGTATGAAGTCGGTGAATATATGCTGCAGACTACACTTAGTTGTTAATCTGACTCTCAAGTAAATCCAAACTAATTACATTTAATGAGTAAAATATTAAGTTATTCTGTATACCATTAGCTTTGTTGGAAGACCTGAATTAAAATCAAATCAGAATTTACCCCTAGTTTGTGGGAAACCACCAGTTTTCTAAGTAAATAAGCTACATACTACAAATCTATTTAAATAAACCCCTTTCAATCACAACTTGATCAGTGTTAGGTTAAAATGATTAAAACTCTGTGTATTTGAATGAAATTGTGTTTTGGAGTTTCCCTGCACCTATGATATGTGTACATCCCATTAAAGAAGCAAGAATACAAGGATACAGTAAAATGGAGGACCAATTTTGAATCTTCATCGTGTTTCATGACTGACTCCAAAGCAACTTTATCTGCATTCCAAATAAATCATAAGAAAAGAAGAAAAAAAGAACAAGCTGGCTGATTCCCAGTGGTCTTTGGAGTTAAACTCCACTGATCTCCACTATATCTACTGTGTCCATCTACTACACATCATTCATCAATGTATGTATGTGCACAATCCTATAAGAGAAGAAGTTTGTTTTATATTCTAAAATGAATGTTAAATAGGTCAGTGTAAAGCGTTGGATTTATAAAACCTACTTAAGACATACTGTAAAGTTTAAAGTTCAAATCCTCTTGAACCTTCATCCACTGAGCTGTTGGGGCCCTTAGAAGATGAAGAGTAGAATGATAAATACTGGATGAACTTTGTGTTCCTGCAAGGGGGGGTTTCCAATGTCTTCACCTGTTTCTCAAACAACTACAGTGAATTTAGTCGATGCCCACCCATTGAGTAATTCGGAGGGCATTAAAGTCCCCCTACTTTTAACACGTCATTCATGCCAACATGTTTCCCCCACTGATCCAATCTCATGTCCGTATCCTCCTTCTGTCTGATTGGCTACATGAAATGTGTGTCACATTGTACCCTTAGTGCGTTTTGTTTAAAAGCTGAGGTAAGGGTTTTGGGGTCACTTTAGGGTTTAAGGGTCAGTCAGACTCAAACTTGACAGAACAGGATGAGATAAATGAACCCTGGCGGCCTCAGAGGCTGTTAACACCTGTTTGTTTTTCCTTAGGTTCAAGGACACGCAGTTTACCCCTGCAGCTCGCCTCTCCGCGCTCTGAGCTCGTCTGGTTACCAACCAGTTTCATCTGGACGGCAGTCAGAACAGGCAGAATAAGTTGGATCCTGCCACGCACAAAGTTTTATTGCATAATTGAAAGATTGTGGAATTATTAGTGTGTACAACTTGTTATACAAGAAGCTACATGTCAATAAACAGCCTGTCACCTGAATAAGTTTACTATGTTTATAGATATTTATTCTTGTCAGTGTTGTTCTGTGTTTTTACAGGCTATTACAACTCTGTGTTGAGGATGATGTATTACTGTGCAGGCTTCTTCTGTATATTGATCTGGATTTTTGGCCTGTTTATAGCATTAAAAGGCAAATTTGACCATGCTATGAATTTCAACACTACCAATTTTCTTTTGCATATCTTTTAATGTTCAGTCAAAACAAAGGAGGACTATGTCTGCCATTAACGAGCCGTGCACGGCTTGAAACAGAGTCAAAGGCAGATCTCACTTCTCAAATGAACTTGGACAGTCATTACTGTCATACTCCCTGTGCTTCTATTACTACTACCCACTTTGCTCCCTGATTGGCTTCACTAGCACAATAAGAATATGACATGTCAACCAATGCCTGTGAGCAGGAATACCACACGGGAGGTGGGGTGCAAACCCTCAACTGTGATTGGCTGCTGCTCCCACACACTCCTCACTGGAGCAGCATTGGTCCAAGAAGAGACTGTTCTGCATTTGTGTACACAGTTTGTTTGCATGTGTGTCTCTGTGATGAGAATACCAGCGCCAAAAGCAACCCAAGACCTCACTTGAACCTAAAATGAGAGTTTTGTGCACTGTGATAGTGTGAAATGTTTACAGTGCACTGACTCATCGTGGAACATTTTTACTACAAATGGCTGATTGTTCAATGAATCACAAGCACAAGCTCCACTTTCTCATACAAAAACCACTAGCCATTGATTAAGTTTCATAGAAGATGACTGGAAATCATTTACAACAATAAAAACAAGCATGCGGGCAGACAAATAACCCAGCAAATGGCTGCACAGAAGAGCTGGAGAGAGTGCAGCAGCTGGCCTCGCGAAGTGTCATCCTATCCCATCTCTATTCCAGCCCATTTTGGACCCTCAGCACATTCCTCTCTATAACTGCCACCAATGAGTGAAATAGTACCACTTTATCACTAGCAATGCGCTTTCCTCGTAGAAATTATTCAGCAGCAAGACAATGTCTTCACTAGACTTGTGTGTCGATGATACATTGTTGAAAAGTGTAATGACAAATCTATACTATGTAATGTAATGTACCTTCAGCCTCTTCACACACACTCCAAACACCTTGAGCCCTCTTTACTGCACCGCATGGAGGTGGACTCAGGTTTTTATCAATGGTTGCTCTTATAAAACTGCCATCTCCACTGCTGGTTGTTTTTCAGCATTACGGCCCTGAAAAAAAAACACTATCCTCGGAGAGGCAGTCCTTTAGCTTTTAGACAAACTGTTAGCAATAATCAATAAACTGAGAAATAAAATAGGAGTTACTTTCAGGCCTGAGAGAAGACTTTGGTGTGTTTGCTCTCTAATGTCACTAATCTCCTGCAGAGGTCAGTCATGCTCTGAGCCATGACAGCTGGTGTGATCTCAGGGCCTCTCCGCCTACATTAGGTTTGTCCTGCAACAATGAGAAGCCAAAGGCACATTTATCATGAGCGCCATTGCATATTTCAGCAATTACAATAAGAAAATATAATTGTGTAAATCACCTTCATTTAAAAATATTGGCAAAAGAAGGATTCTCTGTGTTAGCGTCAAACTAAAAATCTTAGTGGGAGATGCTCGTCATTATATTTATGGATGTTAAGATGTAACTAAGACTACATGAAATATTCAAACATGCTGTTACACTGCTGAGGTTGCGTTGCTGTATGAGGAGTGGTCCACTCGGTACCATGCTGAACCTGGTACTGAGGATTCAGCTCAACTTGATCCTTTTTTCACAGCAGTCTTTGAGGAATTCCTATCATGTTTTGCTCACATAAGCAAAGCTTTCACTGTGATTGGCCTGATCTGAGTTTAGACGGCTTAAGGGGCTGCTTGAAAACATCAGATTCCTCCACACGAGCAGCGAGACACAGTCTGGTAAGTATCACCTTTTAAAAAAAATTTGTTGAGTTAAATGTGAAGCCATTAAAAACCTGACTATTCTAAGTTCTGCACAACCTTAATGTTGATCATTGTGATCAGCATGCGTGACTGTATTTTTACTAAAGAATAAAAATTAAACATACAAACAGCCATGCTAAAGTGAGCTACATTATACGTTAGCCTTGTTTAATGTTTGGGAAGCTGAAGAATTTTGAATGTGAATCTTTCTGGTCTGTGGAGCCAGGTTCGGACCATGGTGCCTGTGATCATGGTTCTGAAGGTGGTGAGCCTGTTTGTTGCAGAGCTTATGAGCTCCATCACAGACTGGTTCCAGACCAAACCAGCATGGGCCAACTTGCAAATACTGGAGAACACAGAGCTGAAGACAACTGGAGGTGGTGAGTCAGAAAAACAAAACAAATGTAATCTATGACTTGCGTAACTGATGTTTTTTGGCAATGCCGAGTTACAGTCCTTTTTTCAGTATAAATTATCTTTGTGGGTTACTGTCTATTGCAGGAACAAGGAAACACTGTCTGTGGTAAAAAAAAAAATAAAAAAAAAAATGGAAGTCTGTACTAACGCTTGATTTGGATGACTGATAAACTCAAGGACTGATAGTCCTTGAAAAATTGCAAAACGATCCTTTAGTCCTTCTGACCTTCATTAATCGACTGGCAAAATACCAAGTTGTCTTTTCAGATACCTCATCAACAATTTAGACAAACATGAAGACACGACAGTTCAAAATTTCAGCTTTAGTTGGCTGCGATTATGGAATTTAAGATTCATCATCCCACAACAACATTTAGAAGGATGGTCTTTATCTGTAGAATGTAAGTTATCCCTTCTGAAGAAGAGTCAGTCATATTTAGTTTCAATAATGCTCCATTGTCTCTTTTAGTCGATGAACAACACAAGGCCAAAGCTCTGTGGGAGAAGACTGGCGCTGTGGTCATGGTTGTACGGCGACCTGGATGATTATTGTGCAGAGAGGTAGAAATTGACACGCCTGTATGTGTAATAAGAACTCTTTAACTTGCAATCCTGCCATTTGATTCCCTGTGTCCTTCTCTATCCAGGAGGCTGCTGAGCTGTCCTCTCTGAAGTCCCAGCTGCAGGACCTTGAAGTCCCTCTCTTTGCGGTGGTGAAAGAAAACATTGGCAAGGAGCTGGACAGCTTCAAGAAGTATTTCTCTGGGAAGGTCTATGTCGATCAGAAGGTCTGCTTTTGCAAAACTCTCCCCTCTTCAGGGCTTTAAGTTGCATAATTTAAGCCAATAAGATGCTTTTTTGTATATTACTCTCATAGAGAAAATTCTACGGCCCTCGAGAGAGGTGGATGTTTTTCTCTATGTTACTGCGTATTGGTGTGTGGAGGAACCTCTGGCAGGCCTACCGGAAGGGCTTCAGGGGAAACATAAGAGGTGAAGGATTTGTCCTGGGGGGAGTCTTTGTCATTGGGCCTGGAGATCAGGTAGGGTGCAATTGACCAAATAAATACTTTATGACAATTGTATCTGGATGCTTTCATGGTTTATGATGGGTGATGTTTTTTTTTTTTTACCTCTTAGGGTATTCTACTGGAGCACCGTGAGAAGGAATTTGGGGATAAAGTGAACATGCTGGCTGTGCTCAGAACAACCCGCAAAATGCGAGAGGACTTGGCCAGATAGATTTCAACAGATGAATGAATGGCATTTTTTGTGTGGCATTATGTAATAGTTGTTGCGTGCATGTTTCCGCATGCACGTGTTTGGTCATGTCAGTGTTTTTTCATATCACTCTACATGTTTATGTAACATGTTACACGTGTTAAACTCTTCTCATATTTCATCTGCATATAGCATGAATTTAATGAACTTCTGGCTGCACTCACATTTTTGCTGATGTTATGCAATGTGGTTAAAACGTGCCACTTTAACTATTTATTAACATATCTGGCTTTGATTGTGTGCTGGTCTTTTGTGTGTTTTCATGACGACTTGTTTCTAAACTCAGCTGAGAGGACAGCTCTGATGCTACACAGCACACAAATCCAACACTTCACTTGGGCCTGACATGACGGGAGAATAAATCGTCAAAGTAAATGATTGCATTTTTGCCATATAACTGTTAACAATAAACCAATACAGCAGTCTTGCTCAGCAAGTTTGTCAGCATATCTACCTTGTCTCTGGCTGCTCCTGACTTTCTTGGCAAATCCTGTTCGATTAGTTTTCCTGCGCTCGTCGCTCAGAGTCGGTTAGTACGCCTGCGCAGAAAGCTGTTGACAAACCGCTCGGCTCGAAGAGGCGTTTCTTATCGTCGCTTCATTGATTCTGGTGAGTGTGACTTTTACTGCAAAACGACTCCATCAACCTTATATCGCAGTGACAGCTTAAAAAAAACAAGCGCAGCGGTAAACCTCGCCAGTTCCCGCCGCCACATTGAATAAACCAACGATTTATTCTCGCACGCTGTGCTAATAAATGCTAATCTCTCAACCGTGTGCCGCGGCGGCGGCGTGCCGCTGACGCACCGCAGTAACTTTACAGAAAACCTCAGTCTGCATTTAATCATCATCAGACGGGCTGTCAAAGTGCTTAAACCTATATCATAGTCCTTTTCAGTTACAGTTTCAGTGAACCGCGGAGCCATCGGGTTTGTTGTTTGTGTTTAAATTACACAACAGTATCAAGGTCATTATCCACATTATTTGTTGCAAGGCCGATTACTGGTCTATTTTTTTTTTTTTTTTTTTTTTGCCAACTCATGTTTTGCTTTACAAGTAGGTCCAAATGTCACCAGTGGAAGAAGTATTAGGATCCTGTACTTAAAGTAAAATGACCGAATAATACAAAATAGTAAGCAGGACATGATAAGTGTCATACGACTACGCACACCTGGTGCAATACGAGTACTAACACATGAATGAAAGGTACAGGTAGACATACAGGTAGTATGTTGGGCAGTATTTTTTTTTTTTTTTTTAACCTTGCTTGATCAATCAGCTGGCTGATATCGAAGCGAAGTACAAAATACATAATGTTTTCCTCCAAAATTGAGTGTAAAAGAAGTGTCCAAATGAAAATGCTCAATAACAGCGTCACTAAAATGTACTTAATATATCAAAAGTATAGGAACTCAATGCAGGAAGAATGCCAGATTTAAAAAAAAAAGAAAAAAAAAAGACAATATTTCTTCGTGAAATAGTTTGGAAGAGAAGTACGAAGTAGCGTTTAATAAAACTATTCAAGTGAAGGACCTTAAACCTGCAGCGTTTACAGTACTTTACCTGCATTTTAAATCCACCAATCGTCGTCATTTGTCCTCACATCGCCCAGACATCTCATCAATATCATCAAACTTGTGTTTTAGTGCTAATTGTTTACTGGTATTGTGCAACATGACTTCCTTTTTAAACAGTGTTGACAGCTCTTCTCACTGCTTGTTCTTCAGATGTATTGAAGAGGTCCAGACTTCCTTGTGTTGCAGGCGTCTGTCTCTATTGGCTGCTGCTGTTCTCTCTTTTTTTTTTCTTCTGCCCTTTGTCCTGCGTTATAAAGCGTCAGAGCTGAAGTGCATTTGGTTGATTTGCTGTTTGAAACCGGATCAGCTAAAATCACAGGAGAGAAAGCATTCGTTTGCTCTTTGGGGAACGGAGACAAGTTAGTATACGACATTCCTGCTTTTAAAAATCGTTTGAACGGAGAAGCCAGATTTGAAATAGTCTCTGTAACAAATTGAACAAATTAAACTGAGTTTATGTTTACAATGTAATTTATTTCTCGGTGTGTTAACCACACAGCAGATGGATCAGGGTGCAAAAACAGGAAGTTTATTTGCAAGTGGAGGGCAGAAACACAGTGAGATTATTACGATAAGAACCAGACATCTTGTACTTTTATACGCTTGTTGCATTTTCAATTTCGATACGGCACTCTTTGCAGTCTGAAGTGTTGGAAATAAATGTTTATTAGAAGCTAAAAATAAAAAAAAAACCTGGCTAACTGATTTGACAGTAGGTATAAGGTTTTCTTGCTATGAAATGTTTTTCTTTTTAATCCGTCAGATTAATTGCTTGTTAAAAGCGAGGCTGGCAGTCGAAGTTGATTGTGTGTGTGTGTGTGTGTGTGTGTGTGTGTGTGTGTGTGTGTGTGTGTGTGTGTGGCACGGCAGCGCACGGCAGCTTGGTTCAACCTGCTCAGAAAACACTTGTGTTTTGTGTCTTCCAGTGAAATCTTGAGCGTGTGTGTGTGTGTGTGTGTGTGTGTGTGTGTGTGTGTGTGTGTGTGTGTGTGTAGTCAGACGGTCAGACTTTTTTTCCCCCCACAGTCCCATGATGCTGGCTCTGTGCAGATGTTGGACAGCTTTGAGGTGGAGGCTTCCCCCGCGCTGCTCTGCACTCCCTGTGGGGGGCTCCGCCGTGGGCAGCCAGCCCTCTACCACAGCCGGGGCCCAGTTTCTAACACCCCAGACTGCTCAGTTTCACCAAAGTAAAGCCGAAGCCAGTCCTGACCAAAACAAGACCTCTTCAGGCAAGGGGATATTTGACTGCCGACGTAGTTAGACCGTTCTGCGTCGCATCCCAAACTTGAACTAGAAACGGGCTTCGTTGTGACCTGTGCGTAGGATTCCCTGCTCTCCACCCCCGTTACGTGCTGAAATGACTCCAGGTCTTCAAAACGCAAGGAAATCTTATGAAAGCAGACAAAATAAATGATAATTGATAAGTCAGACCACAGAAATTGTAATTGGCGCTCATAAAGTAAAACATTCAGTTTTCTTTACAAAGTACTTTTCTGGACAAAAAAAAAAAGATATTTGAAGACCTCGGGTCCCAGGAAATTGTGAAGGACTATCTTGTGACATTTGGTGGTGGGACCAAACTATCAATTATGAAATTGATAAATAGGAAGTGACAATAACTGTTGCTGCAGCTCGATATTAAGCTACAAGATTTTCTAAAAGAGAAAGCAAATTTTGGTTAGTTTTCACAAATTGGCTTATCAAGCCAGCTGCAGTGAAAGTTCTCAGTTTTTAACGTACGTTTGTGCAGCATTTGATGTCATAAGGGAGGTTTACATTAGAGAGAGGCGGGAGGCTGCGCCGGCAAAAAAAAAAAAAAAAAAAAAAAAAAAAATGCACCGAAGACTGCACGCACAAACGGGCACGCTGAGTCCTGTTGGTCTCTCGGCCTCAGGGAGGTTTTTTTGTTCTCCTTCGGCAGAAGATTAGATAAAGTGCTTCGCAGTGAAACATGTTCACAGCAGCCAGCCCGCCGCGGGCGCATGACGGCTCAGCCGCAAGAGGCATCGTGAGAGGAAGTCAAAGCGTAAAAGGTTTCTTTCCCTCACATTTTCCCCCTTCCCGTTGTGCCGCAGTGCTGTCACCTGGGTCCGGGCTGGACGGGCAGCTCTTTGAAATGGGGATGTGGTCACTGGGTCTGGGCGCCGTTGGGGCCGCCCTCGCCGGGATCTTCCTGGCCAACACGGATCTGTGTCTTCCCAAAGCTGCCGGTGCGTCACTGGAATACCTCGACGACGCCGACCTGCGCTCCACCACGGATGGTAAGGGGGACCTTCCGCCGACGCAACCGCCCACCCGTCGACTCGTTAGTCTCACCTCCGGCAGTTTTTGAACACACGAGGAGGACACTTGAACGTTACATCAGCACGACGGTCAGCCGTGTGTGGTTTTCTTGACTGTTACGTGTTTGCGCGGATTGTACGAATGAGGTTTTGTGTGGAGATTAGGGAAAAGCCGCTTTCTAAAATCTGCAGGCGTTGCAGATTAAATCACCCTAAAACGCTAAAGGTCGACTTGCTGTGTTATTCTTTGTAAGAATATTCAACATATAGAAGCTTCATGTGACCGTGAACATTTCGGGTTTTTTTTTTTCTTCCATCATTTGGAATTTGAAGACTGTCGTTTATCTACCACATTTGATTAGATTCTTGTTTGCTGTAGAAGTCATATAATCGTTTATTTTATCACTAATATGTCAGGTTGGAGGCTTGTTGTAGAAAGTTTCTTCTTCTTTTTGACTGCAGATGAAAACGTCATCAAAGCAAAGAGCCTGTGGGAGACGAACGGGGCTGTGGTCATGGCCGTGCGAAGACCTGGATGATTTTTGTGCAGAGAGGTGATGTGGAAAGTCTTCGACCGTTTCTGCGAGACTCGGAGTGCATGCGACTTCCACTTTCCCTGATGGTTTGATTTGATCTTTCTGCAGGAGGCCTCCGAGCTGTCCTCTCTGAAGCCCCAGCTGGAAGAGCTCGGGGTCCCTCTGTTCGCCGTGGTGAAGGAGAACGTCGGCACAGAGATCCAGGACTTCAGATCGCACTTTGCTGGGGACATCTACGTAGATGAAAATGTGAGCGTTTGTGGGTAACATCACATCTACCAGAGCTGCAGTTACAAGGACCCGTTCGTACTATCTGACATCTCGGCAGCACACACTGACAATGAGAACCAAAGCAAGAGTAAAGTCCGATTCAGGGTTGCCACTAACGAATATTTACATTGTTGATTGTTTGTAGAATAGTTTCCCCGAGTAATCATTTCATTGTTTAGGATATAAAATATCTACAAATATTGTAGCACCCTTCATATTTTCCCAAAGCCAAAGTTGGCATACTTTAACCTAAAGTCTTTAACCACATGCAGAAAAGTTCATACTTTTGTTTTTCCTTTATGATAGAAAAACTGAAAATGCTCAGTTTTGGGATTCTTTCAGCTTTTGTAAAAAATATATATCTTAATGATTCAGCTCATGAAAGTTGGTACATGCGTTTCCCGGTGAATTTTTTTTTTTTTTCATTTTAGTGGAGGTTTGAGTGGGCGTGGCCAAATGGCTCGCTAGCGCCCCCCCTAAACACTACATTTACCAACATGCACGAAATTTGATGTACAAAAAAAAGTTCCAATTCACCATGACGTGTCAACTCAACAGGAAGTCCGGCATTTTTAACGTAGTCGACATTTTTGCCGATTCGCACGTTATATTTTGACAAACTCCTCCTACAGATTTTGTTGGACCGACTTGAAATTGAGTCCGTGCACTCTTAACATGTTTGGAATTAAAAGTTATCAAAATAATTAGTTTTTGTCGATCACTGTGCCCGTGGCGTGGCGGCCAAAAAGTGACCCAAAAATGACTTTTGGGTCACTTTTTACTATAGTGTGACTTTTTCTTTTTTAAGTTGTGACAAAGGGGGGGCTTGAACCTCACACCTTCTTGCTGAGAGGCAACAGTACTAACCACTGCACCACCAATCTTCCCAGGACGCAGTCTGCATTGTAATCTTTGGCTCACTGCAACCTATAACTCCACCGTCCACAAATATTCATTCAAATGCGGCCAAAATTACCGCAGACATTCTTTGGATAGCAGATATACGTGTTTTCAACGGGGTCTGCAGTGACATTGAATATCTTCCTGTAATGTGTAGTGTACATGTTGTAAATGTAGTCATACTAATACCAAACCAAAGGTCAACAACAATACAAAACAAAAGTCTGATACAAAAACTCAAGTAAACATCAATAACATGTCTAAATCTTCTTGGATTTCTGTCCAAACTACCAAAAATGTTATCCCCCAAAAACCCATTCATACATTTTAAGGTGACTTTTTTTAACATATTTCGGACGAGATGCTATAGTATGACTCTTTTTTTTTAAATTTTTAAAATTTATTTTTTTTATCATATTTTGGACAACATGCTTTGCAGGCGATGCAGTTTGATGTTTCGCCGTGACACAGGAAGTCGATGTTTAAGGTCAAATGATGCGCCAAACCTCAGGAAACATGCGTCAGGCACCAACTTTCATGAGTTTTTGAAGATGTTAAAGCCGCCAAAAAAAGGCAATTTTTTTTTTTTTTTTTTTAAAGAATAAGGAACGAGATCGAGCATTTTTTTTTTTAACTGCAAGCAGGAATACGCGGACCCTCGCATGCTGGTTACTGGTATTTTATTATTTAAAAAAAGTAAAAAAAAAAAAAAAATCCATCATACTTACTGAAAAAGCATGTTGAGCTGCATATTACATTTGTCTTGATTAATCTGACTGAAACTAAACTGTGTGTTTTGCAGAAACATTTTTACGGCCCGCTGCAGAGGAAGATGGGCGGTCTGGGGTTTATTCGCCTGGGGGTGTGGCAGAACTTCATGCGGGCCTGGAGGTCCGGTTACCAGGGCAACATGAACGGAGAGGGCTTCATCCTGGGGGGGGTGTTTGTCATCGGAGCAGGAGACCAGGTAGCCCAGGTTCGATTGCACATTTGTCTCAGCGGTGCCTTATGAAACCGTATTTGAACTGCCTGCCGTGTTTTGCAGGGCATCCTCCTGGAGCACCGGGAGAAGGAGTTTGGCAATAAGGTGGAGGCGGCGGATGTTCTGGAGGCTGTTAGAAAAATTGTACCAGCGAAATAATTATTTTGTACAAAGAGCAGGTACACTGCATTAGAAGATTTAAGAAATAATGTACCTTTTTGACTTGACACCTTGAGTTTCAGTCAGTCTGTCCATCACTGAAATACAGATATTAGCATGACATTTAAATCTGTTTGTGTTGCTCAATATCACAACATACCTCTGTTTTTTGCACATTTAACTTGCCGTTAGTTACGAACACCGAGCTGTGAAATGCAGGACAGATGTTGTTTGTCACCGAATATTCCCCTTTACCGCCGCAATCACCTATAAGCTTGACATTTGACACGGGTATTAAAAATACGGGATTTAAAGGCAGCGTTTTCATTCAGGTACATCAATTATTAAAGCTAAAGTCACTTGAAATCAATCCGTTAGAAAACACGCTTCAATATTAAGGCATTAAGGTGCAATTGTTGTTAGTTGTAAAAAAAAAAAAAAAAAATGATGTTGTTTCTGTGTTAAAGCTTCATTTGCTTCTGATCAGGCACCCGAATGGACCTCGACATGACAGACGAGTGTTTGTATTCTGTGTGTGTGTGTGCGATAATGACAACCTGACTTTAAACTCGATACTGAGAAGAGCAGGTTTGATGACCAAACACACACACACACACACAGGTTCAGTTTCTGTCGTCACGTCGAGGAGAGTTTGTGGCGCCAGGAGTATTTGCTTGTGTGCGAGAGAGACATGAATGTAAGTGCACATGTGTGTACTGGCTACAGATGATTAAATAAAGACAACCTCATCACCATGTCTCTACTGTGGTGTTTTTAGTTTGACAACGACAGCTCTATTAACAGGAATCTGTCACTGACTGCGTGATGAAGTCACATCATTTTGTCAGCCAAATGCAACAACTTCCTGTTTCTCTTTCCAATTAAAAGCCCTCGAGCGTTTCACTCACGGTTACGATCATGTAATTTTAATCTGAATCTTGGGCTGAAACTTCATAATTCACAATTGGAAAAGTATTAAGAAAGTTTCTTGCATACATGTCTCAAGCTGGAATTGAATCAATGACCTTCTGACTATGAGGCACCAGCACTAACCATCACAAGTACAATGGTGTCATTGTACCTGTGATACTGATACTTTGTTTTGTGCTTTTGAGGTATGACTTTTTTTAAATAATTTGGACAACATGCTATAGTATGACTTTTTAAAAATAATTTGGACAACATGCTATAGTATGACTTTTTTTAAAATAATTTGGACAACATGCTATAGTATGACTTTTTTTAAAATAATTTGGACAACATGCTATAGTATGACTTTTTTTAAAATAATTTGGACAACATGCTATAGTATGACTTTTTTTAAAAATAATTTGGACAACATGCTATAGTATGACTTTTTTTAAATAATTTGGACAACATGCTATAGTATGACTTTTTAAAAATAATTTGGACAACATGCTATAGTATGACTTTTTTTAAAATAATTTGGACAACATGCTATAGTATGACTTTTTTTAAAATAATTTGGACAACATGCTATAGTATGACTTTTTTTAAAATAATTTGGACAACATGCTATAGTATGACTTTTTTTAAAAATAATTTGGACAACATGCTATAGTATGACTTTTTTTAAAAATAATTTGGACAACATGCTATAGTATGACTTTTTTTAAATAATTTGGACAACATGCTATAGTATGACTTTTTTTTAAAATAATTTGGACAACATGCTATAGTATGACTTTTTTTTAAAATAATTTGGACAACATGCTATAGTATGACTTTTTTTAAAAATAATTTGGACAACATGCTATAGTATGACTTTTTTTTAAAATAATTTGGACAACATGCTATAGTATGACTTTTTTTAAATAATTTGGACAACATGCTATAGTATGACTTTTTTTTAAAATAATTTGGACAACATGCTATAGTATGACTTTTTTTTAAAATAATTTGGACAACATGCTATAGTATGACTTTTTTTAAAAATAATTTGGACAACATGCTATAGTATGACTTTTTTAAAATAATTTGGACAACATGCTATAGTATGACTTTTTTTTTAAATAATTTGGACAACATGCTATAGTATGACTTTTTTTAAAAATAATTTGGACAACATGCTATAGTATGACTTTTTTAAAATAATTTGGACAACATGCTATAGTATGACTTTTTTAAAATAATTTGGACAACATGCTATAGTATGACTTTTTTTTTAAATAATTTGGACAACATGCTATATGACTTTTTTTTTAAATAATTTGGACAACATGCTATAGTATGACTTTTTTTTAAAAATAATTTGGACAACATGCTATAGTATGACTTTTTTAAAATAATTTGGACAACATGCTATAGTATGACTTTTTTTAAAAATAATTTGGACAACATGCTATAGTATGACTTTTTTTTAAAAATAATTTGGACAACATGCTATAGTATGACTTTTTTAAAATAATTTGGACAACATGCTATAGTATGACTTTTTTTAAAAATAATTTGGACAACATGCTATAGTATGACTTTTTTTAAAAATAATTTGGACAACATGCTATAGTATGACTTTTTTTTAAAATAATTTGGACAACATGCTATAGTATGACTTTTTTTAAAAATAATTTGGACAACATGCTATAGTATGACTTTTTTTTTAAATAATTTGGACAACATGCTATATGACTTTTTTTAAAAATAATTTGGACAACATGCTATAGTATGACTTTTTTTTAAATAATTTGGACAACATGCTATAGTATGACTTTTAAATAATTTGGACAACATGCTATAGTATGACTTTTTTAAAAAATATTTTGGACGACATGCTATAGTATGACTTTTTAAAAAAATATTTTGGACGACATGCTATAGTATGACTTTTTTTCATATTTGGACGACGCTATAGTATGACTTTTTTTTTTTTTTTTCATATTTCGGACAAAAACTTTCTAGTGAATAAATCGGACTATTCAGTACAGCTATGGAAACAATATCCACATACTTTGACAGAAGAATAAAGGCAAGTTCTTGTTTTCTGTTGATGCTCTGGATGGATTCAAACATCAAATTTCACCAGTTGTCATTTTTAAATAACTGATTTTGTAAATAATTTTGTGTCCAGACAGGTAAACCAAGACATTAGCTCTATAATCAGTCCTGAGGTTTTCTACTATAATATTCACTTGATTAAGTTCCTATCCTCAAAAAGCAGGGTCATTACATAGTTTAAACCTCTTGGTAATATACACTGTGAAATCTTATTGGATTAAGCCGACAGGTTTGGACAATAATGTTACACATTTTATTCTATTGCTCTGAGTAAAATACATTTCACAACAAGGAAATATATTTCAAAACCATACAAAAGAGGAGAGAACATTATGCACCAATACAGACACGTCTACACGTATGTAACTTCTATGTACACGAAACAACCAAAACGTTCATGGAGTGTAATAATAACAACGTACATTGTCTTTACATTTGTGCTTTCATTCTGCAAAGATGACATTTTTTCATGGCATGCACAGCTGTAGTTGTAAATTAGAGGGTTCTCAACAAGACATTTTATTGTAATGGCAATAAAGTCTATGGCAAAAATATGAAAAAAAAAAAAAAATTCTTATTTCAATCTTTTAATTTCATGGTGATGCTTTCTGATGTTCTTGAAAATTTTGGTGTGCTGTTGAGAGACAAGGTTGAGGACCACTTCAGTAAAAAAAAACCAAAACAAACCATGTTTTTGCATGAGAAAAGTTTGGAAAGAGGTCTGTATGCTAAAGCTGAAACAAAAACTTTAAAAGCTACACACTTCATCTCTTCCTCCTCCTCAATCCATACCCGTCTCATCTTTGGCTAGATCTATGGGTGCGACATGTTACTGTGGTGCAGTACAGCCACGAGCTGAGATGCAACTTTGCAAATGTGTTTTGAGAGCCGACTCAAACACTTCAGTTTTGTTCTCGACATTTCTGCGACATAACTCCCCAAGAGTAGAAAAAAAAAAAAGCCCCAAAAAAAAGCCAAAACTAAGCTGCTTGGTTATGAGCGATGAAAGCTGCCAGATCACGAATGAATAACAAATCATCACATGACCATGGTTCATTCAACATCATCCAGCAAGATAAGGAATCACAATTTTTTTTTTTTTAATATACACTTTAAAGAGCTCCTTTTAAATAGCAACACGAATGCAGCACAGCAGAGATTGAATAGTGCAGTTTAACCCTCAGCGGGAAAACAACCCCAAACACAACACACAATAACAACCATCAGCACTGAAGCAGAAAACGATGCCTTCACTGACCACTGCAAAAAGCTTCACGCACTGGAATACAGGTGTGATGCTGCTGCAGCTCTGAAACACTGTCCTGCAGTGCACGCGATCACGTGTCGGTGTTTGATTTAAGCACTTGGGAGGCAAAAGGGACTCAAACAGAAGCCGAGACGCGAGATTAAATGCTTACACGAACATCTAAATAAGAATGGAGTAACACTTGAGAGGAGTTTTCTTCTGAAACAATACATGTTCAAAATAACATAACGCAAGACGTCCGCATTCTTGCGAATTTCGGGTGTCGGACGTTTTCCAAAACGTGATCTTGAACGAAACGCACTCCATTTTAGGATCACGCAGAAGCACAATCGTTTGCGTCTCTGCCGGTGCAGAAGTTCACCCGTAAACATGCAGCCGTTCACAATTCGACAATCGGTGTACTTTAAATGAATGATTGTACAGCCACAGACGTCGCGAAGATGACGTGACGTCACGGAGATAAATTTCACTATGAACATGGCCTCTACAATCTTACTGAGGGGTAAATCGATGTTTTTTTTCTTTTCTTTTCTTTTCTTTTCTTCCCACCAACACACACAAAACATCACTTCTCACAAGAACCGAACCATCGTTGGTAGTCTTTGCGTGAAGATAAATCCGAGTAGGAGTCACGCTTCTCTAACCTGAGGATTGTTTAGCCCCTAAAGCCAGAGGAGCGTTTACTCATTCGTAGCAAATTACGCTCCCGACATCATATTGTAGTGCATACGTGGGGCCATCTGGTGGATTCACTCACACAGGCGTAAATTCAAATCTCTAAAATACTTCATGCATATGTGCTCCATACATTATACATCATATATATATCTATATATATATATAGATATACTACACATATGTAAATATATCCCAGAAAAATATACAAATTTGTATAATCCAGACAGACGACGCTGGGATAAATTCGGTTGATATTCCCTCACATTCGCCATCATCACGACCTAACCACACTGGAAAAGTCGTGCGTCAACAATGTGAATAACTTTGATCGGAGATGCTCAGACTCAGCCAAACTGTCCACTTTTACGAAGCAATAACAAACACTGTGCGCAAAACTGCCCGCTGCGCCGAACTATAAACAGCCGTTTAGTATTTTGAGGTCGTCACACGACATTCACTTCTTTCATTTCAAACACAACAAGACTTCAGCGTCTCAAACATAATTTTCCAGATGGCCAGCTCACTTTTACAAATCAACTCTAGAGAGCTGAAGGTAGTGTTGTTTTGACATCGGGCGGTTTTGACTTCTTGCATTTTCTTCAGGCGCAGACATTAAAACTAGGGATGCACCAAACCCATATTGAAACAGCTGGATCGGGTATCCAGGATGATGGGGCTGATCTACTCAATTCAGCTCTACGCTTACATCTACACGCGCGCGTTACTTCATGCCTCCTTTATCCTCAAAGGAAGAAGGAGGGCGTAACGCATGGAGGGAGTTAACAACAAGTGGCAGCAGAGCCTGATGTCACCACAGACACACACACACAACATTTTTTTTTTTATCCCAGACTCTTCCACACAGAGGCATACAGCTTATTGATTAAACTCCGGTATCAGATCGGTACTCGGTACCAGCTAATACCCAAGTATCAATTTAGAGACTGAAAAGGTCCCTTCGGTGCATCCCTAATTAAAAGCGCTGATATCTGTTCCATACGTGGGTTACCTGTGGCCTGCGCTGCATTTAAAATGAGATGAAAGCACTTCTTTTTTACTCCTTCCTGTTGGCAACGTGTACAGACAACACACTGTATTCCTCTCTACCAGATACGACCACTAAACAAGCACCGTCACCTAAAATAACTAAGAGATCCTTGAACAAAAAAAACAAAACAAACAAACAAAAAAAAAAAAAAACAGGCCTTCACAACACAAAATAACGCTGGTGTAAAAACGACATTCACTCGTGTTCACTGATGTGCTCACGGCTGTGCTTCGCGAGCTTTTGCAGCACATTTCCTACATCCATCTTCTTCGTACGTAGCACCTCATTACCTGGTCTAAGAATATGAAGGGACATAAGTACACTTAAAGGAGAGTTGAAGAGAGTCAGACGCTGCACCGGTTAACACGAGGAAGAGTACAACGAAACAGGAACTTATCAAGGGTTGGACTATTAGATACTTCAAATACTTTTGTTTCTGTGTAACAACATAATAGATGAAAATGAATCGGTGGCAGCAATTTGAACCTGCCGCAGTCAGTGTGATATACTGTAAAGTGTCACTTCTTAAATGTGACAATGACTAAGCAAGAATTGCAAAAAGTGGGTACACAATGGGGGGGAAAAAAAAAAAGAAAGAAAAAAAGGGTGCATTCAAAAGCAATTACATACATGACCTACAAGCAAAAGTCTTATTTTTAAATGGGAATAATTCACCAGGATATGAACCTGAACGTAACACGAAATATTGGTGAGTCAAACACAAATCAGTAACTTTATGAACTGCCATCCAATCTGCAGTTGTGGCCGGCGGAAGACAGAAAACACACCACAACACAATAATAAAAAAAAAAAATAATAATAATATCAGCAGTCTGTTGTTGTTGTTGTTTTTTGTTCTCCCAAAGGAGTGCCTTCTATGTACAGAGACAACAGTACGCCATCATCCTTCTCTGTTTCCGTTCAGTGAATCCTCTTTTTCAAATGATCAACCTTCCACTGTTAATCCGCGGCAGTCAGATTAAAAAAAAACAACAAATGCAGCAACACAAACAAACAAAAATGCATAAATATATATTTGTTTTGCCCTCCCACGGGACAGCAGGCGTGCGCGTGCCACCGTGTGCACGTGGATGCGTTTGCTGCACCTACAGGCCCTTGTTGAAGTAGACGTGAGTAGTGTGAGGGCTGCTCTGTCGTATCCTCTCCTGCAGATCGGCCTCCAGCCCGCTCACACTCATGGAGCTGCAAAGAGATGGTTTGACCGTGATTGAAATGCTGCCACTTGCGAGACGAAACTGAATGCACAGTCTGCCGGTGAGGTGAAAGTATCTGTTGGTACCTTTTCTGAGGGAACAGGGCGCAGCACAGAGGAGTTGCAAACACCAGGCTGATAAGCGAAAGACAGAGAGCGATGTTTTAGATGCTGCGACTGGTAGATTTTAAAGTACAGATACTGGACATAATTACGTCAAAAGACAAACGAATGGACTTTACTTACCACAGACCGACGAGCCCCACCTGGACCGGAGCATTTAGGATTGGGAACCGCTGCGGGGAATAGAGAAATCAGAACTGCAGTGAAACCAGGCGAACAAATGGAACGCGTTTGTGTGCGCAGGCTATCAACAGACGTCGGCGTTCATTGTGCGTGGAACGTGCGGAACGCGCGGAACGTAGCGGGACTCTTCAGCCTCACAAGACACCAGCGCACCCAGGAAATCCACCGACAAGGCGAACAACAGCGCGGCGTCCGTGAATGCGGTCGGCTTACCTTCATGAAAGCTCTTTTCTCCAGAGCATTCATTATAACCGGGGGGATGGCTGGAAGAAAAAAAAAAAAAAAAAAATCAAAACAAGTCAGGTGAGGTTTTCTGCTTCGAGAGAGAGAGAGAGAGAGAGAGAGAGAGAGAGAGAGAGAGAGAGAGAGAGAAAAAAAGCAAATAAAAAGCAAAAATTCAAATCGCACACTTCGGAGAATTATCGTTTTCTCTCTCTTGCCGTCGTAACTGTTAAAAGATCCGGATGAGTCGGCCGCATGAGACATTTTTTTCCGCATGATATTGGCGGGTGATGACGGTGATCTTGTTTTAACCGTAAATGCCTGGACGGGATAAAACAGCTGGATGTGCAACAGGTTACATATCAGGCTGTCACTGATGTACATTGCTGAAAGCAACATTAAGCCTTCATTTGGGCTTCTGGTACTAATTCAAGTCTAAAATTCTTTTATTCTTCTCATATTCAACTGGTGAGACAAATATGTGCGTTTGAGGCTGCGATATGTTTTACAGCAAGTCACTACCTTTACCCGTCTGCTGTTCGGTGTCGGGCAGGTAGTGTACGGTGGGTTTTTAGAGCTTTTTTTTTTTTTTTACTTTACAAAACAGCAGCTTGCTGCAGCCAAAAACAACACAGTGAGTCCCGCGAGAGAAAAATGAAACGGTAAACTTACAGACAGAACAACAAACCAAACAATGACTTTTCAACTGGCTATCAAACACTGTAAAGCCGAAGGGAGCTTCTGATTCAGGCATCTTGTTCTCTGAAGGGTCACGATAACCCCTTCCTTACCGACATGTCACACATTTGTTTTAATGAAAACATTGATGATAACTGCCTTAACAACAAACCGGCAGATACAACGTTGACATTACCCATTGCAGGCACTGCCATGCCGATCCTCGACACCACCACCTGCACGATGGCCTGTTTGGCCGCATTGGGAGACTCCCCTAACCGGTTGTCATTCTCATCCATCACGGGGATACCGTACTTCAACTCCCTGGAAGGAAGAAGGAAGACCTGGAGTCATGTAAAGCAGCGGGACGGCCTGCCGCGAGCAAACCGCGGCAGAGGCAACCGATGAATATTTGAGCGACCTCACCTCTGTCTCATGAAGGGAATGTTGATACAGTTAGCGGCAGCGACGGCAGCAAACGGGACGAACCGGCTGGCGATCGGAGGGAGACGCTGCGCGGGGGTTGGGGGGGGGGGAATCGGGAGACACGTTCAGACAAACTGGCATCGCATTTCAGATCGGTGCGTCTGCGAGTTACACGTTTTACGTCACGTCTTTTAGTCACGTGAACAACAAGGTATTACCGAAGCCAGAGACTTGAGTCCCAGGGCAGTGACTACTGCTCCGGTCGTGGCACTAACATAAGCTGCAGCGAGCTGGCTGTGAGGAGACAAATGAAAACATATCACACGTTAATCACACATCAAAACACGGCGACGCGCGCGACAGCGCACGAAGACCGCAGCCGAGTCTGTGAGTGAAACATTTCACAGCGGAGTTTCACAAGTCAAAGTGACGCTTGCGTGTGCAAAGATAACTGATGAGAACATCCTCGTAAATAATGTTGAAAGCAGAGAAAGACGCCATGACATTTATCCTCGACCACGTGCTTCATCCACGGAGACGCGTTTGCATGTTGCGAAACCTCCCGTTTCCCGTAGGCGCACGCATTCGATGCATTTCTGCAGCCTCTGGAGGACACGTATTGTGACACAACGAAAACAATATGCAGATGCACGTTGACGTGACGTCAACCGGGGGCGCATGATCTACGTCGGCATGAGTTCATGGTGACGTGAGGCTGGACATTGCTTAACAGTGGAACGCAGCACCGCTGGGAGGGAGAGGACAACAGCTCCCACGGTCTCCTTACAGACACTAGTTTAGAGGGAGGACGGCAATGATCTGGAGTGGAAGGGAAGTGAGAAGTCCTCCCTACTTCACGCTGATGGGAGCGTCTCCGCTGCGGTTGGTGTAGTTGACGACGGCGTTGAAGGACTGGTTGACCCACTGCCAGAACACCACAGCTGGAGTAGTCCTGCAGACACAGGAGAAACAGGGACGGTGTGTTTGAGGAAGTGACACGTGCCGTGTTTTTGCACTGCAGCGGAAGAGTTTGGAGAGAACTTAAAACACTGTCACAGCAGAGAATACAAATAATTACATAAACATGTGCACCCTCAGTCCGTGTTGCTTTTAAACCAAGAACATACTGATTTTTTTTTTTTTTTTTTTTTTACTTTCAATCCTTTGTTTCTTTAATCACGTTTTGGCATAAAAACGTCTGTCTGATGAGGCATTTTAAATCACTCATTATAGAAAAACTTCAAAGTCTTTGATTTATTCTCTCAACTGAGAGATCGTTTGATATCTTATCTCAGGTTATTTATTTCCCCAGTTTTTACTACTTAATGCTTCTACATGTAGAATTCTAAATGTTACACTTTGGCGCCCTCACGTGGGAGCAGATACAAACAGCACTGTGGTGGACAGGAGTACAGCTGAGAGTCAAAATCTCAAAATCAAAACCATAGTAGAGTTCTGAATGTTAAATATTAAATAAATAAATAAATGCATATAAAACAGGCACTACTACAAACATGAAACTGTAAAATAAATTAATTACATTTAAAACATTCTGGTCAATATATTTCAATATGTTCAGTTTTGGAATAACAAGGTTTATTGCAGGTCATTTCAGTTTTATTTAGTCTTATTTCAGATTGTATATTTTCATAAATCCCTCTTTTCATCAATGGATTGGCTGTTAAATCAATGAGGAATTTCTTGGATATTAAAACACGAGACACTTCTTTTTTAAATCTGTGACCAAAATAATTGGAATCAATGGACTTGTTTGAGCACATGATTATCAAACGGCTTATCGAAGGGTCACAGCACAGCGAGTTATCAGTGTTCAGGAGTGACGGTGACATTTCGTATTCTTTAAGAGGATTTTCACTCTACACGGGGATTAAAATTTCTATTTTTATGCATTGCTGTATTAAGCTTGACTTTACAGTCACAGGGAAACTGTGTCAAATTCATTCATCACGTTGCCTGATTACATATTTCCATTTCTTTAATTTGATTTAGGGCTGTGTGTGAATCATGTATTGAAACCTCTGCTGTACCTGTAGAAGGTGAGCATGCAGCCTGTGATGGACATGTTCATTGGCACCTGAGCAGACATCCGGCCAATCACAAACATCTTCTCCCCGGTGTCGGGGTGGAAGGCAGAGTCGTAGACGTACTTGGCTCTCCAGAGCTCATCTTCCGTGAGGCCGGGTTTCACAATACCGGCTCTGAAAAAGTTAAAACAGCGGACCGATGTAGTTCTAGAAGTACTTTCTTACTTACAGTGCTAATTTCTATTGATGCCTTACATATATCAACATCTGCCTTCCTACCTGTAGTCCTCCACAATCACTCTGGCCTCGTCCAGGGTCTCAGAGGACAGCAGGACAGTCCTGGGATCTGTGACCATGAAGAAGTGCCTGGCGCGCCCCATGAATGTGCCCTGGTCCCATCTCGCCTCCTTGATGTTTATGTTGAGGGACAGCTCACCGGACATCCTGGCTTTCTTTGGTCAGCGGCAGAAATTCAAATTAGTACTCAAACATAGCGACAAAGCTGGATTTGCATGCAGACACCAGCAAATTATTTTTGGAGTATTTCAAAGAAACAATCGATCAGCCCCAGTGTTGAATTTTTAAATTAATGTCATGTCAGATGGATGAACAAACATGTGGGTCGAGTTAAGTTTTATATTTTGATGGGCTGGGCCTTGTTGCATTAACACTAATGCTGCAATGATAACCAGCACATTAGTATAGATAATTATGGTATACAGTGAACCCTCGCTATAACGCGGTTCACCTTTCACGGTCTCGCTGCTTCACGGATTTGCATCGTGCGTTGTGTTCTGCATTCTGATTGGCTAAACCGCGGGCTTTAGAAGAAAAAAACGCTCCAGAGCGGAGTCAGGATGCAGCGGCTCAGTCAGAAGAGCAGTGAAATACACGTGAGTCACTATTTGTCCTACTGTACTTTGTATTTTTTTTCATAATCATTTTTCATTTTCTCCCGTTCTAATCCAATGACTCGGGTCGCAGTGGGGCGGTGCTGATCTCAGCAATTTGAAGCCTTCAGTTCGTATTGATGATTAAAATTATTATTTTACAGTACAGTAGTTATTTGTAAAAAAAACATTTATACAGTACTTTTATTTGTTAAACAAATGCTTGGGCCTGTAAAAAGGTTTTGTTCTTTGGTTTCAATGTATTATGGAGTATTTCATTGTATAATAATTGTAAAAAAAAAATAAAGGTTGCTACTTCACGGATTTCGCCTATCACGGTTTCTATTTGGAACGTAACCCCCGCGAAAAACGAGGGTTCACTGTATATGCTTTATAAACATAATATATCCAAAAAATATCAAAATAATTGTTTGGACCCATTTGATCAGAGAACAGCAAAACTACAAACATCACCCGACACATAAAAATGTTGTCAATATGCCCTGCTGTTTATTTACCTATAGAGAACAAACAGCACACCACCCAGTGCAGCGACACACAGTTACCTGTGAGAATATAACCTTTTGCAGCATGCTCCGCCTGTCAGTGCTTTCTCAAATGTAAATGACACCGTTGATGTTTGATAACACGTTCAATTTGTTTCTGTTGTTTCAGATTCAGAAGTGATCATACTGTTGTTCTGTCAGCTTGTGGGCACTTGAGCTGATTGAGGCTGTAAGCGGAAGATAAAGGAAAATCACATTGAACCACAAAACCTATTTGAAATGTAGATCGGTACTGGCGGTGTGTTTAGTAGTGAAGTGGACAAATGTTTAGAGCTACAACCAACGACAATTACCACAATCCATTAATCTGCCAAATAGTCTCTTCAGTACAACTATTCATCATTTTGTAAAACACCAATTCAAACTACGGTTTCCTGAAGCCCGCAGTAACTTTCTTAATGTTTTTGAGTCACCTAAAACCCAAAGATATCCAGTTTAGTGTCAGTGGACAGCAACGAGCAGCAAATCTCTCATTTTACGCTGGAAATATAACTGATCATCAAAATGATTACACATTACTTTACTGTTGGTCACCTTATAGATGATCAAACTAATTACCTTTGCACAAGTGCACAGGAGACACTCGACTATATTACAGGAAGGTGAGTGCTCCATTCACACTGTGTTTACAGGGCCAGCAGCTTTTCTTTTTGTCATAACAAAACTACAACCACCTCTGAGGAAACCTGAAGGCTGTAAATGGATAAAAATATAATAATACAAAAATACTTCCAGGATGTTATAAGCGCGAGATATCGACTGGTAGATTCAAGGACACAAGTTGGATAAATAAAACGCGCATATTAACACGATTTGGTATTTAAAATACACTTAAAGCACACGGAAGTGGACATTTCTAAACAGAAAGTGTCTTGTGAGTGTCTGGTCTAAGAAATAGCGTTGACACACCAGCTGGCCAAGGAGCCAGCGAAATACCCGACAAACGGCGATGAATGCTCAACACGCTCACAGAGGACGTTGAAGCCGCGTTAAATTAAACGTCAAATGTCAGTATAGGAAGGATGACAGACAGATTTTGTTTTTCTTTTTTTTTTAATATAACTTGGTAAACTAACGTTAGCCAGCGTGCTAGCCGGGTAGTTCACAAGCTAACGACTATGCTAGCACTTCAGCTAGCGTTGCAAGGACACATGTCGACGCAGTAAATGTTCCTTTAGTGTCGTGGTGGATTCAACTAATCAAATAGGTCAATTCATTTAATACCAAAACTTACCTGCTCTGACTTCTTTGTTGTTGTTTTTTTTTTTAAATGTATGACCTCTCAATATCACAGCACCACCGGGTGGACCTATGCCGTGTTCACGTACGCTTTGAAATATCAGTAAATACAGCTTCTTGGCCAATGACTGGGAGGTAACCGGTATTGGTAATAAAAGAATCGTACTTTTTTTTTTTTTGGTTATATATCAAATTCCTTTAAAAAAAAAAAATTAATATAAAAAAAGGCAACCCACAGAGACTATTCCTACAATGAGGAAGTAATGGATTTAACAACACCTGCCGAACGAAGTATGTTAAAAGTCACGAAAAATGACGGCAGTATTTGAGCTGTTGCAGCATAATGTCTTTTTGTTATTTATTTTTTTTCAAACAATTGAACATAAATATTGATTATTTTTTGTTGTAACTTTTTGAATAAAAATCTATCAAAGGCGGTCAAATCAGTCTAATTAAAGTTGTATTCTAGAACATAGTTTCTGAGAAGTCCGTAAATGCAGCACCGCGTAGTGAAACGCCGGGGGGGCGGGGTTTGTCACGGATGACGTGAGCAGTTGGAGCCCCCTGGGCGAGGGAGGCGGGCATCACGTGATTGGTCAGAAAACAGCTGACTGGATCGAGGATGCTTTATACTTCTCGGCATTTCTAAAAGTTGTTGAGCGGTTCAGAAGTTTTGGTGAAGCTTTAGAGGAACATTTGACTGTTTGGGTCACACTATGCTTGACTGCTATTTGCCCATTGATTACATTAATAGATTAATTTAATGTAGGCCATGTATGCATGTACCTCTCACGAAAAGAGCAAAATTACGTTGCCAATCTTCAACTGAAATCTTTTATTTATTTACCTGCTTTATGTACCATTTATTTTTCTTTATTTTAATTTTTTTTTTAAATTTTGTCATGTTTAGTTTGCTTTTAGTTTATTCATGTTAAGTTACATGACTCTATTATAAAACAATTGTCGAAAATAATAATAACTCAAATAACATTTATAATTGCTAAGTGGTGACATGTCTTCAAATTTATACATGTCAACTGTGATCGTAACAATAGTTACACTAATTAACATAAGCAAAATACACACACACACAAAACAAACATGCTGATAAGCTCCTGTAGAAACCAGTGTTCAAGGTCATAGTTTCCTGTCCCCTCACTGGCTGTTATTAATATGACTGATCAATGGAGATTAGATCTGAGTGAATGCTGTGATGTGACAAGGTTGGCCACCGGGTGGTATTGTTCACCCATCTATCTCTCCGGCGTGGTGAAGGCAGGCAGGAAGATCCACCAACTCCAGGTTTTTCCATCTGATCTACACTTCATCAATAACAAGGTTTACCTGAGGACACGCTGCAGTACATCTGAGTTAGTGTTACTTTAATGTCAGTGTACTTAATCATCATTAGCCCGGAGCTAATGGCTGCACAGCTGCAGGGGCTTATGTAAAAGGATTAGACCTCTTAAGACAATAATGGTCACCCAGAGAACAAATGAGGTGGCACTAATACTCCGGAGGTGTCCGTGAATGCGTCAGTGACGCGGATCCATACGTGAGCGCCTGTCCGAGCTCATCCAGCAGGTAAAGCTGTCACGCTTTTGTTCTCTTTATTTTAGACACGATGTCATGGTGTTACAGCCGCTTCACAGCAACATTTCACGGTTCAAGGTATCAACAGGGATAAGTGGCAGATGTTGCTGATATTTATACCATCATAACTTTGTCAACAGGTAGGCTAGTTAAGAAGGTTAGTCAGAAAAGCACTCGAGCTTAATAATAGTTACCTTTGTTTACACAAGTTCAGGAGAGATCATTTCAATTCTATTCTATTTTAATTCTTTCAAGATCTCGGGTTGTATAGGTCACAGCTGTATCAATACTAGAGAGTTTTACTGTCTTCTTTGCGACCTCTGAGCCCTCATTACTCATCACAGCATATTCTTCTCACAACAGATATCCATTTAATTAAACATGACCCGAGGGGAATCACCATGCACCGCTGACTTCTCTGCAGACAGGCCGAGCCTGTCAGTTGGAGCAGGGACAAACAGGCACCATGGACTCTATGGAGATGGATTCAGAGGCTGCAAACGAGTGGATTACACCAACTTTTTAACCTTTAACCTACCTAAAATGTAGGACTTTATCCTGGGATAAGGAAAAAGGAAATTCAACATCCACTGTTCAGTCATGGAGCACTACTTTTTTTTGGCCATCTTTTACAAAGGAGTATGTCTTGTGGTTATTTAGCTGCCGTGGCTTCAGCTTAACTCTTGAGTTTTTCTATGTTTTTCCCTTTTATTAAGCTTCATGTAAACCCTGAAACTGATTTCAGTGGAGATCAGGGATGTTACCTACAGCTTTGTAAGTTTCCTGCTCCAGTGCGGACCAACTCCTGAAATTCATCATTGAGTTTCAATCGGCAGGGGCAAAAAAAAAGAAGAAAAAAAGCCTAGTTCTCCACAACACTTCTCTCCCACCGCGTCTTCCCAACTCCCAGCTGAATCTCTTCCATCCTGACCGGCAACCCTGGATATCCTCCTGCCTGGATGACTGAGGGAAGGGTTTCCAGTGACAAACCATGGCTCACTCCTCTCACCCCCCTGCCTGGAGGGAGATGACAAATGGAGGGGGGAACCCCCACTTCAACAACGCAGGCCAGAATGGGGGTTCCCACAGCACCACCCGCTACATGCTGAAAAAGCAGCAGCGCCACAGACGCAGGTCCTCCTCACCTATGGGCAGGGTCATTCTCATCAACACACCTGCTGATGGTGAGCTCTGAACACAATAGTAATCCTCTGTTACCTTGGTAACACACACAGTGCCACTGAGTTAGTCATTAGTCCAATTTCAGTTTAGAGTTCAGAGCAAGCTAATAAATATATGAAGTGTATTGTAGGTGTTGCTGCTTAAAAAAATTAGTCGGATAATTGTTTGGTCAGTTGAAGGAGAATTAATGTGCCCGAATTTCAAAAGTCAATGAATTTTCTTGTACTCCTTTCAAGCTAAAATACTGAAAGAAATTTCAGATCTTGTTCCTAAAATGTGAAGATTTGCTTGTTTTCTCTTTCGCTTGGCAGTAAACTGATTAACTTTGGGATTTGTTCTGTTGATTAGACCCAACAAGCATTTTAAGGAAGTTACTTTTGGCTCTGGCAACTTATATTGGATTTTTTCAATGTTTTCTGTCATTTTATAGATTTAACAATTCCTTAATTAATTGAGAAAACACTTGGCAGATCTGTCGATGCTAAAAAAAAAAAAAAAAACTAGTTGCAGCCATAGTAGACACCACACAGATGGACACTGCAAAAACTTTAATGAACTAAGACTAGTGAGGATTCTTTAAAAAAAATAATTATTTAAAGGCTTTTTAATCATCAATTACCTTCACAAAAAGTTCAGTAGTTAGAGAACTGACTAAATCAAATCAAAACTTCCAGTATATGAATATGTCCTGGTCTGAAAAAGTTTGAGGGCACTCACTACTTTAGGGAAAAATGAATATTTCAAGGTTTGAGAATTTTGAATGAATTTGGTCAAATTCATAGGTATTAAATATTAGTGCAACGTATTTGAAAATGTGTCAATGTTTCAGTACTTTTTAACTCACAGTAAAGGAGTACATTTATTTGCGTAAGTATAATTTCTATCGTTTAACAGGAATTTATGTAAATGCATTTGTTCAGTTTTACATTTCCAGACCATATTTTCTTGTGACTGACACAGTCCCCGTCAGCAGTTAGTTGTCCGTCAGACTGCGTAGACCTTTATGACGGGTGCATGTCAGTGGGTTTTGTGGTTGTGTGTGTTTGCAGGAGGGGATGACAGCGAAGACCTTCACACAGTGACGGTCGATAAGAGTCCAGATGGACGTCTGGGTTTCAGTGTCCGCGGGGGCTCTGAACATGGACTCGGCATATTTGTCAGCAAGGTGGAGGATGACAGCTCTGCAGGTTAGGAGGAAGTGTGTATGAGCGTGTATTGTCCGTTTACGTGAAAGTGTTATTTACGCAGATTGCTTATTTTCTGTACATGTACGTCTGCATGTGAGGCCTTCTGTTTGTGTGTGACATTTGCTGTTGTTTATCATGCTGAGTTCCACCTGTGTCTGCAGCGCAGGCTGGGCTGACTGTGGGTGATAAGCTGGTGGAGGTGAATGGGGTCAGCCTGGAGAGCATCACCATGAGCAGCGCTGTGAAGGTCCTGACAGGCAACAACAGGCTGAGGATGGTGCTGAGACGGGTGGGCAAGATCCCCGGCATCCGCTACTCCAAGGAGAAGACCACGTGGTGAGGCCCGTCTGCTCAGCGCGGCCTGAATGTGAAGAAAACTGAGATGAAATATTTACCCTCTCCAGTTAATTTAACTAGTTTACCACACATTAACTATATATTATGACTCTTTGCTGGTTATATTATCATGTAAACCTTTTTACTACCACCACTGACCTTTGCGTGGCTCTTGTTTTGTGTAGTCTTGTCACTTGACTGTAGCTCACACTGGTTCTTTCTTTTGGGATATACTGTATCTTGGTTTCATGTGGCAGCAGTGGATGGATTACTGCTGTGACCTTTATGGCTATTTGATTAACCGATACGGACAGTCCTGAGTTTAGTGGATAAAGAGAAAGCAGTCTATGCATGTTTTCATGTGCACATACACTGTGTGTGTGTGTGTGTGTGTGTGTGTGTGTGTGTGTGTGTGTGTGTGTAGGGTGGATCTGATTCACCGGCGGATGGTGGTGGAGGAGAGCGGCCGTACACCGTCAGAGGCCAGTTCGGACAGCGCTCTCCGCAGAATCGTGCATCTCTTCACCACATCAGATGACTACTGTCTGGGCTTCAACATCAGAGGAGGCAAAGAGTTCGGACTGGGGATCTATGTGTCTAAGTATGAACACAAAAGTGGGGATTGAAACACATTCACGTGTTTTAAATTTATAGTGGCCATCAACACCAGATAAACAAAATTATTTGATTCTTGAAAACTCACTTGTGCAGCAGTGTGGTGTTGTTAGTGCAGGTGGTGAAACCCATGTTCAACCCACCCTGCTGAAGTGTCCTTGAGCTAGAAAGAGGCAGACGTAGTAAAATAATTATGTAACACATCGTAGTCTCATTTTCAGACTTTTGTTGTTGTTGTTGTTGTTTTTGTGTTAGATCAGAGCAACCAGACTTAAATTAAACAACTGTGTAGTGTAGTTGTGCCTTTCGTGGGACTAAGACAAACATGAAAACATTTAAGATGACAGACGCAGCCAATAACAAGAGAGACAGAAAAATTAATGAAATAAATGTAAAATGGAACAAAATATTTTAAGTGAAAATGATATGCAGAGGGATAATTTATACTTCTTTGGAACTGCTCACATGAAATAGACATCCTTATCCCCTGTGTGTGTCTTTGATTGTATGTGTCTTCATACCTGTTCTCTTCAGGTTGGACCCGGGTGGACTTGCAGAACAGCACGGCATCAAAATGGGCGATCAGATCCTCGCAGCCAACGGGGTGAGCTTTGATGACATCACCCACAGCAATGCAGTCGAGGTCCTGAAGAGCCACACCCACGTCATGCTGACCATCAGGGTAAGAGAAGATTTTGCACATAAACTTGAGTTGAACTCTGCGGTTTCCCCTAAGCTTTGTTGTGTTTTCTTAGCCTCTTTAAGCTCATTGTTTTGGTTCACTAAAAGCACTCTCATTATCCCCAAAAAAGCTCTGTTAAAACAACTGTTTGCTACCTGATCAGCAGCAAACGGCACACACACAGAGTTTGGCGACTGGCTTGTGAATGTAGTGAAGCATTTAGCAGCTAAAGGGCCAAACATTTCGGTCTGGGGTTGGTGGAGAACAAAACAGAGCTAAAAGGACAGTAAATATTGGACTAATATCCATCTTGTGCCCATGTTGCTCAATGTCTGCTGGCTATATAAATAAACAATAATTTGTGAAAATGGTAGCCACATATATAACTATAAGGTGATATTATCAGTGTTGTTTTAAAGACTTGTAGCCCTCGAATGACCAAAAAAGAAATCGTCAAAGTCTGATTTCTGAAATGTGTTCCCTTTGGCTTTGATGTATCTGCGCTGCCGTGTTAATCATTTGCTCAGGGTTAAATGGAACAATTGAATGGAGCCTTGAGTGCTGACACAATAATAAATGTTAGCCTGTTAAACAACAACAGCTCTTCTCAATGAGCCGGCACAGCAGAGCAGACAGCTGGCTTACAGCCCTTGAATTCCTTATGTGTGTCTGTGTGTGCAGGACAGTGCCACTTAACCTGTCTCATTTCTAGATAAAGGAATTGTGTGTACATGTGTGTGAATGGGTACATGCGTGTAGTGCAGTGTGTGTGAGTGTGCGTATGGGCACTCGCTTAGCTCACTAACATTGCTGCATGCTCATTTTACTCCTCTGATCTCAGGTTCCACGTGTGAAAAACAGCCAGGGACGACGTTCATTATTCAAAAGCAGTCTGGGATCAGGTTATAATCAACAGAAAGCTGAATTTTATGCCTTCCACCTGTCCTGTATTTGACCCATTTATGGATCAGAGACATACAGAGTGCAGCAAGGATTAATTCTAGTTATTAAACTCTCTCCATCTGGTCATGTGAGGCCTTTGTTGAAATAAACCTTACGTGTTTTCCTTTTGACCTTAAGCTGTTTATTGGTCAGACAATCCCTTAAAATACACTTAAGAGGCTGCTGTACACTAAAAATGGATGGAACATGGCTTCATCCTTCAAATCCTTTATTTTTTCATGGCACTCATATCCACTCCAACCACCATAATATATGTACATGCAGCCTTTTTAGATAAGATAACATCATGGATATCTGCAATATTGTTCTAACATCCAGTAATTGACATTTAGTATATGAACTAACATAAATATCAATTGAAATAACTGTGTCCTGAAAGGCAACGGGTTAAAACCGCTGTGCGAGACTGCAGATGTTTAAGAGACTGTTAGTCTGTCTCTGACGCAAATAATTGTTTGTCCATGTTTTAATGGATTAAAAAAAACGCAGTCTTTCAGTCCTTAATTTACAGTCTGTCAGTCTTTTCCTTCATGGTGCCCAGATGATGAATCCTAAAGACTTTGATGATCCCCTGACCTTTGCTTTTGTCCTCACATTGGTGGGTTTGAATGAAATGTCTCAAATATTAGTGGATGAACTGGCATTAAATACAATATAGGCATTTATGTTCCCTTGAGGCTAAATTATTACAAGTTATAGTATTTATAACTTGCCAAAAATGATTGAGTCAAAAATACCTGAAAAAATAATTTCCATCAGCCTAAGCTGAAGTTTGCGTTTTCTGCAAATGAGCAAATGTTTGCATGCTAACACACTCGATTAAAATGCTGAACATAACTGTACACTTATTAATCATCCATGTGTTACCATTGTCATTGTGACTATGTTTGTATGGTGAGCTCACGGAGCCAGCTGTAGATCTAAAGAGATTCTACACCGTAAACGTCTGATTCTCTAGTTTAATCTTGTTGGCTGCTGCTGAATGTTTTGTTTTGTTGCACTTCAACAGGAAGCTGGGAGATACCCGGCATACAAGGAGATGGTGGCAGAATACGGCTGGCTCGACAAGCGTATGTTGACCCTCCTAAAATGTGTTTATCACAAAGTATAATTAGACCGAGACCATGTTTGAGCTGAGTTTTATAAAGACATGAGGATTGAACAAAATAATGTAGAACAAAATAATGAAGATTTGATCTGGCTATTTGGAATTTGAATTCTCGAGTCTGTTTGCAAAGCCAACTTAAACAAAAAGAAAAGTGTAACATTGTCCAAGTGTAGCCTGCTTGTACCAGAACCCTGTCATTCTGTTTCTTACCAAAACTCAAATTCCTTGTTTTTCCACTTTGATATGAGTACTTCTGAACACAGCCAAGGATTAATTCAGTGTTCTCAAAGGCAGCTCAGTCGTCTGGAACAGAGCATGACCTGACATCTGGGTCAAGATACAGAGTCATTTTGGAGTTTCATTATGAAAAAGAAAAAGAAGAAGTCCTGGTTCATGTTCTGTCTCTGAAAAGCTTACAGGATTATCAGGCTGTGAGGGCAGAGAGGTTTTGAACCCAACGAAGATTGTAAAATACGGAAATGAAGCTTCATGTGCAAATCGTATTGTGTATGTTGTGCTCATATATGTAGTAGTTGGAAAGCTGCATAATGTGTTGCACTTTCACAATAATATTTTAAACACACACTAATCTCCATACTTGTAATTATGGATTGTTTTCTACAGTAGCCAATGGGGGCCCTGTACCATCGTCACAGGGGTCAGACTCCAACTCCTCTGCCTCCTCGTTGTCCTCCAGCTCCCTCGGTGGTCTCTCCCAGGTCCTGTTTCCTCCCATCTTCGGCTCAGAGATGGTAGATGTCGCCATCTCCACTGAGGACCGTTCTCGACGTCCAAGCAGCGTGGAGCGTACTGCTGACACCGCCATACAGACTGACCCTCAAGCTCCAAACTACCGGGACCACCCGTCACCCAATGGGTCACACCCCGACAGGCTGGTCTCCACAGAAACCAGACGAACTGTGGGTGCAACAGTGCTGCTGAAGGACACAGTTATACGTGGGAAAGGGGAAGGGCCGAGGGAGATGGGAGGAACCAGGGAAGGGGGACTGGGACATACGAGGACGCTGTCATCTGGGGACAAGGAAGTGGAGAAACACTCGCCTAAGACAGCAACACTGATGGCCCTGAGTAGACCACGGAAGCCAATCAGACGCTCCCAGAGCCACATCACGGTGTCAGGTGAGATCCTCAGGCTCTGAAGCTGTTGATGTGAGGTTGCTCTGTAGGTTTAGGTGCATTATTAAATAGTTTATCCATCAGGGAACACGGACCATCAAATGCAAAATGTCCAAGAGATGTCTTTACTCACTAAATGTAGGGTATTACTTCATACGTAGGTCATATTTAAGGGAGAAAAGATGTAAAGAAGAAACCAGAGAAGTGCAAGAAATTATTTGTTCTTAAATGTATGGCTCTGGTTGTCAGTTCACATAACCAGTGCTGCATTGCAATGTGTCTTCACTGTAAAGTAGCACTAAAAAGAGAGCACAGATGAGGCTGATCGGAAAATAATAAAAATGTCCGAGGATCATTAAAGTTCACAGCGATCCCGAGTGTGCAAAATTTAATAGCAATCCATCCAGTGTGATGAATAGAGAAACACACTCTGATCGGTCTCTGTCATATAACTTAACATATTTATCCTGGGAAACAGGCTCAAAATCAGAAAAATCTATATAAAATCTGATCCTCTACCAGCCTGTTATAGCAAACAGCAAGGAGGACAAAGTCATAATTATTTCTCTCAGAAAATACAGATTCCACCAAGTTAATAAGCATATCTCAGACAGAGACAACTCTTTTCGATTGGACTGACTGAATCTTCTGGCAAGGTTGCAGTGAGTCTTTTGAGTTATTCATCAGATGACTTATCAATATACTGACTGATAACGATGTCTCTTGGACCATGCTGGCTATCAATATCACATTTTTTTATCTAAATGCCTTAAATTGGCTTCAAAGATACAGCCAGGTTATACTCTTCACTGCAGCCGAGACATCAGCCTTTCATGTCATCATGTCACATTTAGAAGCAGCTACAATCAGCTGGTTTTTGTGACAGTAGCTGCGGTCACTGTGAAATGATATCCACTCTCAAACCCTTCAGAGATTTTCTGCAGGATATGTGTAACTTCACTGACCTCTCATCCCTCCGTCACTCCAGGAAGTAAACAAGACTCCCTCCAGACTCCACATGGCTGATTTAAGCTCCAGACAGAATTTGCCTGGGAGTGCAGAGTTGACACAGACTCATGATTAATCACTGCCCTTTACTCTCACTTGTTGTACTTCTGTGAGAAATGAATAAGAACGAGCATATGGTGAAATATCCATCCAAAGCCTTGGCGGGGCTGTTGAGTTATTAGCCTTTCCTTCTCAATTTATCCAGCTCACTCGTATCTCCAGGACCTGGCGGGGGCTTAGGGCAAAGCCTGGGGCTGATTGGACATTTGTTATGTAAGCGGAGCACTTCAGTGTAGTGCTCTCAATAGATGGGGGGGGGGGGGGGGGGTGTTCAGGTTGGTGTAGCTGCAATCCATCAGTACGACTGTGTTACTTTCCACAGTGGCAGATTTACTGCAGTGAACAGGGGAGCTGACTGGAAGAGGAATGAACAGTCTGTGCTCATAGCAGAGAGTGTGTATCACCCAGTGTTATTGGCTAACAGTTAGGCATGGAGCAGCACAGAGGCTAATGAATCATGTTTTCAACCCCACACACAGATATGCAGAGTGTCTTTAGGCTTACTATGGTTCAGCACAACTGGAAGATTTCTGTATGAAGATGTAACTGCTGCAAAGACGACATGTCACTGCCTGCTATTGATTGGTTTAGTTTATTTTGTTTCAATTAATTACTTTTTTCTATTTATTTACACCGTTTTTCAGGTGAAGGACTAAGCAGACCTCACACACTGTCAAAATCTGTCATATTTCACAGCAACTGGTTGCAGAAATGTATCTGCACTGACCCCATACTGTATGTCTGTGTATGTAGAGAGACTATTTTCTCTTCTATTTTTCTACTTTTAGAGGACAGAAAGAAGAAGAAGGAGAAGCAGCAGAGGGAGAAGAGCTCAACGGGGGGTAAAACCGGCTTGCAGCGCTCCAAGACCTTTGTCAACCTGTTATTTAAGAAAGACCGTAAAGAGAAGAGTCGCTCCAAGTCACCGTCTCCCCGTGCTGACAAAGGTGAGAGCATAGTCACAGGACATTTTCTTTCTTTCATGCATCCCACAAAACAAAATACAGAGTTTTGACAGAATTGACATTTAATAACTAACAAATCAAAGATGTGAGCAGAGATTCAGAGATCTTGAACCAGGCCAAGCAAAATACAGTGTCCTGTTTTCAGATTATACTCCTAACATTTGGATGTCCCATGAATATTAAATTATAACACAATGCATCACAGAGCTCATCTCCAGGGGCTCTTAACTTTCACAAATTAACTACACACGCTCTAAAAACACGAGATAATTATTGTCACATTCTTGAAAAATAACCATTACAGCAACTACTTCACTCCACTGTAATTAGGTTAAAATCCTCAGATTGTTTTGCTTGCGTGTTATTTCTGCTGTCACCTTAATTCCTCAGATAAGGAGCGGGGTCGTCCGTTCCAGCTCTTTACC